>NW_012153062.1:20860625-20878025 GCF_000956105.1 Propithecus coquereli | reverse complement strand
TACAGGCATGCGCCACCATGCCCGGCTAATTTTTTCTATATATTTTTAGTTGTGCGATTAATTTCTTTCTAATTTTAGTAGAGATGAGGTCTCGCTCTTGCTCAGGCTGGTCTCGAACTCCTGAATTCAAACAATCCACTCGCCTCGGCCTCCCAGAGAGCTAGGATTACAGGCGTGAGCCACTGTGCCCGGCGAGGACTCTTGAAGCCAGGAGTTGGAGACCAGCCTGAGCAATATAGTGAGACCCTGCCTCTACAAAAAATTTTAAAAATTAGCCGGGCATGATAGTGCATGCCTGTAGTCCCATCTACTAGAGAGGCTGAGGTAGGAGGTTCACTTGAGCCCAGGAAGTTTGAGGTTGCAGTGAGCTTTGATGATACCACTGTAGTCCAGCCTGAGAAACAGAGCAAGACCTTGTCTCAAAAATATATGAATAAATAGAAAACATATAGTATGTTTCTAACATTAGATAAGGTGGCAGATGTACAACAATATCCATTTAAAACTATAACTCACTGGGCCAGCATGGTGGCATGTACCTGTGGTCCCAGCTGCTGGGGAGGCTGAGGCAGTAGGATCGCTTGAGCCCAGGAGTTTGAGGTTGCAGTGAGCTTTGATGATACCACTGTAGTCCAGCCTGAGAAACAGAGCAAGACCTTGTCTCAAAAATATATGAATAAATAGAAAACATATAGTATGTTTCTAACATTAGATAAGGTGGCAGATGTACAACAATATCCATTTAAAACTATAACTCACTGGGCCAGCATGGTGGCATGTACCTGTGGTCCCAGCTGCTGGGGAGGCTGAGGCAGTAGGATCGCTTGAGCCCAGGAGTTTGAGGTTGCAGTGAGCTTTGATGATACCACTGTAGTCCAGCCTGAGAAACAGAGCAAGACCTTGTCTCAAAAATATATGAATAAATAGAAAACATATAGTATGTTTCTAACATTAGATAAGGTGGCAGATGTACAACAATATCCATTTAAAACTATAACTCACTGGGCCAGCATGGTGGCATGTACCTGTGGTCCCAGCTGCTGGGGAGGTTGAGTCAGGAGGCTCTCTTGAGCCCAGGAGAAAAAAAAAACTAACTAAAACTCATTGAATTATTCACTTAAAAAGGGAGAATTTTATGGTGTGTAAATTGTACTTTGATAAACGAGTTAAAAAATATAGAATGGTTGTTGTTAAGCTAAGTTTAAGTAAGTAGATTTTCACAAATCTGAAATAGTGCAAGATAATATTTTATTCTAAAAATTTTAATATGAATCCCAAATTTTTCTTTCTAAACTTATTAAGAATCACTTAGCTTCAAAGCTGATAGGCCTGGTGAGTTATAAACTGTGTTTACTCTATTGCCACAGTGGTACTGTCACTTCAGCTGGAAACCAGAAGTGTCAACTATCTTTTGTCAATATCCTGTGAATCATACTATTGTTTACATACATGAAAACTTCTGCAAGTAGTTTTGGTGACTATTGTGCTGTTATTTTTACTTTTATTGTTAAATTTAAACTTTTAAAAAAATGTTCTGTAACATTGTCATCCAAGTGGTCATTCCGTTAAATGTGCATGCTAGCTCACGCCTGTAATTATCTATGTTAAAATAGGAAATATTTTTGGTATTTGGGAAGGAGGTGATACTGACACAAAAAACTTTACCACAAATATTTTTCTGTCTTAAAAGCATATTTAAGGCCGGGCGCAGTGGCTCACGCCTGTAATCCTAGCTCTCTGGGAGGCCGAGGCGGGCGGATTGTTTGAGCTCAGGAGTTCGAAACCCGCCTGAGCAAGAGCGAGACCCCATCTCTACTAAAAATAGAAAGAAATTAATCAGCCAACTAAAAATATATAGAAAAAATTAGCCGGGCATGGTGGCGCATGCCTGTAGTCCCAGCTACTCGGGAGGCTGAGGCAGGAGGATTGCTTGAGCCCAGGAGTTTGAGGTTGCTGTAAGATACGCTGACGCCATGGCACTCTACCCTGGGTGATAGAGTGAGACTCTGTCTCAAGTTAAAAAAAAAAAAAGAAATACAGAACAATAGTTGTAATGTATTTCAACGCTTCTTTACATTTATTCCTATCATGAGAAAATAGCTGTGAATTAAGCAGGGTTTGAATTGTGTTTTAAAGAATGAGTTCCTCCCACAAAAGGTAATCATTTTTTTGCCATGTTCTAAGATGGCATTTCCTTAACTATTCTGAATTAGTGAATCATTAATAGATATATTTCCAAGCTCTCATGCACCAAAAGTTTATTACTGGCTTAAACAATATTATTTATTCTATTCTTCTTATAGGAG
The DNA here is from genome assembly GCF_000956105.1 of Propithecus coquereli. Classification (NCBI taxonomy): domain Eukaryota; kingdom Metazoa; phylum Chordata; class Mammalia; order Primates; family Indriidae; genus Propithecus; species Propithecus coquereli. The sequence goes on along the minus strand of NW_012153062.1, from coordinate 20,875,719 downwards.
TTGAACAGTCACAAACAAATGAAATGAAGATTTGAGTTCGTTCTCTAATAATGAAAAAAGGTTTTCCTTATTCACTTATGAGGCTGTTTAATGTTAAATGTGGGGTGTTGAATCACTAGAGGGCAGCACGTCTTATTCTACATTTTGGGATCCTATGACTCAGAAATGCCATTCTGTGTTGCTTGTAGCACTGGGAGTTAAATTTAGGCCAACACTTTTTCTGGCACTTTTGTGTACACCTGCTACTGTAACTCATAATGAGAAAGAGCACAGAGGTTACGCAAAGAAGACTTGAAATAACATTAGTGTAAATTTCCATTAGTGTGAAAGTTCTTCTAGCCAACAACAGCCAGAGTGTTATGTTTATTTGTAGTTTCTATTTTTCAGCGGATTGTTAAATTACAATTGTTAAATTATAATTTTGTTGTTGTAACTTTTGAAGACTCAACCCAAAACCTCCAGTATGATATCAGTTATAGATAGTATAACTTAGTAGTTAAGAACATGGACTTTGAAGTCAAACAAACATGGGTTCAAATCCTGGCTCTACGCTTCTTGTTAGCTACGAGACCTTAAGCAAGCCTTGGCTTTTCTTAGACTCAGCTTCTTTATCTGTTAGATGTAGGATTACATTAGGACCAATTTCAGAGAATTATGAGAATTAAATGAGTTAATGTATCATATTTAGCATAGACACATGGTAAACACTTATCTATTCATTATTGTAATTATATTCTAGCAGTTTAAAGAGGCCTGTTCTAAGAAGATTTAAAAATTTCCTAGGTTACAGGTAGGTGGATGTCATAAATTCATAACTTGTTTTACAGTGATACTTAGTCATGCTCTCTATACAACATTCACTTTTTCTGGGAATTAATGTTATTTTTCTCATAGTAATAACGTAAACTTGCATTTACTGAAACAAAGTATTAAAGCCATGTTTAAAGGTATTTATTTGGGAAAGTAAAAGATGCTATTTATAAATCTACTTTTTCTCTCTGTTAGAAAAGAAAAATGTCATCTGAAGGGTTTGCAAAGTAATTTTTCTAGAGATAGCTAAGATTATTGGCTTTCCTTAATCCCTGATCTTGCCATGCATAGGAAGAAGGCAAAAATGATAATGAATATACTCCCTCTTGCCAGCACATCTAATTTTTTAGTAAATTCTGTCAATTCTGCCTCCATAATATAGCTTTTATTCACTGTCTTTTCTCTGTACCCTCAGTATATTTTGCTTGGGTTTAATGATGTCCTAATTGGGTTCCTTCCTACCGTCTCTCTCCTAGTGGTACATTTGCACCTTGTTCCTAGAGGTAACCTCTTGGTGCAGAGCTCTCATCTTGCCACTGCCAGGTTCTCAGACCACTTTTCCAACTATTTTTTTTTCTTTTTCCTCTTTATTCCAGCCACACTGAACAAAGTCTCTTCCAGAACTGAAATTCTTCTCTAAGATTTTAGTTCTGTAATTAACTCCAGCTTTTTAGTAAATTTTCCTTGTTTTTCTTTTCTCATTCTTTTGTTGATGTTCCTTCGCATACTTCAGTATGCTCTGAACCATATTTTCTTTTTGCCTATAGAATACAACTCTATTCAGAGCTCCTTCTTACATGCATTTGTATCTGCTTTTCAAGCCAGAGGAAACCTCTCATACCTTTCTCTGAATAGTGTCCCCAAAAAGCAACAAATGCCACTGTCAAGGAACAAAGACTCATCTGTCTCTGGGCGCTGAATAAATTGAGAACACAAGAAGAGCCAATTTTATTTTTTATTTTTTATTTTTTAAATTATAAAATAGTATTAACTTTATTTTGAATTTTTTTTTCCCAATAGCTGGATTGGATAATGTGATAAGGCTTTTTACAACTTCCTTCTTTCCCCTCAAAAAAATTCTCCTGGCTGGGCATGGTAGCTCACACTTGTAATCCTAGCTTTTCGGGAGGCTGAGGTAGGAGGATCACTGGAACCCAGGAGTTGAGACCAGCCTGAGCAACATAGTGAAACCCCGTTTCTACTGAAAAAAAAATTCTCTGGAGAAGAGTTGGGAATGCAGAGCCCATTCCCAGCACACTTACCACGACAGCTGTTTACGGATTCCCTGCCTGCTTTACAGTTCCGGCCAACACTTTGTCCAGCTCAGGAGAATGAGATCTAGCACAAAAGCAATGGGTTTGTAGACCCATACCTTGCTCTAGGACTGTGGTCCCCAACCCTTGGGGTACTGGTCTGTGGCCTGCTAGGGACTGGGCTGCAGACCTCCACACTGCCCCCATCTGTGGAAAAATTGCCTTCCATGAAACTTAGGAATGGGGGCTGAGGGGGTGCCATACGGCAGGAGGTGAGTGAGGGCAGCTTCATCTGTATTTACAGATTTACAGCTGCTCCCCATTGCTCGCATAACTGCCTGAGCTCTGCCTCTCCTTCCACCCCCCCACCACCCAGGTCCATAGAAAAACTCTTCAACAAAACCAGTTCCTGGTGCCAAAAAGGTTTGGGACTGCTGCTCTAGAAGGCCTGAGAGAGAGAGAAAATTAGGTAGGGCACACCAAGAGCCAGTGAACAATAACGATCTCATTTTCCTCTACCTGCTTTATGGTATTCAGTTTCTCAGCATCAGCTAAGTTACTCTTCCCATAGGGAAAAGGTAAAGGGAGCAACTTAAAACTCTAAAATCAGTATAGCTGCTTGGAGGACGGAGAGAAAGTTCTATATATAATATCAAGGTGGGGAGGTTTAATGGTTCCCTCAGTGGCATTAATTATTTTCGACAGTATGGTATAATTATGTATATATTTAGTCTCTTATACTAGACTTTAAAGTCCTTGTGGGCAGAAGGCATATTTTAATTATTCCGTTCTTTTCAATGTCTGATACTGTGGTTTGAATGTAGTGCAGATACTAGTAGGTCTGTGGGTCTCATAGGATGTTTATCAGAATCATCTTTATAGCATTTAAACAACATGGATTCCTAGGCTTCACTCTAAACCTACTAAAATCGAAACTTTGGGGTTGGGACTATGAAACTTTGGGGTTGCATTTCACAGTTCAGCAGGTGATTCTCATTTGCATTTCTGCCTAACAGGCCCTTCAAATAATATTTGAATGACAGATATATGGGTGGATAGTTGGAGAGACAGATAACATGGGTAACATTAAGATTTTCTGCAATGAGTTTAGGTAAATTAACGTTATAATTTACATTTATTATTAAATATGGAATGTTATTTTTAATGAAGTGGAAATTTAACCAAAACTAATTTCCTTAAAGGACATGAGGAAAATATCGTGTATGGTTCATATCTGTTTTCATTTAAGCCTCAAACATATGGTATTACTGCCAGTAAGTCTATTTCTCTATATAGAAATTGAAAATACTAATGGTGCCTTTATTTCTTTCCTTCTTACCTCTCTATAGAGGATTTTTAATCCTCTGTAGTTGTTAAGGTTTCTTGGTGTTGATTGTCATTTTGTTTTTTTTTTAAGTTCCCATGCCTTTTCTTCTCTACAAAATGAAAGCACAAACAAAAAGCATATATTTTCTAAAGTTTTATCAAAAACTAACATTTTGCCACGTAAGCTTCAGATTTTCTAAGAACTATACCATTGCAGATATAGTTGAAGGAACCTATGAACCTTTTCCCTGATTCTATTTCTTTCTTTTTCCAGAGGTATTTATTTTGATGTGTGTCGTAAACCTGTGCTTACACTTATACACATATCTAGATAATGTCGAAGTAAACATTCTTGCATGTGTTTCTTTGTGCAAACTTACAGGTGCTCTCTAGGGCAGTTTTTAAAACTGGTGGTAATGACCCATTAGTGATCATGAAATCAATTCAGTGAGTTACAGTCAACATTTTAAAAATATGTATACATGCAACACACACATATAAATATATATACATATATACATGTATTTTTTGAAACTTCCATTTCATTTATAAATCCATGTGTATATGTCTACTGGGTTTGGAAATGCAATTTTAACTTTGGATTATGTACAAATAAGAATGACAACAAACTACTATAGATGAAGAATTGATAAATCATCAGTTATGCTGGTATTCAGCCCTGGTAGATATTGCCAAATTACTCTCTAGAGTATTTGTACCAATTTAAACTCCCACCAGCAGTGTATGAGAGTTCCTTTCCATGTCTTCGTTTGGTTTAACGTCTCTGTGTTTATACCAAGATTTTTAATATTAATGTTTCCACATTTATCAATCTTTCCTTTATGGGTTTGTTTTTTCTATGTATTGTTTAATGAATGCCTCCAGCCTCTAGAAGTCCAATGCGCTATCCATTGCGCCACGGAGCTACCTTATTTAGAGATATAATGATAATTCTTTTATATTTTCTTTGGAAAATTTTAAAGCTTTGCTTTTCATATTTAGGTCTTTAAATCTTCCAGAAACTGATTTTTTAACTATATATTATTGTTTTGTTTTTGATATTTGGATAGCTAGTTGCCTCGGTACCACTTGTTGAATAATATATTCTTTTCTCACTGATTTGAGATGTCCCCTCTGTCACATGTCAAGTCTCCTTCTCTGTGTGTCATTTCTGGGCCCTCTGTTTTGTCATGTTAGTCTGTTTGTTCCTGCATTGATTTTTCAGTGTCTTAATTATTGTAACTTTATATAGCTTTATAATAAGTCTTGACACCTGGCAGGGTGAGTCCTTTCACTGTGTTCTTTTTTAAAACTCTCCTTGATTGTTCTTAGCCCTTTGCTTTTTCATGTGAAGTTTTGGACAGCTTGTCAAATTTCATGAAAAACTCTCTTGGGATTTTGATTATTACATTGCATTAATAGGTCAGCTGTGGGAGCATTATTTTCATAATATTAATCTTTCCATCTATGAACCTGGTATTTTTTTTTTTTGAGACAGGGTCTTGTTCTGTCACCCTGACTTCAATGGCGTCATAGCTCACTGCAACCTCGAAGTCCTGGACTGGAGTGATTGATCCTCCTGCCTCAGCCTCCCAAGTAGCTGGGACTACAGGCATGTGCAACCATGCCGGGCTTATTTTTCTATTTTTTGTAGAGACAGGGTCTTGCTCTTGCTCAGGTTGATCTTTAACTCCAGATTTCAAGTGATCCTCCTGCCTCAGCCTCCCAGAGTACTAGGATTACAGGCATTAATTCTTTTTTTTTTTTTTTTTTTTTGAGACAGAGTCTCACTCTGTTGCCCTGGCTAGAGTGAGTGCCGTGGCGTTAGCCTAGCTCACAGCAACCTCAAACTCCTGGGCTCAAGTGATCCTACTGCCCCAGCCTCCCGAGTAGCTAGGACTACAGGCATGCGCCACCATGCCCGGCTAATTTTTTATATATGTTTTTAGTTGGCCAATTAATTTGTTTCTATTTTTAGTAGAGACGAGGTCTCACTCTTGCTCAGGCTGGTTTCGAACTCCTGAGCTCAAACAATCCGCCCGCCTCGGCCTCCCAGAGTGCTAGGATTACAGGCGTGAGCCACCGTGCCCGGCCTACATTAATTCTTTATTTAGGTCTTCACTTATGTTTTTCATAATGTTTTATAATTTTCTCCATAAATATCTTATACATCTTTTTCCTAAGCCCCTTATAGTTTTATTGTTTTTAAATGGTACTTTTTTAAAATTTACATTTTCTAATTTTTTGTTACTGATATCTAAAATGTTACTGATTTTTAAATTTGAATATTAACAACCCTTGTGAACTCTTATTAGTTCTGTTACCAGTAGTTTGTCATAGGTTCTTTTAGACTTTTTTTTTTAATCTAGACTGTCAACAGAAAGAAGCCATTTTAAAGAGATTTATTCTGAGCCAAATTTTTAGGACCATGACCCGGAGCCATGCCCAAGAAGCCTTGAGCAAGTGGACTAGCTGTGGTTGGTTTACTGTTTGGTTTTATACATTTCAGGGAGACAGGGATTAGGTAAAGTCATAAATCCACATGTGGAAGGCATACATTGGTGGCCTGAAAAGGTGGGCCATCTTGAAGCAAGGGCTTACAGGTTATAGGTGGGTTTAAAGATTCTTTGACTGGTAATTGGTTAAAGATATGAAGCTTTGTCTAAAGGCTTGGAATGTTTTAAGATAATGAGCTCTGTTAATCAGAGAAAAGCCACATATATTTGTTGTGTAAACTGAGGACCTGGGGGTTTGTCTTGCATACCCTTAGGCCTATAAATGGGTTACAAAGGATATCTCCAACAAGGGAGTGGGGCATGATGAGGCATGTCTGACCTCCCTCCTCTGGTAGTCCATTTAGTTTTAGGATATCCCCTTGGCCAAGAGGGGATCCATTCAGTCAGCTGGTGCGGGGGAGCCTTAAAATTTTATTTTAGTTCACAAGACCCCATATTATCTATGAATCATAACATACTTATTTTTCTTTCTAACCCTATGCTTTCATTCCTCCTCTCCCTCCATCTTCCTGCTCTGGATAAATTCCTATAATCTTTTTACTTCTGAAAAGAGCTATGTCAAAGGACATTCGTTAGCTGGCCCACTCATATAATCGAAGACTATATCCGTATGGCAATAGCCTCTCAGAGGAGCATTAATGGCAGAGAGACACATGAAGACTGCTAAGGCAAATATGGCTTAACAGTCAATTCATAAGTATTTATTTAACTGTTTACTGTGTGCCTTATGTGCAGTGAGATTCAGATGAAATAAGGGCTAAAGTCCCACTGTCTTCAGGTTGCTTATGATTGGCTAAGATTTATCCTTATGAAACAATTAGAAAGCAATATATGTTAGTATATTCCTAAATACTGATGTGTTTGCAAAAAAATTCAGGGCTTAAACTCCCTCCACAAAGCAGAAAATCCTTTTAACTTTTTCTCCCCTCCTCCATTCTGTATCATAACTCACAACTGAAGTGCCCTCAGCCTGTTTAAGAGACTAAGATAAGAACTTGAAAGTAAACAGATCTTGTTTAGGACTTAGGAGTTAATTCTTTGGTTATCTGTAGCTATTTTTTGCTGAATATCTGTGAAATTCATTTGAAGACCCAAATGTCATGAGTATCAGGTAAGATGAAGATGTATACAGTAGTGTTTTTCTGTATGATTGTATTATTTTTCCTTAATAAGTAAATAATTTTGTAAGCTTGAAAAAGTAGCTGTAAATGAATGGTAGATTAAAAAATGTTTATTATTTTGATTCAAAATACACATCTATGTTATGTATATAATATATGTGTCACATATTACATAATAAAATATATATTTGTATCTTTTATAGTAAACAGATTAGTATTATCTCAATTATTTTGGTAGAAATTAGGCTTTAATTGGCCACAACAACTAATGAAAGATTGGTAGAATGTGAGATTAAAATCTAACACTAAGGAATGACTTATTCTTTAGGAGATTTCTGTTATCATCATATCATGTAGAGTATGTGTCATTACATGCTTTGGTAGTATATTTCAGTAACAGTACATTCAGGAATTAAGATTATTCTTTATTTAGTTTGGTTAGGCTATTCGGACAGGACCAAATTGTTGAATTTAATACCAGTTTAAAAATAAACCTGATTAACAGCAGATAGAGCTTGCTCACAAGTTTCTGGGGGACATTATTTAGTTGACACAATTTAAATGAGTAAAGTTCAAGCTTATTACTCTACACTTTAGTTGCCTTCTACAATTAATTGGGCTTTATGTTTTCCATGATTACATTTTCTGTGAAGAGTAGTATGTATTTGCAATAGCATTATTAGCAGGCAATTCTGAAGCCATAAATATGACAAGGGTTGTTTTTTTGGCTGAAACAAAAGACTTTGAGATTCTTTTATACTGATGCGTTGGAACAAATCTAGTCCTTAAAAACAAACCAAGAATTTTTAAAGTTTAAAAGCATTACTTTGCATATTTCAGATATGTGCTTAGGCTGATTCTTCATAATCTAGTTTTTGAACAGAATGAAGTCGTAGAATCTTAGGTCTGGAATATTTATTTGGCAAACAGTTAACTTCCTAGTATATGTCAAACATGGTATAAGGTGCTGGAGAGACAAAGATGAAGAAGATTTCATTTCTCCTGTTAGGCAATGCAGAGTCTAGTTTTAGAGACAGGCATTAAAAAGTGGAGTAAGGGGCCGGGCGCGGTGGCTCACGCCTGTAATCCTAGCTCTCTGGGAGGCCGAGGCGGGAGGATTGTTTGAGCTCAGGAGTTCGAGACCAGCCTGAGCAAGAGCGAGACCCCGTCTCTACTAAAAATAGAAAGAAATTAATTGGACAACTAAAAATATATAGAAAAAATTAGCTGGGCATGGTGGCGCATGCCTGTGGTCCCAGCTACTCGGGAGGCTGAGGCAGGAGGATTGCTTGAGCCCAGGAGTTTGAGTTGCTGTGAGCTAGGATGACGCCAGGGTACTCTAGCTCGGGCAACACAGTGAGACTCTGTCTCAAAAAAAAAAAAAAGTGGCGTAAGTACATAATAATGTGTTTATAAAGTACTGTGGGAACACCAAAGAAAAGTCTATGATTGGGCCGGGCCTGGTGGCTCACGCCTATAATCCCAGCATTTTGTGAGGCAGAAGTGGAAGGATTGCTTGAAGCTAGGAGTTCGAGACCTGTCTGCGAAACATAATGAGGCCCTGTCTCTACAAAAAATAAAAAAGCCGGGTATCGCGGGACACGCCTGTTGTCCTGTGTACCCAGGAGGCTGGGGCAGGAGGATTGCTTGAGCAGATATTCTGTTCAAGTCTGCACTGAGCTATGGTTGTACCACTACACTCCAGCCTGGGTAACAGAGCAAGACACTGTCTGTTAAAACAAACAAATGAACAAAAAGCATATTATTATTTATGGGGAATGGGAGGCTCAAGGGAAGGTTTCACAGAAGGAATGGCACTCAAAGAAAGACGGTTTGTCCACCAGGAAGACAGTTGAGAAAAGAGCATTCCAAGCAGAGGGACCATGAGTCAAGGTGCAGAGTGAAGCCTGTTTAGGGAACTGCAAGTCGTTTGATATGTCTTGAGAATATAATACATGTAGGAGAGTGGTCGGAGATGAATCTAGAAAGGTGGGCATGAGGTAAAACATGAAGGTCTTGCATCACACCTTTAGGCAAAAGGGAGTTACTGAGAATTGTAAGAAGTCATAACCAAATTTATGTGTTTTAAGGAGATTCTGGAAGTGTGGCTGGTACAGTTTAAATATTTTATCCATCTTTCTTACTGCTCCTTTGTGCATAGGCTTTTATTGAGTCGATGAGACATCCTTTAAGGGAAAATCAGAGATTTTTTCCAGCCTAGTACTGACTACACAAATTCTCTGGCAGAGAATAGGATAAGCTGTAAAGTGGGACCTCCTGACCAGTAGAGAGATGTTACCCTTCTTTGGTAAACAGCCAGATAGAACATTTAGAAATATTGAATGAGCTTGGCAGCAAGAGGAAATACCTCAACCTATCATCTTGCGTCAAATGTCAGCTTAGAGCTTCAACTCTAAGACCTTGTCCTCTTCCTTTCCTGCAGAATCACTGTGGTTGGAGGATAAACTCCCTGAGGGTTTATTTTTAGGGAGTGATATGAATTACAGGCTTAAGTTGTATACTCAGACCTCTAAATATACAGAGTGCAAATTGCACAACAGATGAGAAATTTGGCTTAGTAATTTCCTCCCTGTGTTAAAGCTCATAATCTTAATATCACAGGGTTTAATAATACCACGAAATGAAGCCTAACTGGTATTATACATGCAAGTCAAAATAGGTTCAGAGAAGAAAGCAATATCATGAAAATTGCTGGGGTCCCCCAAACAAGGGAAATTCCTGCTGCTTGCCTTTGCCTCTTTTGTGTTCTCATCAGATCTTAACAGATCAGATTTCTGTGCTGAGGGCCTTCGCTGGCCCATTCAAGGCCTTTGTGTGATTTAGAAAAAGGTAAGCCCCTTAGGAAGGGCACTTTTTTCCTATGAAAAAGGTTCACCTTCCTCCAGGAAGATGCAAGACTGGTATATGAGCTGGATTTCTGCCCCTACTTGTTCCCTTGGCCAGGGGTCTTTGTGTGGTATACAGGATGGCCAGTTGTACCTAATGGCCCTACTAAAGTCTCTATAACTGCAGGCCTAATCTTAATTTCTTCTTGTTCCACTTTGAGTTAATCCAATCACTTCTTTCTTCTTACAAAAAAAAAAAAGTAGAACATGCTGCTACTCAGCTAAAATGTATGAGTGGCCCTGTTTCCCTTTCCTTCTGTTGCTCAGTTTGCCTTGGCAGCTGTACTTCTTAGTTAGGAGTCACAGTTGTTTTGTTGGCTGATCATGGTATATAAAAGTTTTGATAAATAGGGAAAACCAGGGACAACTGTTATGGAAATCTTCTTTTGAGTAGTGTCAGGCTGTTTTTGTACATATATTATTATTTCACATAATAATAATGTTATATGTAAGTCATAACACATCAAGAACTGATCAGTTCTCCTTTCTTTTGTTCCAATGGATTTTGTTTTTTTCTTTCTTTTTTATTTTCTTCTTCCAGTTCGGGCTTCCCTGCATGATGTTCCAATGGATTTTATTGTTACTCTTTTCAATATTGAGGCACATGGAGGTTAAAAATCAAGAAAATGTTGTAACTTTCTTAGTTGTTTATCTTTCTGAAATTGTGTTGTTTTGATTTTGGTATTCAACTTCGTTCTTTCTCTCAAATTGTACATTAGCATTTTAAAACAAATCAGGGAAAAAAAATCATCCACAGTGTGGATGGGCAGATAGTCATAAAAAATATGCAAAGAATAACAATAATTTATTAGATTCTTGATTATTTAAACAAATTATACTAGACTCTGTTTGGAAAATAGCTCACCTTGCTGGCAGCAAGAGCTTTTCCATTTTTAATAAAACCATGAAAGGACAAGGTTCCAATTCATGTTTAAACTGCTGAAAATCACCTGGAGAATAGCTGCTGACATAAAAGTCAGATGACATTGAGACATTTGGCAGGCTTCTTCTTGCTGGTGTTATAAAATCTACAGTATACAGCCTGGATTTTAAAAGAAGAGTGGCATCTTTGGAATCTTCACTAGAACCTGCTGAGGTTAAAATAGACCCAATGTTTTCTAAGTGACAAAAAATAGAATGTGCCTAGAGATGGCAAAAGTGACACGCAGAAAACCCACTTAGATTGGTCTAGGGAAATAGATCCAAGCTTAAAGTTTTCCAGGGCCAAAGTGTCTTCTCATTTTCTTTTCGTTTAAACTTTTAAAGCAAATCTTGCTTTGGAAAAACTTAAGTAATATGTGAATTATGAGGTTGTGAAAGAAGAGGGAAGGCTTGAATCCAGTCAGATTTTTGGCGTAAAATACGTGACAATTTAATTAAAATTAAGCATTATAGTTTCAGTGTTCTTCCAAAGAAGAACACCATTTATGTCTATGCATGAATGTTTTAAAAGTTTTGGGTGATTGAGACAGGTAAAAACATAGTTTTAAAATTTTATATTTACTTATTTTAAAAGGTTAGAAGAAAATAAAAAGCTATTCCATGAGAGTTAGTGTAGTAATTTATGGGGCATTTTTCTCTTCTCTTTTTCTTTTTTTTTTTTAAGTTGTTGCTCCGAGTCAGCATCCAGTATATATGGGGTATTTTTAAGGTACAATCAATCAGTTTATGGGAAGCTTTCTTTTAGGCACTATTTAGGCTAATTATCATTCATTGAGGGGTGTCAACTGCATATTTCAGGTATATAAGATAGTATGATAATTTTAGTTAATTTAGGGCTGGATATTAGAAATATAAAAAATTTAAAAGGACTCTGAAAACAAGTTAAAGTTATATTGCAGGCAAAATGGCCCAGAGGAAATATATAACAGGCTCTCTAAACTAGAGATTGAATAGATATTTAGGTGTTTATAATTTGTTCAGTGCTCTCCTGAGGACTGTAGGAACCATCAGAAAAAAGAAAGAAAGAAAAGGAGAGAAGAAATGAGAAAGTGCCTCTACTCAAGCTGCTTCAGTCCAGCTAAACAGAAAGGTTATATATTTAGGCAATAGTTAATAAAAATATAATTTATTAAATGGTACACATTTATCTTTTGAGTAATATGAATAGCTGTTTATTGAATGCTTACTTTACGTATGTTAACTCATTTAGTTCTCACAACCCTATGAGGTTGACTTCATTCCCATTTTACAACTGAGGAGCAGACAAGATAAACGTGCTCAAGGTTACACAGCTATTATAATAGTAGCAGAGTCAGTATTGGAATCGAAGCCATCTGGCTCCAGAACCCATGATTTTAACAGCTTCACTATACCGCTTTTCATAGAAACAACAAATTTGATAATTTTTGGAGAAAGCTTACAGGGTAATACTTGAGCTGAGTGTTAAAAAAAAAGAATGTGTGTTTCTGAGTAGCATGGGGCAAGGGAGCAGAAGAGTAGTTTATATGTAGAGAAGATACAGGGGAACCAGAGGCTTGAGTAAAGAATGCATTTGACAATGATAATAATAGTGAAAATGATTTTGCGCCATGTACCAAGTACTCTGCCTCCACAGATCTTTCATTTAATCCTCACAACAACTTTGTGAAATCAATATTACTATCCTTAGTATACCTGGATACTAAGTGTCAAGTCTTAGGGTCATGAGCCAAATGCTGGCTGGCTGACTCTGAAGCCCAGGCCTTTACCCACTGCATTACTATATGAAAAGTGGGAGTGTGGTGGACATACCCTCAGCTAGAACTGAAGAGTTTTATTTGTTTGTTTGTTTTAGTAATTAGTGGAAAATAACATTGGATAGGTAGGATGGTCGGAGATTATGGAAAGCTTTGAAAAACCGGATGAGGAGCTATTGAAAGCCAGAAGAGTAGCCATTTGATTAGGAAATGGCCTTTTTTATAAAACATTCATTGTACATAATTAGGCTATTCTTTTTTTTTTTTTTTTTTTTTTTTTTTGAGACAGAGTCTCACTGTGTTGCCCGGGGTAGAGTGCCGTGGCATAAACCTAGCTCACAGCAACCTCAAACTCCTGGGCTCAAGCGATCCTCCTGCCTCAGCCTCCCGAGTAGCTGGGACTACTGGCACGCGCCACCACGCCCGGCTAATTTTTTCTATATATTTTTAGTTGCCCAATTAACTTCTTTCTATTTTTAGTAGAGACGGGATCTCGCTCTTGCTCAGGCTGGTTTGGAACTCCTGAGCTCAAACAATCCGCCCACCTCGGCCTCCCAGAGAGCTAGGATTACAGGCGTGAGCCACCGCGCCCGGCCCACAAATGTAATTTTAAGATTTCTGATAGCCACATTGAAAGCTAAAAAGAAACAGGTAAAATTAATTTTAATAATGCATTTTCTCAAACCTATTAACAGTATGTATTAGTGAGATATTTTATATTTTTTGGTACTAAGTCTTCGAAAGCCATTGTATATTTTATACTTATAGCATATCTCATTTCAAGTGTTTAATAGACACATGTAGCTAATAGCTACCGTGTTGGACACCAGGACTCCACAGTTTTATAGCATGGAATCTGGTACCCTGAGTTTGAATCCTGCCATTGTATTTCTTAACTGTGTAAATGTGGAGCAGTGACCTCTTTATGCCTGAGCTTCCTGATACATAAAATGAGAAAACTAACAGTATCTACCTCAAAGGGTATGGGAATTAAATAAGATAATATATGTAAAGCATGTAATTTGGAATCTGGTAAATAGTGCAAAATAAAGGTGTATTTTAATGAATTCCATCACACTTTTATTGTTATTAAATAGCACTCACCTCTTAGTTTCCATGTCTTCTCGTTCCTGAAAGTATTTGATTATCCCCACCTAAACATTCTCACTTAAAATTCTAAACCAATCACTAACTAGCAAAGAATGACTGATGAGGTAGGAGGAAAAAGGTTATGAGTGGGAGCCATATATGGTGGCTCACGCCTGTAAGCCTAGCACTCTGGGAGGCCAAGGTAGGAGGATCTCTTGAGCTCAGGAGTTTGAGACTAGACCAAGCAAGAGGGAGACCCCCATCTCTACAAAAAATAGAAAAATTAGCCGGACATGGTGGTACACACCTGTAGTCCCAGCAATTTGGGAGGCTGAGGCAGGAGGATTGCTTGAGTCCAGGAATTTGAGGTTGCAGTGAGCTATGATGATGCCACTGCACTCTACCTGTGGTGACAGAGCGAGACTCTGTCTCAAAAAAAAAAAAGGTTATGAGTAGTATATGCTTGGCCTTTGTGCACAACTGCTACTGTTGGTATTCCCTACAGGGTGCAGATAAATTATTTTCAATTTGCTATTACATGTAACACATCACATCTTTTGACTTTTGAACCTAGCATCATTATAGGTGCTTACTCAATCAGGGAATAAAATTCATGTCTAATAATATAATAATTTACTGCTTCATTGCCAACATTCAAATACAGAATGCGTTTATTGTCTTACCCCTTCTTCTCTCCCCCTTGGAAGCTCTGATTGAACCTTTTCTATTCTTAGCCCTTTGGGGCCAAAATATATAGCCAGTATTGGTTTTTTTTTCTTTGCTTCTATTAAACCCTTACAGAAAAGTGCACAAATAAAACGTACAGTGATTTATCACACATTCCTGTGTAACTGTCATGTAGATCAAAACATATAATATTGCCAACTCCACAGGTCTTCTTTTACCCCCTCCCAATCAATAGCCCTCCCACTCGCCCCCAGAGCTAACCACTGTCCTGATACTCATGCTAATTATTATAATACTTTCTAGCTTTTCTTTATAGTTTTACCAACTAAATGTGTAGCCCTGATCACTGTAGTTTAATTTTTACTGTTTTTGAATTTTGTATGAATGAAATCATGAATATAATTCTTTGTTCAAGATATTTCGAGATTCATCCATGTTCTTACAAGTAGCAGCAATTCATTCATTTTCACTGTTTTATGGTATTTCATAATATGACTATACTACAGTTTGTATATTCTATGGCAGATGGACAGTTATTTTTTTTTTCCAGTTTGGGGCTATTATAAACAGTATTCTTATGAACATTCTTTTTTTTTTTTTTTTTTTGAGACAGAGTCTTGCTCCGTTGCCCATGCTCGAGTGCCGTGGCGTCAGCCTAGCTCACAGCAACCTCACACTCCTGGGCTCAAGCGAGCCTCCTGCCTCAGC
>NW_012153062.1:20844737-20859955 GCF_000956105.1 Propithecus coquereli | reverse complement strand
AAAGTATTTTAAATTTTAATTGGATGCATGAAAGCAGTTAGTCTGGGATGTTGCCCAAGATTCTTTCTTTATACTTCTTATTGGCTTATCTAAAAAACAGATGTATTATTTCTCTTTATAACTATTAATATGCCATTCCAGGAATAATAACAATTACTGAAGTAAGAGGTATGGTGTGTGGTTTATGGGCTTGGATTTAATGGGTAAATCTTTCTAGTTCCTCTGGAATTGAGCCATTTTTCTTTGTTAGATTTTTTAAAAAATAAAGTACAACCATAGTAACTGATGTAATGACATTGAGTAGCTGGTTACTGTTGACTGAAGTAAAACAGACTTTTAACAGCTTATGGGTAATGTCTGAAAGGTAAAGTGACACAAGATAAATGTCTGTGTTCCCCTGTGAAAATAGCAAAAGGCAATGGAACCAAGAGTTAATTGACTTGTAAATTTAATCCTACTTTAATAATACTTTGGTATTATGAAAATTGTACTGTGATTTCTTTTTGCACAGTAATACTAAGAATGGAAAATAAGATGATAAGGGTTTGAAGGTTGTAAATGCTGATTAAATTTTGTAAATAAGCTCAAAGTGTATGTGTGTATTTTAAAATCTTATATACCCAGAAAAGAGAATTAGGGGAATTTTTCTGGGTAATTGAGTATCCAGTAACTCCAGTTTTTACATGATTTATAATTATCTTGTTTTATTCTCTAGTTTGATAGAAAAATATAAATTCCTAAAATATTTTTGAAATAGAATAATTTAACCTCAGATTTCTTTTTCTTGGGGGAGGACAGAATCTCACTCTGTCACCAAGGCTAGAGTGCCGTGGCGTCATCATAGCTCGCTGCAACTTCTAACTCCTGGACTCAAGCAATCCTCCTGCCTCAGTCTCCCCAGTAGCTGGGAGTACAGGCACATGCCACCACGCCTGGCTAAGTTTTTCCATTTTTAGTATAGACAAGGTCTCACTCTTGCTCATGCTGGTCTTGAACTCCTGGCCTCAAGCAGTCCTTCCCCCTCGGCCTCCCCGAGTGGTAGGATTACAGGCATTAGCTATCTAGCCTGGCCTAACCTCAGATTTTGTCCTGTAAGTAGTCATTTAATAGTAGGAGGATTTTTTCAGCTAAAAAGTTTTAGATACTTTAAAAGGATTGATATAAACTTCATCTGAAGACAATCATAATTTAAACTTGGAAGGTAAATACTTAAAATGTAAAATCTGGTCCCACCAAACATAAAGTAGGGAAAAAATATGCTACATGTAGGGTAATAAGAACGAACCTTGTACCAATTGAGGCTTATTCTCTCTTCTGCTTGGCTTAGAGCTTGGAATATAATTGTACAACTTTTGAGTTTAAACTAAATTAATGTTTTGGATTAAAAAAAACTCCACACTTCCTGTATAGAATCACAAATTGTATTTCCTGATACTTAGGGGTTTTAAATAGAACTTGAAAGATTTCTGGTAAAGGTAATGAATTTTATTTTGGGAAAAATGATGGAATGGAAATTTGAATGAATGAAAACCAAGGAGATTTCTGGTTTCTTTTAAAGAATATAAAGTGTCTGACAAATTTAGCAGATTGAGAATCAAAATAAGAAAAAGCTGTATATATTTTATTCTTTGCTTTTTCATACTTGTGAGAAATTTTGAAGTATATCACTTATTTGCTACAATGTGGTTACATTATGTGGGCAAGTAAAGTATTGATTTGAAAATTTAATGTTAACAGATTCCTAATAATAGTATGTGAAGATATTCACACCCACATTCAGAATGTTGTGTATTGCTAATAGGCAGCCTGTCTTGGTATGGCCAGATTAACCATTTCCAAACATTTAAATTTTTACAGCCCTTTAAAATTATTGGGGCAGTTATATTCGACCCTCGAGTAAGCAGGGTAAACATCCGTGACCTAGATCTGATCTTTTTTTGGCTGTTCAGTCTTTTGAAGTTGGCCTTAAAGCCTGAAAAACTCACAGATTTCTTCTTGAATTGTTTTAATTGATCAGCTTATCCTAAGTGACTGGCCAAACAATATTTCATGTTAATAATTCAGTTGATTTGAATGAACCTATCACTTCTCCCAATTTGGGCAAGACCACTTGCAAATAACTGCTCTGTTTTAAGCTAGCTTTGGTATATACTGATTTTACTATGTATAGCAGATAATCCAACTTAGGTTATTACATACTCAAAAGCCCTTTTAAACCAAAATTAAGCTTAATCCCTTTTTAAATTAAAAATGAATGTCTGCCTTATAGCACTTTCTTCTCTGCTCGGCAGTGTTTCAGAATCAGTTAAACAAGGGATACTTTGAGAGTCTCAGCAGATTATATTCCATTGATTTGTTTTTCCTTTCAGATCCTAGTAGGCTAAGTAAAGACTAGGGGGGAAAAAAACCCAAACTATAGAATGTGAAATATGTTAGTGACTAAGAATATCACTTTCTGAACTTTTTACCTTTTACTTTTAAGATAAAGATACAGATACTACCATGAAGGGGAATGTGGATGACTTCGGCCTGCGAGACACCTTAAGCGTCTCATCAACTGATTCCTTTGCTTCAGTGGCAGAGGTAGGACATGTATGTTCCTGATGAGGATCGCTCTTTCTTTTTTGGCTGGAGAGAACAGTTTTGCCTTTGTACTATAATTCAGTTCAGTCACCATTTATTTGACATCTACATGTGGTAGATACTAGGATACAAAGATGTATATAACATGAAAATAAGCTTTATAGTCTCTTTAAGACATGCAAACACATACTTTAGGTGAGTACTTTCATATGTTTTAGATTATGGGTGAGGCATATAATTTAGTATCTTAATGAAAAGCACTTTTTCAACTCATATCAAGAGGTTTTGTTTTTTGTTTTTTGTTTTTTTTTTTCCTGCTGGCACCTTCATCCTGGATTTTTTTTCAAGAATCTTAAAAATATTCAGATTCCTTAGTTCAGAAATCATACTTCTAGATAATTGTTCCAAGGAAGTGATAAGATTTACAGATTATAAAAATATTCACTGTGGGCCAGGCATGGCGGCTCAGGCCTGTAATCCTAGCACTCTGGGAGGCTGAGGCGGGCGGATTGTTTGGGCTCAGGAGTTCAAAACCAGCCTGAGCAAGAGTGAGACCCCGTCTCTACTAAAAATAGAAAGAAATTAATTGGACAACTAAAAATATACAGAAAAAATTAGCCGGGCATGGTGGTGCATGCCTGTAATCCCAGCTACTCGGGAGGCTGAGGCAGGAGGATAGCTTGAGCCCAGGAATTTGAGGTTGCTGTGAGCTAGGCTGATGCCACGGCACTCACTCTAGCCCGGGCAACACAGTGAGACTCTGAAAAAAAAAATATTCACTGTGGCATTTCAAAAATAATGAAAGACTGAAAACAGTCTAATGCCAAATTATAGTACATCCATAATTTGATATTACAGAGCCATAAACATGTTTACAGTAATTTTTAATGACATGAGAACATAAGTGAAAAGAGTAGCATATAAAGTTTTATATAGAGTGTATGATTATAACTTTGTATTATAAAAAGAAAATAGAAAAGATGTGTGTATATAAATATATTGGAAGAGGAAAAAAGGCTAGCTATAAATACACTAGTGTATAAACAATGATGAGCACTGAATTATAAATCTGTGGGTAATTTATTTTCTACTGAGATTTAAATTTTGTACCAAAAGAGACTGCTTGCAAAGAAGTCATCTTTCTGTATTTTCTTCTACTTAAAACAGCTTTAAAAATCACATATGGTCAATTTTGTCTCAGAGTATTTGCATTGTATGGTAGATTTTGGATATTAGATGCTGTCTTTTTCATTAAATAGTATTACACATCTGTAACTGATGTGTGAATTTAATCTTTAGTATGGAAAGCTTTAGGTATTCCAATACCTATACCCTAAACCTTGATTTTGCCTTTTTTTTTTTAAAACAATACTGATGATAATCTCTTTCATCCTCTCAACATTTTTCTGTGTGTATATATCTAAGCCATCACTTTCTGTATCATCTCCTGAATTGTTTGTATTTTAAAAAGTTTTTTTGCAGTTATAAATTTCAATAGAATATATCTACTTGTTCTGTGGGAAACCTATTTCCTCTTCCTTTTACTGTTCAATACATGTTTATCTTTCTGTTCCATAGACACTAAGTCCTAGATGGTTTGTAAGGAGAAAAATTGCTATTCACTTTGCATTCTTTTCCACTGTGAGGAACAATACATCTAATTGCTCTAAAGTTTCTTTCTAGACGGGCATGGTGGCTCATGCCTGTAATCCCAGTACTGTAGGAGGCTGAGGCAGGAGGATAGGTTGAGCCCAGGAGTTCAAGGCTGCAGTGAGCTATGATTGTGCCACTGCATTCCAGCCTGGGTGACAGAGCAAGACCTTATCTCTAAAAAAAATAAAATAAAATTTAATTTAAAAAATAAGTCTCTTTCTATTAATAATATGCAACTTTAAAAAATATTTTGCCAGCTAGAGGCTATGGCTCACACTTGTAATCCCAGCAACTCAGGGTGCTGAGGTGAGAGGATTGCTCGAGGCCAGGAGGTTGAGACCAGCCCAGGCAACATATCGAGACCCAGTCTCTAAAAAAGAAAAAAATGAAACAAATTAGCTAGGCACAGTGGTGTGTGCCTGTAAGTCCCAGCTACTTGGTAGGCTGAGTCAGAAGGATCTCTTGAGTCCGTGAGTTCAAGCATGCAGTGAGCTATGATTACACCACTATACTCCAGCCTGGGCGACAGAGTGAGACTTCATCTCTAAAAAGAAAAAAAGAAAAAAAAAATTTTTTTGCCAAGTGTTTATTGTACTCACTTTAAATTTGTTGTTTAATAAGGTTTAATAAAAATTTTAAAATCCTCATGGAAAACAAAATGTATGAATATACATTAAAAGGATTTAATATCTAAGAAACATCCTTAGGAAAGCTTCTAGGGTATGAAAGTATGATCTCGTGAATGTTCCAAGGTATATTCTTTCATGTTATAAGAAATGTTTGTTAGAGTATTTTTAACTGCATTTATTATATGCCAAGGACTTAAATTAGGGAAAACTGTTTTAATGAAGAAAGTTATTAAGATAGTAAGATCAGAACTCTTTGGGAAGTTAACAGTTTTTGATTATTTGAAAACTTTTTTCAGAATTGCCAGAAAGATTTCTTGCCTATTTAGATAAGAACAATTCCTGGCTTAGGCTTTTCTCTAAGCTAGGTCAATCATTTGTCAAAGTGATTAACAGATTTTCCTCTATAACCCTTGCCAAACATTGGTTTGGAACCACAGCTGAAAAGTCTTTTTTAAAGATATAATAGGTTTATTGAGATATAATTCACATGCTATAAAATTTTTATCCTTTTAAGGTATATAGTTCAGTAGTTTTTAGTATATTCGCACAGTTGTGCAGCCAGCACTACTTTCTAACTCCAGAACATTTTTACTACCTCCAAAATAAATCCCTACCCATAATAGTCGCTCTTCAAACCCCCTACCCCTTAGCCCTTGGCAACCAGTAATCTACTTTCTGACTCTATGGATTTACCTTATTCTAGACATTGCATATAAATGGAATCATACAGTGTGATATGTTGTGTTTGGCTTTCTTTCACTTAGCGTAATGTTGTCTTTCAAGTTCTGAAAAGTCTTTTAATGTCAAGATGCCATTGCATTGTACCCCTAACTCTTCCATCTGTTAAAGAGATTGTCATTTAATAGGTAGAAGAAACTAATATTGCAGAGAGAGCAATTTTCAGCTGTAGATTCCATTTTTCTTAGAATTACCACTCTGCAACATGTATATGTGTTTAACATATAAGTTACAGGCTTCTCTTTAAAGAGAAAATTTTATTTTTTATAATTCAGATATCTCTGTTTGTATTCTAAATGGAAGCTTAGAAAGCTTTTGCTATATCCATCTCTCTGACCTGACAGCACTTGTTTCTAGCAATCTAGAAAATACACTAATAAAAATATATAAAAGGACAAAGATAAATATTTAAGAAAATCATAATCTGGAGAGGAAGGGCTATATCTGTCATTTAAAATTTATCTTCCGTGAAAGTAGGAAGGCTTGACTGGAGCTGGAAGATCTGCTCCCAAGATAACTCACTCCCATGGATGGCAAATTACTGCTACATATTTGGCAGAAGACCTAAGTTTCTCGCCACATTGGCTTTTCTGTAGGACTGTTGGAATATTTTCACAACATGGCACCTAGTTTTCCCCAGAGGAAGTGATCCAAGAGAGAGCTAGGTGGAAATGACTTTTATGACCTATCCTCATAAATTGCACTCCATCACTTCTGCGATATGCTATTGGTTACACTGGTTATTCAGTGTGGGATGGGATGTGAGCAACCAGGATGAGATAATCACTGAGGGCCAATTTCGTGGGTAGCTATTATAGGTTTATTCCCTTTTTAAATTTCTTTTCTGTTTTCTCTTAGGGGATACAGATAGGTAATAGCCTGCTTTCTTTAACTATAAGTCCTGTTTATAATTTTAGGTGATTGATTTGAAAGGAAAATGTAAACATGTAAAAAATGGTCCATATTAAAATGGAACTTAGCCTATTTCATAACCCCACTTGTAATTGATTTGAGGCTTCAGACATGTTTGTGGTCATTCATAGGCCCTGGTCTGGAAAACGGATTAAGGCTTTTAAAAAATATTCACATTCAGCAAAGTCATCACATGCCAAGGAAGATAAGGCCCAGTAGTCCCTCTTGTACCTCATGGAGGGCAAGAGAAGTAAATTAAGATGTTTGAAATCCTTAGCTAATCCCAAAACATTGTTTTCATTGGTTGCTTTATTTCTAGGATTTATCTGTTTTATTGGTTTTTATTGTTGCTGTTGTTACTGACTCCTTTGATTTCTTCTATGGTTATTTTTATGGTACTTGTGAAATATCGGAGGTAAGTAATAAGGCAGGATGATGCCTTGGTGTAAACTAATATAGTATCATTTTTCTCTTTGGAAATATTAAAATATGTCCTTTATTTGAAATGTGTCCTTTTGGAGGAAGAATAATTTAAGAACATTGGACATTTCACTATGCAAAAAAAGGAGTTCCTTTTCATGGCAAATTGCATGTTTCTGTAGCTGGGATTAAACCGTATCATTGACCTCTGCTTCTGAAGTAACATCTCAGCTCTAGTTAAGTTAATCTTTTTCTGAAACCTTTAAAAGAGTTTTTGGAATTTTGTGAAAAAATTCTTCCTATATAATGTATTCTAAAATTAGAATTTAAACCAGTATTTTAGTGAGTTGATTTTTGCTTTAAAAAATTTAAGATTAATGATTTAAATAAATGTTTATGAGTTATCATTGTCTCTTAAGAACAGTTGATAATAATTTTAGCTGGTATCAAATCTTCAATATGATATATTTTCACAGCTGCAATCCTATTTTAGGAGGCTTATTTAAACGATCACGTCAGCCAAACTAGCAAATAAGCAAGGAAGACCAATAAATCAAGACTTAACTCTCGAATCTCTCGTTGTTGGATTTGTTCACTTCTTATTAGTATAAATTATTTTATGTAGAGAATTTAATTGGCACCCAGCTTCCTTCTTGGAGTTTTTCTCTATTAGTAGGTGTACTATTTAACAGTGCTACAAAACTTCAAAACTATTTAGCATCTAAAGAATTTCCATTCTAAGTTATTTTTTAAAAGCTGTTAAGTTGTTTTTTAAACCTCAGAAACACTTTGCCATTGATGTTACATATGTTCCCTGAAATGTGAGGGAAAATGTTACTGAAAGCAGAGAATATATAATGTTAGATATTTTCATCTTCATATACCTTTCCTTGCCCCCCGGTCTAATAGATATATTTATATTATCCTAAATATTGCTGACACTGAAACTTCTTATCCTTTGGTTCTTTGGTAATTAAGAGTATAAGCTCTGGAATGATATGTCTGGGTTTAAATCTTGCCATTTAGTTGTGGGACTTGGGGCAAGTTCCTGCTAATTTAATCTGTTTCTTCGCCTGTAAAATGTGAATAATGGTAGTACCTGTTTTATGTGTTGTTGTAAGGATTAAATGAGATAACCAAGGTAAAGCATTAAGCACAGTGCTGGCTGATGTGAAACTTCTCCAAAACTAAAGGTTGGAGAAGTACTTCTGGAATAGTGGAGTAAAGATGTCCAAAAATCTCCTCCACAAACGCAGCGAGAACACTGGCAAAAATTGTCAAAAATCAAAATTTTTAGAACTCTGAAAATTGACAAAAGACTTGCAAAAATATTTGAGAAAAGTGGCCGAATCTCCATAAAAGCAGTGAACTTTGTGGATTTTTAATTTGCTCTATTCCTATCTCCCTCTTCATAGTAGTCTTGAAAACCAAGTCTTGCACCTATTTCACAGGTTGCTGTGAAAACCAGCAGCCTGGCATCCACTGGAAGGAACTTAATGACTTTGGTGCTTCCCCAAAGGCCCAATCCTAGAGAATTGTCACTATTTGACCTGTGTAACAACTCCCTGCAAATCCCTGTTCTCAGGGCTTGTCTTTATATGATCTGACTTAGAGCTCACTCTGTGTACAAAGTCCTATCCCTAGTGCCATTGTTGAAAACATTCAGTGGCAATTGTTTACCATTCCAGCTGCCTGAGGTGGCAATACCAGTTGGGGCTAAACAGAGGATGACCAAAAAACTCAAAAGGAAAAACTGGGCAAGGAGATGTTCAAAGGAGGCTTTGAAAAGCACCAACATATTTTGGGGAATCTAGAAGGTCATATGCATATACAGGGCTATATGCACATGCCCAGGAAAAACCTTAAAAGTCCCTAATCTCACTTCTGGCAAACCTTGATGTTCAGTGCAAGCAGGAAGTGAAGGTTAAACCAAAGAAAAAATAGACTAATTGGGCTTTATTAAAAGTAAAAACTTTTGTGCTCCAAAGAACACCGACAAGAAAGCGAAAGGATAGCAGAATGGAAGAAAATATTTGTAAATCATGTATCTGATAAAGGGCTTGTATTTAGAATATATAAAGAACTCTTACTACTCAACAGTAAATGGACAAATAATGACTTTAAAATGGGCAAAGATTTGGGTAGACCTTTTTACAAAGAAGATATATAAATAGCCAACAGGCCAAAGAAAAAATGCTCAACATCATTAGCCATTTGGGAATGCAAACCACTTCACATCCACTAGAGTGGCTTAATAAAAAAGATGGACAATAACTTGTTATCGAGGATGTGGAGGAATTTGAATCTCCATACATTGCTGGTGGTAATGGAAAATGGGCAGCCACTTTGCAAAAACAGTTTGGCAGTACCTCAAAAAGTAAAATACAGAGTTACCGTCTGACCCTTCCATTCCTAGGTATATATTAAGAGAATTTAAAACATATCTACACAAAACTTGTGCACACTATTAGCCTGTTAGTCCTGAAAAACAAAAAATACCCTTGTACACAAATGTTCAGAGTAGCTTTATTTGTGATAGCCAAAAAGTGGAAACAACCCAAATGTCCATCAGTTTGTAAGGAATGGATAAACAAAATGTGGTATATCTATACAATGGAATTTTATTCAGCTGTAAAAGACTGAAGTGCTGATAAAGTACTTACATCGTGGATGAACCTTGAAAACATTACGCTAAGCGAAAGAAGCCAAATACAAAAGATCACATATTGTTTGATTCCACTTACATGAATTTCCATAGTAGGAAATTCCATAAAGACTGCAAGTAGATTAATGGTTTCCAGGGACTAGGGCAAAGAGGCAGTTAGGAGTGACTACTGATGGGTAAGGGGGTTTCTTGTTGGTGTAATAAAAATGTTCTGGAATCAGAAAGTCGTGCTGGTTGCACAACTCTGAATATACTAAAAATAACTATATTGTGCACTCTAAGAGGGTGAATTATGGTATGTGAATTATATATCTCAAAACTGTTATCTTTTAAAAACCAAAAGCCAAAAAGTACAGTGTGTCATTAAATGGATCACCTGGTGTTAAAAAATAAAATCACTCCATAAGTTTTTTTTGTGTGTGTTTTATTTTATTTTGTTTTTGCTTAGCTGGCTACTCTACAGTGTTTACAACTGTTGCTTTTTAATGAACTGTCAGAAGACTGGAATTCCATTTGTAGAGTTGTTATGCAAACCAGAAGCACATGACTGTTTTTCAGTTATAATCAAAGCTACATATAAGAAAAAAAACCCTTGGAATAGCCAAAGTGAGCTTATTTCAATGTTTTTGTAGAAAGTTTTGCTTCATTTACAATAATGAGTTATAATACTTTTAAGTACTCTTTGTATGATGAAATCCTCCTCTCTTTTTTTTAATGCTTTTCAGTTATTCTCACCAGTGAACTGTAAGATAAAGTATCATTTTTCTGTGCACTCTATGAATTTAAGTAATTGGGCTTAAAATGAACTAAGCTTGTTATAAAGTTTTACTGTTTTTAACAACTGAATTTTGAAATAAAGTGAATTCAGTAGCTATAAAATGCTGTTGAATGGTTTTTATACTTTAATCAAATTTAGTGTATTTTGATGTTAGTGAAATCCTATTTTATTTCTTTTACAGTGTTTCTTCTCATATCAGTCTAGTGTGTTTTAATCCACTGTTTCCTTAGCTTGCAGAGCACAGAGAAGTACGGCATACCTACCGCCTGGCATCTCTTTGTCACTGCCCTTTTTACGAAGAAGCCATGCATTTAGTGGAAGAAGGAAAAATTTACTCAAGAGTATTGAGGTACCATTTCAGTTTTGCTTATGTTTATGAAGAATATTAAGGTGTTAGTATGATATTTATTAAAAATGTTTGTGAGAACAGGGAAAAATATGTTTTTAGGCCCAAGTTAAAAAAATTTTTTTTACATGTTCTGTCAGTATTAAGAAGACATGTGTTTTATATTAAGGTCCTGAGGTTAAGCCTTGTTTGAGTCCAAATTTGTAGTAGGCTTGACTTGAATGTAGTTTAACAATTGTCTTCCCTGTTTATTACATAGAACTGAAATGTTGGAGTGCCTAGGAGACAGTGATTTTCTTGCCAAACTTCACTGTATTCGACAGGCTTTTCAGGTATTTTTTTTAACTTAAGCGCTTTCACCCAGCCACTCATCCCCCACCCCATGCTAAAGAGTCCAGTGTATATAAACAAGGACGGTTCCTTGCTCGTTATTATCCTTATTCGCAATGGCAAATATAAAGTCTACTAAGCTTATTTTTCCTCCCTACTGCTTCCCTTCATTTTGTGTCCATGTGTCATTGTCCTCTCCCACGGCTTCCCAGGTCCTCCACCACACTTTGTCAAAGCAGGATATTTTGATGCCGTAGGTGTGTAACAATGGCTGCTTAAAATAAAAACTCTTTCTTATTATCACTTAGTGTGTATTCTAGATTTAATTTGGATCAATTACAAAATCCTTGATTTCCTAAAAAGAAATAAGGTCATTTAATAAAATATTTTTGTTTTCTTATGTTTTGGGGCTATATAAAATTTATTTTAGACTTTCTAATACTATGTTGAACAGAATTTAAATTCAAATTTATTACTCTTTAATCCTTTTTGACTGTAGGATTCAAGAGTTCTTTTTATTTTAGTAAATTTGGACTTTCTCTGTGGTCTGTTGAAATAGCACCACATGCAATGCATTAACTGGATTAGGCTTATTTATGCATAGATGTGCTATAAAGTCGAATGTCCATTCAGATTATCATAAGGCTCTTTTTTCTTTGTTTGGGGATGAATTTTTTTCAGGTAATTCTTTCAGAAACAGCCAACAGGATATTCCTTGCTGAGAGTGGAAGGAAAATTTTATCAGCTTTAATTGTGAAAGCACGAAAGGTAAACATGTTTTGTTGGCAAGGTTTTTATTATTTTTATTGAACTGAATATGAAAATACAGTACATGTTTGGTAGAAGAAAAGGTTTCATGAAGAGTTACAAAGGTTCACATTTTAAAAATAAATAACCCAAAGAACATTGATTTCTACTTGGGTTGAATTATTTTCTATGTAATAATGTAAAGTCCACACCATTTTGACCAAGTTGTTTCTCATAAATTATTCTCAGTTTGCCATAAAGTCCATGAATGTCATGGTAAGGATCATCATTAGATCTGTTCCTATAACCAGCACGATTATTATTACTATTAATAATACCTCCTCTCTTACCTCTCTCAATCCTGTTCAAGAAGAGGGTTACAGGAAACAATGGAGGTCTCAGAAATCTGGAATATAAATTTAGCTCCCTTTTACCCTTACTTACCTTCATGAAACTGAATGAGGCAGAAGCAATGACAAGAACTTCATTCAGACTTTCAGGAACCACTTTACTTTATGCAAGGTTCGTCCAGATGATGAGAAAATAAAACAAACTAGACCTTCACAGAGCCATTTGCATACCTGGTTTTCAGACCCAACCCCCTTGAACCTCAGTTTCCTTACTTGTATAATAGAATTTTTTATTACCCTATTTCAGAAGGTTGTTGTGATTAAATAAACTTAATAAATTGCTAAGTAAATATAAAGTGCTGAGTATATGTAAGGTCATATTAACTACTTGCAATTCCCAATGTAAATTTTATGTTGCTTTCTCAGCCTTCCCATGGCGTATAAACCCAGTGAATTGAAGTAGAGTTCCACCAGGAGCAGAACTGTAATAAAAGCATCACATAATGTCTGCTATAACCAAGTTTTCATTTTAAGGACTGACCTAAATAGGCATATATATTTGAGTAGTGAGTAGTTTGATTATCCAGTTCACTAACATTCTTAGTCTTGGCTTCTGCAAAATATTGGAACAAATTAGTAGACCAAATAAATTTGGCATACCTTAAAAATGGATGTGACAAACTTATTTGAAGAATAATTTATTTACTTTGTAGGCTTGAGCCTTGTTATAAAGTTGAGTTTAGAATTAAAATGTGTTTTCTTCTGCAGAATCCAAAGAAATTTGAAGATGTTTTTGATGAAATGATCTATTTTTTAGAACAGACTGATCACTGGGATAGTACTGAAATGGAACTTGCTGCGAGAGGGGTAAATTCAAATTTTGTATATTATTTATTCTTAGCTATTTGCACATAATATTTGTAAGTTGAGGCCACCATTTCCTTGTCCTCGTTAAATGACAATAAAGCCAATTGCATGGTGGTGGGGCAACATCATTCTTCTGACAGAATCATACACAATAGCAGCCACACTTTTTGTACATTAAGGCAACAGTTGTAAGTAATTGTTTTTTTAAAAGCCTTCCTTTCCTTTGTTGGCTCCTTGCTTCCCTCCCTTCTTCCCTTCTTTCCTTCCTTCTATCCAAAGGTCAATTGGCAAGGCCCCAGCAGGGGAGTAATGGTGGCCTATGCAGGGACAGTTTAGGGTGGGACAACAGGGGTAGCTTGGTGGGAATGGAGGATTGGCCACATACACAGGGTGGAACAAATCTATTTACTGAGAAAAATCAGAGCCAAATTTTCACTGTCAGAGAAGGAAGGTATAAAAAGCTAGGATTGGAATTGTAGCTGTCAGTGTGAATTCATAGTTTATAATATATTAATAGGTATAAAAATAAATATAGAGGTTTACGAGTACATAAACATATGTATACTTCCTAGCTCTATTTACTGAGAGGGTCTGGGAGTAGCAACATCTCAAAAGAGATTATTCCCTGCACACAGATCTTGGCTTCTAACTACCACTCTCCAGTAAAAGGAGCTAGAACTCCTTGGAAAAATGGCTGATGTCAGCACTGGGGTGGGAATAGTACAGGAAAAGCCTGGAGCATCTTGTTATAATGCAAGTTTAAAGAATGAATTTACAAGGAGCTGAAAGGCATTCTAGGCAGTGAAAACAGTAGGTACAAATACACGGAGACATAATCTCTCCTTCTCTTGTGTTCCCTCACTCGCGAAATGGAATCAACATCCATCCAGTTCTCTAGGCCAGAAACCTGGGACTTATCCTTCACCCTCCCTTGTCCTCGCTCACTTTATCATATTCATCTCTAAGGTTTGCCCATTTTAACCCCTAAATATCTTACAGTTTCTTCAACTTCTCTCTATTCCTTCCACTTCCATCTTGGCCTGAGTACCTATGGTCTTTTCCCTGGACTACCTCAGTAGTCTCTGTATTTCCTGAATCCCTGTCTGCTCCTCCCCTCCCTGCGTACACTCTTTCCCTTCTCCATTCCATTCTCCACACTGCTGCCAAAATGACCTCTAAAAGATACAAATCTGATCATCCATCTCTCCTCTGGCACCACCAGTGCCCTCCCTCACACCAAAATACTGTGAGAATAAAGTCGAAAATCCTTAACATAGGCCATAAATCCTTGCAGAATCTGGCCCTTCCTTGTCTCTAGCCACTCTGCCCTGGGTTTCTACTACTTTCAGTGATTTCTTCAATTCAACACCACTGTGTTTTTTCTTACCTTCAAGTGTCTGACAGGTTTTTTCCTCTACCTGGGTTGCCTCACTCCCTGAAAGAAGCCCTCTCTGGAATCTAGCTTAAAAACAACCTCTCCATCATAAGCTCTCATAGCACCATATACTTTTTCCTTTATTGTAAGAAAAGAAATTTTCACAGTTTCTAATTGAATATTTGCAGGATTATTTTATTGCTGTCTGTTTTCTCCACTAGACTCCAGGCATCTAATTTGCTTACTGTAGAAATCTGAGAATCTGGTGTAGCATGTTGTACAGCACAGTGGGTATGAATGAATGAAAGAGCAAGAGGTTCATGATCTGGTGGGGAAGAGACGCAGATATACCAGTAACTAAATAACAAAGCAGAGTGAGCATTGTGGATGCTATAATAGAAGTATGAACAAACGACTCTTAGAATAGAGAAGAGGGAGGGATTAATTTCCCTTGGTAAGCTCTAGGAAGGAGCAGCTACCATGAATAATTACCAAATTGTAGTTTCTGATGGTGACTTTTCATATTTATTTCTTTTCCTCTTTTTTTGATCTTTTTAAAAATAATCTGATTCAACTAAAAAAAAACCCTGTTATAAAGTATGAAGCCTTGGCTCAAATTTTATTTCAGCTCTATGTAATAATAATTTCTGTTTTAACTCATAATTTAATGCAGGTGAAAAATCTAAATTTTTATGATGTGGTTCTGGATTTTATATTAATGGATTCCTTTGAAGATTTAGAAAACCCACCCACATCCATACAGAATGTAGTAAATAATCGCTGGCTAAACTCTTCCTTCAAAGAAACGGTAAGTGATGATTTACC
>NW_012153062.1:20840744-20842537 GCF_000956105.1 Propithecus coquereli | reverse complement strand
CCCCCCATCCCCCTAATCCCTGGAGAGTATTACTGCTATGTGATCACCCTAGTGTTGATCAGTTAGTACCAATTTGATGGCGAGTACAAGTGGAGCCCATTTTTTGGATCTTGTGGTGCCTCACTTTGGATAATGGGCTTAAGTTTGATCCAGGAAAGTATAAGAGGTTCTAGATCACTGTTGTTTCTTATGATTGAGTAATATTCCATTGTATACACATACCAAATTTTACTAATCCACTCATGGATTGAGGGGCACTTGGGTTGTTTCCACATCTTTGCAATAGTGAATTGTGCTGCCATAAACATTTGGGTGCAGACGTCTCTATTATAGCATATCTTTTGCTCTTTTGGGTAGATGCCTAATAGTGCTATTGCTGGACTGAACGGTATTTCTATTTTTAGCTCTTTGCGGTATCTCCAAATTCTTTTCCACAGAGGTTGCACTAATTTGCAGTCCCCAAACCACTGTTTTTTAAATGGAAACATTTATGTAGCTGTAAATTTAAATCTTGTTTTTCTTCCCTGCATATATTTAGGCTGTAGCTTCAAGTTGTTGGTCAGTGCTGAAACAGAAAAGGCAACAGATGAAGGTAAAATTTATTATGCCCTGGACTCCTGTGTTAAATAATTTGAGGATCCTGTCAGAGAAATCTCTGAGTCAGTTCTTCTGTGGGGATGGCAGCTGATAAGAGGGACTGTCCCTCAAGCTACACAAGTGACTTATTGGTAGTGGGTTGGCTTCTTTTTAAATGCCTTCTCCTTCTTCCTTAATATTCTACATAGTTCAGTATAGCAAGTATTGAGGCATGCATGGTATTTTAACTAAGTGGAAAAGGGTTTAGGGTTGGAAACAGCTCTGATAGAGTCTTTATTTTTTGTCTTTTCTCTTAATATTAATATTTTTAAAAGCTCTTTAATATGGTAGATTCCACTTCATGTAGTCCAACTGAGAAATAAAGATTTGATTCTAATAGCTATTTTAATTCCATTCAAGCCCCTACCAAAAACAGTATCAAAGTTTATATCCTTCCTCCATGCTCCACACCCTGTAACCCAGCTCACCCATATGCTCCTAGTGTTAAAGGGCATGGCCTCTGAAGTGAGACTGCCTGGGTCAAATGCCACTTACTAGCTAGCTGTGTGACCTTGGGCAAGTTGCCCTCTATGCCTCAGTTTCCTCATCTCTTAAAAAAAAGTATAGAAATAGTATCTACTTCATAAGGTTTTTTGAAGAGTCAGTGTAAAGTGCTTACAACAGGGTTTGGCATAGTGCATTGTGCAAGTGTTGGCTATTACTACATTATTATTATTTGTCCAAGGACCTATAGTGTTTTATCATATCCATATTTTTTAATCCAATACTTACAACTTTGAGACAGTTTTACCAAGTACATTGATTCCAAATTATAGTCCTCATAGCATCTTCAGAAAGCGCTATTAGAAATAATTCCAGAAGTCCTGTATTTGAATAATTCTTATTTAAAATGATTCTGGAGAACCCTATATTTTAAACATGTTCCCTTAATGATGATTATAAACTCTCAAGTTTGAGAATCACTGGTTTAGAACCTAAGAGCAGCCTTGTAGTCTTGGGTTTGATTCTCACACTAGCTAGCATGATCATAGCAAGTTACTGACCATCACCTGACCTTTAGTTTTCCCATTTGTAAAATAGAGTTAATGCCTACTTTACAGGACTGCTATTAATATAAGGATGAAAGGAGATAATATCAACAATCTTAATTTAAAAGAAAGGTAAACATAAAAAAAAGTTTAATAAGTGAAACTTCC
>NW_012153062.1:20812299-20839587 GCF_000956105.1 Propithecus coquereli | reverse complement strand
TTAATAAACATAACTATCTGTACTCATATTTCACAAGAAGAGGCAATTATACAATTAAATGATTAAATAATATCAGGTTCCTAACTAAAGGTTAGGATTCTAGTAAGAATAATTTAGTGTTTAATCATTTTAAAATCATTTTAGTCTTTTTCAGTTAATACAATTATGTGATTGAGTGGGGCTTTTAAACAGCTGAAACTATGGTATTCTTAATAATCCTAAAAATTACAGGGCTAAGGACCCTGTAGCATCCGTATTATTGCTTGGTTACAACACTGATATGATTGCTTTTTTAAATGAAGTATCTTTATGAGGTGAAAATGCCTTTTAAGAGAAATGATGTTTCTCAGCACATCTGAAACTATTTGCTAGGATATGAAATCTACATAAAACATTCTATGACTCTAAAAGTTATTTGTAAGTTTATTAACTTTCTTAATTGACCCTTGGTCTGCCCTCAAAAAGAGCTGGTCATATAATGGATAGCAGTTGCAGTTTCTCTACCAGAGAAAGCAAAAACAAGAAGGTAAAAGTGACTTGGTTCTCCTTTACTTCCCAACAGATCCCAGATGGATTTTTTGCCCATTTTTATGCCATTTGTGAACACATCAGCCCAGTCCTAGCCTGGGGCTTTCTGGGTCCTAGAAATTCTCTCTATGATTTATGTTGCTTCTTTAAGGTATGTTCAGTCATTGAATCATTTCTTTTTTTTCCTAAATCAAAATGCAGGTAAGGTTTTATTCCTTTGTTTTGCTTTTGTATTAATAGAAGAAAGAATATTATTTAAAAGTAAAGTTATAAAAGTCTTCTAAATTCAGTGTTTAAATGCCAGTATTATATTAGTGGCATTTTATAATACCACTGTTATTATAGTGGGCCAGTTTTTATAGATTTGGTACTTTATTCTGGGATAGATGCAACAAGTCCATTGACCATATCAATTCCTTATGCAGTGGATACATGGTCTTGTATGGTATTGCCACGTTACAGTCAAATTGGTATAATTGGTTTGCTCTTCATTTCTGGGCACTTTACAATTTAAAAACAAACAATATCTGTATTACACATATGGTAATATAGAATAACATTCTGGTTAAAGATAACATGAATGATAAAATCCAAGTTGTGAAAAATAGCATGGGAGTTTAAAGTTGTATCCCAATGTCAGCAGTTTAAGTTTGCCCAAACACAAATTACAGCTCATTGCAGAATTTTCTGGCTGGCAAAGTGCTCAGGAAAATCTCTATATTTGATAGTCTTGAGTTTAGGCTGAGTTTCAAGGAGCAAATAAAAGTAAATGTAATTAAGTATGAATTTGAAAGTTTTGAATGTTTGGAAGTTTATATGTTTAGTATACCATTAATTATAAAAATTATATATGTGCTGTTAATGTATTAATATTTGTGTAAATGGTTTAGGAAATATTTATTTTGCTGTCATTCAGAACTCACTGATTTTTGGCTAGTATCCTTGACCACCCAAATGTAAGGTATGTGCTTTAGTGGAAAAAATTGAGGCTGAGAATTAAGTCTGTCATTAGTGAATATTCTTACTTGGGGCCAATCATTCTTTGGTCTTCCGTTTCGTCATCTGTACAATGAGGGGGCTTGGCAGGTTGATAGCTATTTGCTAATTGACTCTTCCATATATAAAATCTAGTGAATCAGTGAAGTGTGCCTTCTTAGTACTTCTTAACATTTGGTTTCTGGAGGATAGAAATTAGAGATTCCTGTCTTTTTTTTTTTTTGAGACAAAGTCTTGCTCTGTTGCCTGGGCTAGAGTGCCGTGGCATCAGGCTAGCTCACAGCAACCTCAAACTCCAGGGCTCAAGCAATCCTTCTGCCTCAGCCTCCCGAGTAGCTGGGACTACAGGCATGCACCACCATGCCCGGCTAATTTTTTCTGTATATTTTTAGTTGTCCAGTTAATTTCTTTCTATTTTTAGTAGAAACGGGGTCTCACTCTTGCTCAGGGTGGTCTTGAACTCCTGACCTTGAGCGATCCTCCACCTTGGCCTCCCAGAGTGCTCGGATTACAGGTGTGAGCCACCATGCCTGGCCATAAGATATTCCTGTCTTTTATTCTTTGGAATTACTTTTTTTCCATTCTGAAGATATTACAGCTGAGACTTAGTAGTATACAACTTGCTTAAAATGGGTTTCAGTGTAAGTATTAACTTACTGAAATGAAATATCCTTCAGGATCTTCCATTGTTCTGAGATCTGAAATTATTTTTATTTTTCCTGTGCCTTAAGGTTTTATTTGTACAGAAAAAGGTACATTTAAAAATTATAATTTATAATTATTGAAATAGTTTATTTCTCTGCCTTAAAGTAGAACCAGTTCTTAGAGGTAACATTGAAGGGAAAGCACTAAAAGTAGCTCCTTACATTTATACAGCGCTTTGGGGCTTACAGGCACTTATCATAAGATTATCTTTTTTAACCATCACATCAGTCCTGAATAGTAAGTAGGATGGGTGGTTTTATCTCTTTATTTTACAGAAAAAGAAAATGAGACCTCCAAAAGATTAAATCATTTATTCATAGTCCCTTTTCCAGTGAGGTGTAAAACGCACTGGAACTCAGGTCTTCTGACTTCTGACTCCTTTTTGCAATATTAGTAACTCTTCAGATTTAATATAATTTTGGTCTAATAAATGCCAATTTGCTTTGTGTTCATTTTCCAGAATCAAGTTCTTTTCTTTCTCAAAGACATTTTTGACTTCGAGAAGGTGCGCTATTCAAGTATAGAGACTTTGGCTGAAGACCTCATGCAGTTACTCATTCGCCGCACTGAACTTTTAATGGCCTATCTTGGAGCAGATGCCCTGAGGCATACAAGTAGTTGTATAAGTAGTCACGGTCATGTTATGTCCAGTGGGCTGTTGGAAGCCAAAGTGCAATAAGTATCGAGAGAATCATACAATTAGAGTGTGCTATGAAGTATTTTAAGGTAACTATTGATTTTGTATATGTTACAAAATCAACAGAATTGGTGGGTGTGGACTCAGGGAGGAAAAAAAAATCTAGTAAAAAATGAGTGACCATACTGTACTTATACAGAAGTTAGTCTGTCTTTGAATCCCTGTGTGGTGTATCCAGAGTGGCTTTTTACAATCTTTAGGTAATAATTTAATTCGTGAAATGTTGTGATTTTATAGCAATATTGCTTGAATTGAACCCAGTACTTGGGAGTTAATTGATTTGTTGTTTTGAAGCTGTCTGAAATGTTCCGTATCATTCTCAAAAGCTGTTTTTATGCTTTGCACCTTGAAAATACACACTTTAGCCAAGACTTTTGTGGTCCACACGTGCAAGAATATATTACTCCTAGTGTCAACATATTTAACTTTGCCTGAAAATATATTTTTAATTATAAAGTTATTCACTTGTTTATCAAGTTTAGGCAGTAATGGTGTTTAATATGTACTGCTGACATTATTGCTTGTGCATTTGCTTACGTATTTGAATCAAAGACATTGTAATCACTGAGTATTGTTACAAAACATTTAAATGAATTGACATCGAGAAGTTTACAATTTATAACTTTATATTATAATAACTATAGTTTCCAAAATATATCACTGTTGGTCCTATAAGTTACAATAGAGAGAATGAAGAACTTTCTTTTATCTTCTTATAGAGCATTTTTCCCTTGAATGAATACTGATTTAAAAGATAACATTTATTAACTAAGAAAAGCATTTAAGAATTTACCTTTCTTATGTATAATTTTGAGACTTTCTCCCAACATCTGAAGATATTAAACTTGGTACAGTAAAATAATTTCTTTCTCCTACAAAACTGGCTTTTAGTTATTCCCCCAGAGAACTCAGCATACTAAGAATTTGTCATATCCTCATATTTTAAAAATATTTATACTTTGAATCTTAGTGAGGTTTTGCAGAAGGGTTTTTTTCCCCCCTGAATATAGAACAAAAATATTTTTAATGATATGGAAATATTTTCATGTCTGTTATGACAAATACATGAACAAATGGGTTATTATGAGTAAGGTTTTTCTATAGAGTATAATATACTTTTAGAGTTGCATTAATTTTGTTCCTGAATCCATATACCACTTATTTGGAGTGGCTGATTGGGTATATCAATGGTTAGATTTGTTGATTTTGCTTCTAAAATGTGCTTTATTCATTTTAGGAATGAGTTACACAGAAGGACCTAAAATGCATTTTTTACAAGTGCATTTTTAGATTAAAGTGCCTAGTTTCTGATTAATGAATAGAAAATGAAGTGTGAAAAAAACCATAATCTTTTAAGATTTTAAATTTATGTATGTGCCACATTTATGTAAATTAATCACAAAATAGGAAATTCAGAATCTTTATGCTATTTTGCATGTACTGTGTAGGTTATAGCATTAAACATACAAAATATTGCTATAACTGCTTTTGAGTATGTAGCTCCTTGACTTTTTTTACGTAGATTCTTAATTTAATACTTACCTAGTCATTAATTCTTATTATTGATGGAGGAGTATGATTAGAAGTATAAAAACTAAAAATTCCATTATATGTTGTTTTACTTTTTATTTAATATTATGGGTTTTTCCCTTGTTATTGAGGTATCACTGGCCTTCAATGAAGCACACACATACACACGTGTGCGTGTACACAAATTCCCATTACCATGTAGGGAAGACAGTTATTGCTTATATTAATTTACCCATTTGAAGGCTAAGTGTTTTAAGCTGTGGTTTTATAGGCAAAGGTATAAGTAAATGTAATTACTTTTTGGAGAAGGATATTGTTCGAAATCAATTTTGAAGAATTGCACTATTTAATAATGCTGCTGCTACAACTTATGATAATTCCAGGGAATTTATCAGATATGATGAATGACTTCCTAGGAGGTGTCTTTTTTTCTCTTTTACATTTCATGTTTTTAAAAAAAAGTTGCTCATATTGAGGAGGTTGGCTTGTAAATTCAGTGCTTGAGTTTGATGAGTTTCGGGTCTGTTCAATAGCTACTACTTTAGCAAGATGCTTTCTTTGTGGCCTTTCACAAAAGGGAGAAGAGTGACCAAATAGAATTTCAGGGCAATAAGTATAGGAAAAACCTCTCTATTGTAAGAGAAGAAACTTGAACTTTTAAAGGAAACATCTTCCTAAAAAGAATGTTTCTGACTGCAGAAGGGTACTTAAAACATACATACCAGTTTCCACTTGCCTTAAAATTGGGTTAAACAGCAAAAGCAATGTTTTAAAAAATAAAACATAATTAAACTAGTTTAGAGCCTTTTATGGTAAAACCCTGTTTAACACTTAGTAATGGTAGTATTATCATAAAATTGCCATTGCTACCATGAGCCCCACCATCCACTTCCATATGTAAGTTATAAGAGGGCCTTGAATTAGTCCTGAGAAAATGGCTTTTTTTCCTCCTCTTTTCTGGAAGAAAAAAGATAAATGTTCAGGTGATTTATATTTGGTATTTCTTTTTGTATTTTGGTTTCTCTATATTTTTATTCAGCTAAAAGGGTAATTATTTCTTCTTAAAAGTTAACAATATGTTTATTAAATGTCAAAATGGCATTATTTTTTTTAAAAGAAGTTTTCCATACTGTTACAGTAAGCTCCAAAGAACTTTCTTTCTCTTTCTCATCAAGTAATATTCTTTATTTACATCTATTTACTATGATTCTATTAATTTGTTAAATTAACTGTCTTTATAAAAATATTTACAGATGTTTTCTTGCCTTAAGATGTAACATTTTCTAGGTAAATAATTTCCAAAAGAGTGATTATTTGCATTACAAAAGAATCCTTCCTTTGTCATTCTTTTAAGCCTAGAAAATAGGAATGCCAAAGTAACATTTAGTGTACTTCTCTATGACCTTTTATAATCAAAAATTTTAAATTATGTGTATAACCCATTTGATTTTAATGTGGACATGTATTCAGAAATTATTTGATGTAAATTTCAAAGTGATTATAAGAATTAGGCTGAATTCAAATCTTTTGGTTTTTGCTTGGATTAATCAGATTAAGAAATATGTATGTGAGAATTGGCCGGGCACGGTGGCTCACGCCTGTAATCCTAGCTCTCTGGGAGGCCGAGGCGGGCAGATTGTTTGAGCTCAGGAGTTCGAAACCAGCCTAAGCGCAAGAGCGAGACCCCGTCTCTACTAAAATTAGAAAGAAATTAATCAGACAACTAAAAATATATAGAAAAAATTAGCCGGACATGGTGGCGCATGCCTGTAGTCCCAGCTACTTGGGAGGCTGAGGCAGGAGGATCACTTGAGCCCAGGAGTTTGAGGTTGCTGTGAGCTAGGATGACGCCACGGCACTCTAGCCCGGGCAACACAGTAAGACTCTGTCTCAAAAAAAAAAAAAAAAAGAAATATGTATGTGAGAATTAAGAATTTATATACTCTGTGATTAATGGAAATAAGGACATCCTAACTTTGTTCCTAGTGATTATATTACGTTATTGTTTTGTTTAGTTTGAGAACAACCATGTATTAGCTTCACTTGGCCGATATCAGTAAATGTTTCTATTTCCTAAATGTAAGAACCGCACCCATTACTTTGTAGAAAAGTAAAACACTACAGTAGCAGAAAAAAATAGCACTTGGTTCTAGCCAAAATAAGCACTGTAACATGGATGTATTTCTATTACTGCCAAATAAAAAAGTGATGGTACATCTTACTGATGCATGGAATATTTTAAACAAAGTTTATATATAATTGTGAGATCACACCTGTCTCATCCGACCTTACCTTATGAGAGCTTTCAGTGTCCGTAAGACCACATAGGCACAGAGAACACGACAACCATAGAGGCATTGGAATTGAATATAAAAGGTTATCTTTGTGTACTAACATGAGGAAAAAGACAGTTTCGTGACACATAACGTGAAAGTACTTGTGTTTTAATTAAAGTGTTTTGATGAATAATGCCTTTAAGCATGACATCAATTTACCATATTGATGAGCTGAACCTCCCTTCTTGTTCACTTCTTCATTAGGGTTCAGATATATTTAATCAAGGGGAAGGATGCTTCCTGGACACCGCTGTCATCACCACGTGGAAAGGGTTCACCTGGATATAAAAACAGTATTCTTAGTTTGGGACTTAATAAGTTTATTTTAGAATAATTAAATATTATAGACAAATGTATATAATTGTATTTTCAAAATTATTAAACACATAAACTGAAATATATTACTTAATGAGCAGATCATACAAACATGAGTTGAATCTTTTCCTAGGCAGGATGTAGGATGGAATGGAAAATTAGATCAACGTCTTAATCTCATTTTCTGTTTTCTTTGTCATTATTTGCCATACTCTCTGTTGTCTCATGCATCTTCTTTGATCCCACTATCTGAACTTAATGTTTTACACCTTCAGCATCTCTCTGTGAGTTCTTATGTATGTCCTATTGTTGCACTATTTTGTAGAGCTTTTCTGGAAATCTTTGTAAGCACTTACTGTGCTTATGCTGGTTTGACTTCTGTTTTTTCTGCAGTTTCTTCCCATGCCCTGTATGCTCTGATACTTTACCCTGCCACTTCTTCCTCCCTGATCTCTTTCTCTCTTTATGCTACTGACATCTTTGATCAGGTTGCACAAGCTCTTTTCTCTGCTCAAATTTTTTCTTTGGCTTTTCTACATCTGAACAGTGAAAACCCTACAGTAACTTTCATCATCTAGGCACGGAAGGACTAGATTCCAGTACAGAAAAGAAAATTAAAAAAAAAGCAAACCTTCCTTCTATGACACTTTTTTATTCTCTACTTAAAAGCCACAGCAAAGCAACTGGTACATCAAATATCACCTCAACATTTCAACAGTTTACTTTTAACGATCTCATGTGTGTCACAGAAGCCTCTCACAAAGTACATTTATATATAGGAAATTATAGAACTTTTATAATTTGCTATGTTTGAAATGACACCATAGTACTTAAATATAGAGAAGCACTTTGATTTTATAGCACTTAAAATATAGGACTTCCAGAACTTTGTTAATTCTTGTTTAATAATATTCTGTGTGAGAGAATGATCCCAAGAACTTTAAAAAGGACCACATATTTAATGTGGTAGAAGATGGACAATAAAAAAGTAGGTTAAAGCAAGTATATTCATTATCCTTTGCTGCATAACAGATTATCTCAAAATTTAGCAGATTGAAACAACAAACATTAGCTCACACAGTTTCTGAGGATCGGGAATCCAGGAATGGCCTCATCTGGTGGTTCCGACTTCAAGTCTGTCTTGAGGTTGCAGCCGTCTGAGGGCTTGATGAAGGCCGGAAGATTTGCTTCAAAGATCTGCTCACTCACATGTCTATTGTCAGGAGGCCTCAGTCCCTTGCTAGCCTTTGGCAAAATACTTTACTTCCTTACCAACTGGACCTCTCAACAGGGCTGCTTGGGTGTCTTTAAGACATGGCAGCTGGCTTCCCCCAGAGAGAGTAATGCAAGAGATAGCAAGGCAAAAGACACAGTATCTTTCATAACCTAGACTTGGACGTGATATCACTTCTGCCATAGTCTATGGGTCATATGGGCCAAACCTGACACAATGTGGGAGAGGACTACAGTGTGTGAATACGAGGAGGTAGGATCATTTGGGATCATCTCGGTGGCTGGATACCATGACTGGGAATCATAGTAAATGATACATAGATACTATAGATATTTTAATTTTAAATGAAAAGATATACATTCTTTGGCCAATCTTTTGATACAGCATTACGGCCTTCAGTTGGATTCACTCAGTATTTCAAGGTATGTTTGTTATATAAACTGCACTCTAAATCATTATCTTTGGATTTCAAATTTTCCTTACTTTTAAAAGAGAAAAAAACTTAGACACATGAAAAGTAATGAGTGCAGAATCTCCTTAGATTTTTATAATTTTGTACCAAATCTTTCACATTTGTCTCCGTGCCCCACCAGCTTGATGGTAGTTTCTGTAAGCTATTTCCCTTTATCAAGTCTTTTCAAAGCATTCCAATTTTTAAATAAAAGCATTAGCTTTATAATAACTACAACTTTCTTTTTACTTTTATATGTCTTCATTTTTGTAATGTTTATGTAATTTCAAAAACATGTAACTGATATAATCAAATTTAGAACAAGCCTGACTGATTCATTATAAACCTTACTGATTCATTATAAATATACAAGGAATGTTTATACAAATTGGCAGATCTTGGACTTCTAGTAATCTTCTCAGACTTAGTGTGTCAAATCAGCTCCTGACCACCCCTGCCTAAATCTCTTCTCACAGTCTTCTGCATCTGAGTAAATGACAACTCCATTCTTCCAGTTCAAAGTCCAAAAACCTCTTTTCCTCACACCTCGCATTCAGTTACCAAAATCCTACCAGTTCTACCTAAAAAAGTACCACAAAAAAATATATATATATGTATATACCAAGCATTTCTCACTGCCTTCCTAGCTATCACCTTGGCCCAAACCCTGTTACCTCTCGTTCTCTCTCGTTCTCCTAACTGGTCTCCCTGCTTCTTCCCTT
This sequence comes from Propithecus coquereli, assembly GCF_000956105.1. Classification (NCBI taxonomy): domain Eukaryota; kingdom Metazoa; phylum Chordata; class Mammalia; order Primates; family Indriidae; genus Propithecus; species Propithecus coquereli. The sequence continues at coordinate 20,830,073 of NW_012153062.1, read as the reverse complement.
TCCCCGCTGAGTGTATTACATATTACAAGAATGTCAGATAATGTGACTACTTTGTTCAAAATCCACCAATGGCCACCGATCTTATAGTAAAAAACAAAGTCCTTACAGTGTTCTACAAAAGGAGTCCCACAGTCCGTCTCCTGTCCCAGTGTACCTCCTATTGTTTACCCCTCACCTACTCAGCTTCACCCACACAAGCCTCTTTGTTCTTCCTAGAACATGTCAGACAGGCTCTTTGGGGCCTTTGTACCTCTCCCTGGACTGCTCTTCCTCCAGATATTTGCATCTGCAGATACTTCCATAGCTCACTGCCTCACTTTCCTCAAGACTTTTACTCATTTGAGGCTTTCCCTAGGCACTCTGTCTAAAATTACAACATCCAGAAATGCTTGGCATATTTTTTTTCTTGGTACCTTTTTAGGTAGAACTGGTAGGATTTTGGTAACTGCGAAGTGCGAGGAAAAGAGGTTTTTGGACTTTGATCTGGAAGTCCATCCTGCATTCCCTACTTCCCTACTCTGGTTTATTTGTAGTGATATCACTAAGTACTACATAGTTCGTTTATTTGCTCATTGTCTGCCTTCGTTTTGTCACTGCTGTATCCTTGGTATGTAGGACTGAGTATTTGTTGAATGAATGAATGATGAATTGGTGGGAGAATAAGCAGGCCTCACATGCCATGGATAGCTATCAGTGTTTTATAGAGAGAATGGAGAGCTTTGTTTAATCTGGTGAATCTGTTGGGTAGAAATAAAAAATAAAAAATTAGAAAGCTTCTGTTGCTTTAAATATCAAAATAAATATTTAATTATAAATTGGTAAGTATGGGGAAGAAAAGGGTGAGAGGAGAGTTTATCATGATACAGATTTGGGTGCAAGGAAGGCCTTTCTGAGGAAACAGCATTTAAGTAGAGATTCAAAGGATACGCTGAAGTTAGGTGAAGAGTGGGGAAAGTGGATTTCATGTCCAGGGAACAGCTTGTGTAAAGGCCCTTACAGCCAGAATGACTATGGAAATTTCCATGAACTGAAGAAGGCCAAGGTGACTGTATTAAAGGGAACTGGGGCATATGCTAGACCATCCAGACCACATTATCACTATCTGCACTAGAGTACATTTAAATAACTGTTTCAGTTACCAATTTAGAACTTTTCTCTAATTGAGGAATAAATGGCTTACCCTTCTTAAAAGAATTTCCATCCTGAGTAAAGAGTGGGGATGGGACTGGGAAACAGAGTTATGTTTAAAAGCAGAAGGCCTTTTCAAGATCCCTGAATTACACCCTGAGCACTGCTGTCTGCCTAGGGCCTGAAGTTGAAAGTGGTTACCTTTCTCCGTGGTTTATCTGTCTGGATGCCAGTTGATCTTATTTTTTTTAAGTGCAGTGAGGAACAGAAGATCTCCCCTACTGAAAAATGCCCTCTCTGGGTGTGCATTTCAGGTTTTAATATGGTGTTGTCTGATGGGTTTAATTGACAGGCTGTTGGTCCAAGCTGAAAATGATCTGTGGGTGCCTAATATTTTAAGATGCCTTTATGAAAGTTTAGGAAGACCAGAGGTGATTTGCCTTCAATTAAGGAAAGGTGGGAGATTTTTTTTTTTGAGACAAAATCTCACTCCATTACCTGGGATAGAGTGCTGGGATAGAGCTAGGCGTCAGCCTAGCTCACAGCAGCCTCAAACTCCTGGGCTCAAGCAATCCTTCTGCCTCAGCCTCCCAAGTAGCTGGGACTACAGGTTTGTACCACCATGCCCAGCTAATTTTTTTCTATTTTTAGTTGCCCAGCTAATTTTTTTTTCTATTTTTAGTAGAGACAGGGTCTCGCTGTTGCTCAAGCTGGTCTTGAACTCCTGACCTCCTGCCTCTGCCTCCTAGAGTGCTAGGATTACAGGCGTGAGCCATTGCTCCAGGTTGACGATTTTCATACACACACACACACACACACACACACACACACACACACACACAAACATACATTCTTTTATTCCTTTTCCTCCGCTTCTGCCTTCAACTTTTTTCTTTTAAACCAATTTCTTTGGATTTAAAGACCAGAGCCAATCCCTGGTGGTCTAGTGGCTATAAAAGAAAAAAAAAGAAAAATACCGCACACACCAAAAAACCAGAGCCAAGAAAAGGGGCGCAAAAGATGAAGTGTTCCGGATTGCTGCCCCACACTCTGGCTAATATAGGGAAAGTTGGCCAAAGGTCAATATTTTGGGTGAAGATAACATAGTGGCTTGGCTTCTTGCTTGGAAACAAGGACGGGTAGAGTAGCTGAGAGAGGTGGGCCCCAGGGCAAACGGGTTGTGGGTAGGGGGAGCCTGCCCGAGCCTGGTAAAGAAGCTCATTCCCGCATCACTCCTTTCCGTCAGGGGAGGCAGCCTCCCTTCCCCGGGCCTTGTCGAGGTGGAGGCGGGCCCACGGCCCAAGGTTAGAGGGTCGGCTCAGGCACTTGGGGCCGGGCGACAGGCAAGTTCTGCAGGAAAGTTGGCAGCCACTGTTCCCCCTCCCCTGCTTTTCTCCCCGACTCTCCACCCCTCTCCGGGCGATACGGCGGAGGTGGGGGTTGGGGAAACTGGCCTTGTGTTTTGGAACAGCTGCAGCCGGCGCTGGGCCCGCCTGGAATGCGGGAACAGGCTGCGCACCAGGACTTTTATGGAAACTTGCTGCTGGAGACGACGGCGGCGGCGGCGGCAGCCAGAAGGCTCCCGGCGGCTGGAGCAGAAGTGGCAGCGAGCGGAGCGCCCGGACCCCTACCCACACCCAGCTGGCGGACGCGCCCATTCTCTCCCGGAGAAAGGACCTTCGCTTGTCACCGGCTCCCGGCGGGTAAGGGGAGTTCGGGGAACGTGGGACGGGCCAGTGGAGACGGAGGTGCCGGGACCTCCGGAGGGGCGGCGGCGGCGGCGGCTGCTGGGAGGCGCTGGGGCCCCGGCTCCTGGCCGGGCTGCGCCGCCGCACCGGAGCGCGCCGGGCTCCGTCCAGCTGTGGCTGCGCGCCGGTGCCGGCCTGCGCGAACCGGGCCCGGAGCCGCGTCCTGCGGGCCGGGCGGTGCGGGCCGGGGTCTGCCTCGCTGCCTCTCCGCGTTAACTGGCCTTCGGCTCCCGGTTGCGATGTCCTTGCCTTGCTGCCCTGCGCCTGGTCGGCTGAGTTTTGAGTGCTTTCTCTGCTGTAGGGGAAGAGCCCTCTGTGAGACGAGTGGGTGTCGGTCCCTTCTCTGTACCCTTGGGGTCCGAGCGGGCAAGTTCAGTGTCGTCCCCCACCACGTGCCTCCGTCACGGTCTCCGTCTCGCCGGCAGTGCCTGTTGTTCGTAAGATACCGTTCCTGATCGGCCCCTGTGGACGAGGACGGGGAGTGAAATATGGTTTAACAGCCTGCCATCTACCCCACCTCCCAACCCCTGTCTCCACACTGTTTTTTCCGCGATTCTGCCCGAGGTGGGATGCTGGTGCTTGAGCAACTAGAGCTGGAAGTTGGAGCGAAGAATGCAGTCGCTTCTTGAGAACGCCTTGTCTACATGCTTTCGAAAACGCCAAGCCATTCCAACTGTTTGCAAACTGTGAAACGCTCTACAAATGCTAAAAATGTATTATTGCTGGCATTTGTAACGAAAATAACTAAGTTGAGACGTTAGTTGGTTATTGCAATGACTTTGAGATACTCATTTTATATTTACTAAAGGCCATAACGTTAACAAAGAGAGTAGGGAGAGAAATAGATAACAAGGTAAAAATAGCATAAGCATATGTCCTAACAAAATGTCCGTCCTTGGTAAAGAGGCAGGTAGAGAAAAGAAGTAAGCCATAAGAAGAAAGAAATTAGTTCCCTGACCAAAGCAATGGGAACATCATTCATCGGCTAAATTTTGTTAATGAATTCATGTAACATGAGCCCATTGGCCTGGGCGTCACAACATAACTATGTCTTGGGTAGTGTGATTAAATACTTAAAAACTTAAGTATTTATACCATCTTAGTCACACGTTACTGAGTGGGCCACGTAATTTTCCCGTTTAATATTATTCTGTTACAGGTTACATTGCTGCATAAGAAAATTCAAAATACACGTTTCTGGAATTCTTTTGAGCTTTGGGGTATTGGTAAGGGAAGAAAAATGTATAATTAATCAAATGTGAGAAAGGTTTATTGGGGAGAGGTATATTTAGTATAAATTTAGTATAATGAACTGATTATTCAGTGTAGCTAGTTAAGATTTTTCTTCCTTGTAGCTATTACCCCCTATTTTTGATGGCACTTTATTTTTTCACTGATGTTTCTGAGGAATAATTTAAAGAAAAATGTGTGCAAGTCTGTGTTTTATCTCCCTTAAAGGTCCCTAAGCAAAACCTACGACTAAATTCTTTTAAATTCAGTTTTCCTCATTACAGTTATTGATATAATCCAGTTTTAATGGAAGATTTGCAGTTTTAAATCCATTTAAAATTGAAATGTGAATAGCAATTTTTCCTGCTCACCTTAAAATGGAATCTGTGCTATTTTTGAAAATTTGACATGTAAGGCTGATCATTGTCAAAATGTATGTCATCTTGAGATGACTATATTTAGCATCAACAAAGGAATGCATTATCTAGGTTTTTGAACAGTATTTTTCCCCTGAAATTTCACTTGAAGTATTTAGGTTAGGGTTTCATTTATTAACAGAATGAAAACTATATACGTATATTTGGAAGAGATTAATTGGGGATTTAGATTGTTTAGAACCCAAGCGGCCTATATTGACATACTTCATTTATGAAAAGAATAAAATCTACATGTTATCTTTGAAACACTCTAAACTCAAAAAAAGGAATACTATTTAAATAAAACTATGAGATTTTTATGTGCCTAAAATAAAACAATGAAATGAATGTGGAAAACTATGTAACAGAGGGGCAAATATCTAAAATTTAGTTTTTACAGAAGAGAGGACTTTTTTATTGTATTTTATAACTCTGTAGGCCACATACACACAAAAAGTCTTGGTAGTTTCATAATTTACAGAGAAAATGACTTACAACAGTCTTAACAATTTCACACATTTCTGTTCTTCTTTAGTTCATCTGTGGTCCACATCACCTGTGTAGTTTCTGCTGTGTTCTCTTTCTTCTGGTTTTATAATTGCATAAATATTACATACACTTAAATATTAAATATATAATTTGGCTTAATTTATGGTAGTATACTTTCTACACTCTAGCATGGGTGGATTTGTGCCAAGAAATACACCTTAAATTTTAGTTGTAATTTGTATTATAAACTTAATTCAACCATATTATATTTATGGCTAAAAATTATGGAGAATGGCAAAAGCGGCTTTCATAATGACGCTCCTATTGTTAGTATTTTGATGTATTCCCCTCTAGTCTTTTTCCCATGCATAAAATTCTTTTTCTTGCATTGTCATATCTCAATGAAACAACATATGTGAAAGCATCTGATGCGGTGTCTGCCCTCTAGTAAGTGATCAACAGGTGGTTTTTTCCTTCCCCCTTTTTTCCTTCTTGATATCTTTTCCTTTTTGCTCTCAGATTAGAAGACAAGCAGATTAGGGCCCCTTAGGCTGGGTTTCGAGGTTGGTGAACAGGCCTCCCTTTACCCCTTTCCGTTTTCTCAGTGCTGTCTGTTCCTTTAGATCTGGGCCACAAATTCACAATCAAAATGATACTTCTAGCCACAGACATGTTTGAAAATTGATACATTTTACATTAAAATACGCACTTACATTTTCTCTTGAAAAACCGGAAGATCTGAACAAAATTGGGTCCATGTTTTTGCCTAGCAACAATGCTCTGGAATTAAGTAGTGGCTGCCCCACAGGCCACACACTCCCTGTGATAGTGGTCTCCAGGATTCCCTATTGTTTTATTATTACAACTAGTCACCTCATTTACATTACCTGTCAATTGCATGACACAGTATTACCTTACGTTACATTTATATTACCTGACCCTAGACATGTGAGTATGCAGTCCCCTGATCTAAATATTAGGACAAGTACATATAGTATATGATATGATGGAAAGTCTACCAGACTTAGTGTTGGGAACCTGGATTTTAAATATGGATGTATTTTGATTACAATGTCTTAATGTGATCATGGGAGTGGAAGGAAGAGGTTAGCATTCATTGACATTAATTGTTAGTGTCAATTAGAGCTGAAGGGATCGTGTATTGCTAACCAAAACAAATCAAATATTTTCACTGGTGGTATTTTAGGAAGCATAGGGGAGATATTTCTGGTAAAGAATTCTTTCCTAGGATCTCTTAAATATGAATAATTCTACTTCCTCTCCATTCACGAAGTGTTTAGGAGACGTTCTGTGACCCTTAGAGCTTGGCCATAGAGAGGAATTAATTACTGTTATTCTACCTCCTTGCCCCACTGACTTGTTTGGAGCCAGAGGCCTGGGTCTTCCTATTCCCAGCTGTGTCCTTCAGTGAAAGTCCACCTTCCACTTGCAGAGAGGGTGAGGAGGCCCAGACTCTTCCGATGATTACCACATCCATCCATTTTGTTGGGAAGCAACTTCCTGAAATCCTCAGTTTCTGGTTGTTCATGATATTTAGTTTAGCATAAGCCCACCTCATTTTATTTTCTATTATTATTTTATTTAGTTAGTGCATCTATGCCATCGGCCCTCCTTTTGTAGATATCAACCATGAGTCTTTGGGCTGATTTTAGATCAGACAGTTTTCCTGTTTTCTCTGTCATTCATTCACTAGCTCCAATAGGAATCAAGCTTGTACTATGTCCTAGGTGTTGTATGAAACAAATAAAAATACAGAGGAGAATAGAGCAAGGGATACAGAAAGGAATACCTTTCAGGGTCTCATAGTGTGGTGAGTGTACTTTGAAAAGTTATATACTGTAATATAAAGGCAAAGTGTTATATATAATTATTATAGAAGAATACCAAGGCAGGTTGAAAGAAAGATTCTTGGTTTTCAATGAAGAATTGTGTATTGGTAGGAGTGAAAAATATCACTACTTCAAATACGTAAAATAGGATCTAATCTCATATTTTTGAATTGTGATGAGGTTTATGACAGGTTTTATAGTATAATTTTTAAAGCATGAGGTTGCAATCATCATTAATTAAATGTAATAAAGTTATATTATACTTAAGTTTATGTTTCTCATACAAGGGAAAAATGATAAAAATTTAGGCTCATAGTTTATGAAGCTCAAAACAATTTTGTTGTTTGTTACAAAGACTGTAAGAGTTGTTTTAACACTCACTTGTAGTACATAGTTGAGTGTTCCATTTGAGACTAAGAATTTGCTTGAGTTCAATGAAATGCAGATTAAAAGCTGTCACTGTCTTGACAATTCTCTTCTCCTTGGGAAAGGAGATAATAATACATTAACGCCGTGAAACAGTCATTGTAAATGATAGAAAGCTACGATTTCAAATTGTTTTCTTGATTGACGTCACCATAGCTCACTTCAACCTCAAACTCCTGGGCTCAATCAATCCTGCTGCCTCAGCCTTCCTAGTAGCTAGGACTACAGGTGCACGCCACCATGGCTGGCCAATTTTTTGTATTTTTAGTAGAGACAGGGTTTTGCTCTTGCTCAGGCTGGTCTCAAATTCGTGAGCTCAAGCGATCCTCCCGCCTCAGCCTCCCAGAATGCTAGGGTTACAGGCGTGAGCTACCGTGCCTGGCCTACTAGCCAGGCTGCCCCCAGCCTATTTGCTATTCTTGAGCTGTTTTAATTGCATATCTGAAAAAGTCAAGGAAAAGTAATTAAATTTAGAAAATTTAGAGGTTAAACATAGGACCAATAAAATTCTAGAACAGAGGCATTAGCATAAATATTTGAGAAAAATCCGTTGTACTTAATATTATATTCTGCTAAGAGTCTTATATATTCTCTCACAGCTTGAGCTTCATATCTTAACATCCAACCTGGGAATTATTTTATTCTTGAAACTATTTTATCAGACCATTAAGTCATTGTCAAAAACTTCTTGAAACCTACCTCTTTAATTACTATGCCAGTTTGACACCATTGGTATTACTATTTGGCATATTGTTTATATATATGTAATGTTTGATGTACTTAAAATAGGTAAAAATTAAGAATTATAGAGTGAAATGAGTAGTTAACTAAAAGTCAAGAAACCTAGGGTTTAGTTCCTTGTTCTGCTACTGAACAGCTTATAACCTTGGATAAGGCATACGATAAATGAAGGGGTAGGACTGTTGGACTAAGTGATCTTTAAGGTGCTTAGAAAATGAGCTCTAAGATTCCACTATTCTTTTTTTTTTTTTTTTTTGAGACAGAGTCTCACTGTGTTGCCCGGGCTAGAGTGAATGCCGTGGCGTCAGCCTAGCTCACAGCAACCTCACACTCCTGGGCTCAAGCAATCCTCCTGCCTCAGCCTCCCGAGTAGCTGGGATTACAGGCACGCGCCACCATGCCCGGCTAATTTTTTCTATATATTTTTAGTTGTCCAATTAATTTCTTTCTAATTTTAGTAGAGACGAGGTCTCGCTCTTGCTCAGGCTGGTCTTGAACTCCTGAGCTCAAACAATCTGCCTGCCTCGGCCTCCCAGAGAGCTAGGATTACAGGCGTGAGCCACCGCGCCTGGCCCATGGCCTATCTTTTAATGGAACATTTTCTTTAACATTACAGAGCTTATTTTTATTTCTTTTTTTAGAGACAGGGTCTCACTATGTTGCTCAGGCTAGATTTGAATAAAGCGATCCTCCTGCCTCAGCCTCCTGTGTAGCTGGGAGTACAGATGAAGGCCACGACACCTGGCTAAGCTTATTTTTAATGTGTTTATGTATGTTCAGATGTTACCTAAATAAAGCGTTTCTAAACTAAACATATAAACCTTATTATATTTTTTGGTAATTATCTTGCATCCCATCTAGACTATGAATTCAATGAGAACAGATATTTTATCCTATTCATCATTGTGTATTATATATATAGTACCTTATGTTGTATCTAGCACATTATAGAAAGATTTTCAATAAATGTTTCTTGAATGAATAAATGTCATTTTAGCTAATTTCTTTTCTTTTCCCATTTATTCTTAGTTCTATCATATTCATTAGCTCTAAATTTATAAAATAACATGCAAACCACCTAAACACGGCACATAATAGGGATTCAATTGTGAGTTTTCCTCTTTCTCCTTTGTTCACTTTAGAGGCTCCAGAACTTTCCTTTAATGTATGATAGATTTTTCGTTCGTTTGTTTGTTTTTGAGACAAAGTCTCGCTCTGTTGCCTCTGTTGGGCTAGAGTGCCGTGGAATCAGCCTAGCTCACAGCAACCTCAAATTCCTGGGCTCAAGCGATCCTCCTGCCTCAGCCTCCCAAGTAGCTGGGACTAGCAGGCACGTGCCACCATGCCTGGCTGATTCTTTCTATTTTTAGTAGAGACAGGGGTCTAGCTCCTGCTCAGGCTGGTCTCCAACTCCTGCGCTCAAGTGATCCTCCCCCTTTGGCCTCCCAGAGTGCTAGGATTATGGGTGTGAGCCACCCACCTGGCTTAATGATAGTTTAAAAAAAAAAACAACTCACATGTATTTATATATGTAAGTTTTTATTACTTTATTAATGACTTCAAATGAGAACTTAAACCAGTTTTCTTTAAGTGAGTGGTTACTTCAAAGTCTTTCAAGGCCAGACGCAGTGGTTTATGCCTATAACCTAGCACTTTGGGAGGGCAAGGCAGGAGGATCACTTGAGCCTAGGAGTTCGAGACCCTGTCTCTATGAAAAATAGAAAAATTAGGCGAGTGTGGTGGTGCGCCCCTGTAATCCCAGCTACTCAGGAAGCTAAGGCAGGAGGATTGCTTGAGCCCAGGAGTTTGAGGTTGAAGTGAACTATGATGATGCCACTGCACTCTAGCCCAGGCAACAGAGCAAGACCCTCTCTCAAAAACAAAAATAAAATAAAATCTTCCTCACCGTTATATTCCCCGTGCTTTCAGAATCCGAGGTATGAAGATCACTTGAGGCCAGGAGTTCAAGGCTGCAGTGAGTATGATCACACCACTGCACTCCAGCCTGAGTGACCAAAAAAAAAGAAAGAAAGAAAAAGAAAAAAAAATTACTTAAAAAATAATCTAAAAAATAAAATCTTCCCAAAAGAAAATAAAAGGCAAGAGTTATGGGCCGTTATTCTGTTCATAATTCTGAGGGGATAGGATGCACTACACAGAGCCGAGGATGGGTGGATGCAGCAGGAATATCATTTAAAGCATCTATAAGTTGTGTTATGCTGTGTGTGTTAGGCTGAAATAAATGAAACAGACTTTGTATTGTTTAAGACAGTGCAAAAAGCTAATTGTTGAAACTTGGTGATGGGTGTATGGGGTTCATTACGTTAGTCTTTTTAATTTTGTAAGCCTGAAATTTTCCATAACAAAAAGGTAAATAAAGAAGATAGATTAGACTGATATATCTGAGATGTTTAACAATATAAAAATTGTAAAAGTTTATGCCAGATACACCTAGAAACCTAAGACCGTTTAGAGATCTCAGAGACTGAAAGAGAAAAAAACAGCCATGTTTAGGGTGAAGTGGAGAAAATTACCATTTCCATTATAATTAGTTTGGGAAGATGCTTCATTGGTAAAGAAGTGACTTAAGAAAGGTCTTGGAGGTGGAAAAAGGCTACCGAATATGTATGTCTAGGTGGAAGGTCGAAGGAATGGGAGAAGACAGGGAAACCAGAGAGTCTTGGGAGCCTCCAAAAGGCCCATCAAGCCCAGATAAGGACTTTAATTCTGATCCATGATGCACTATACTCCAACTCTGGAGTATGTAATATATAACTATATATTATAGAAACAAGTATTTATGGTAAGCATAATTACATTAAATTGGAGGAGGAGCTGGGGCCTCTTTGCTAAATAAAGCAGCAAATTCCACATATATTTATAGATTGGAAGGTGAAATTGACCAATATATGTAAGCATGAAAGTAAGTGGGAGGAGATGATAAAATGAGTCAAAGATTAAGTAGATTTTTGGAATTTTTTAAAAACCACATCATTAAAGTGTGATTGATGTCTAAAAAGCTATACATATTTAATGTGTGATATTTGGAATTGAGAGTATGTTTCCAAAAGACTCATTTAATAACCTTATGTAAATGTTCTACAGAAGATTTTAAAATATAGACAGTTTATTAAGAGAATAAAAGTTGAATCAAGGGAAGAGGGAATTTTTTCAGACTCACCAGTTTTTGCCTACATATTGAAAAACTTTTCATGATGGCTTTTGGGGTTTATGTTAAATTATAATTTAGTCGAGCTAAGCACTGGGCAGCAACAGATCCCCTACAATCTGGGAAGGGAGCATTGAGTCTACCAGCTGTACAGATGAATATCGGGGAGTAAGAGAAGTGCAAAATGTGGACTGAGAATGGAAGTCATTGATCTTAAACATCTAATTGGAAGTTGTGGTATCTTGTATACTACTTTTCAATTCTCTATCAGGTATAGTTGATGTTATAGCATTACCTGTGTTTGCAGATAGCAAATCAGACTAGACCACTGAAAAATCCAGTTCCTAGGCTTTTGCTGAGAGTTTTTGCCAAGAGACTGTTAACAAGATGAGAATAGAGATAGTGTCTGTCCATTCAGCGATGTATTTCTGAGTGCTTAGCAGAGTGCCTGGCGCAGAGTAGATGCTTAATAAATACTTGTGTAATAAATGGTATGTTCTATTTATATTATATCCTGCATAACAATGATCATAATGATAGTCCTGCATTATATCCAGACAATCTTTAACTGTTCATAGAGTCCTTCATCTTGAAGCTGGCAAAACTTACTTATTCAGCAAACAATTATTATATGTATGTGTCTTCTCTACCTGGCATGTCCTTGTTGCTATGGATACATCGTATACACTTGATGGTGGCTCATTCCTGTAAGCCCAACATTTACAGGTTGAGGCAGGAGGATTACTTGAAGCCAGGAGTTCAAGACCAGACTGAGCAAGAGCAAGACCCTATCTCTATAAAAAATAAAAAAATTAGCCGGGCATGGTGGCATGCACCTGTAGTCCCAGCTGAGGCAGGAGGATTGCTTGAGCCCAGGAGTTTGAGGTTGCAGTGAGCTATAATGAGGCCACTGTACTCCAGCCTGGGTGACAGAGTGAGATCCTGTCTCAAAAAAAAAAAGGAAATAAGCTTGGTTAAGTAAAAATTCTGCTGCTCACATGTCATGTGAGGTAAAAATACCTGTTTTTCACTTACCCAATACCATATTCTATTCCCAATTGCTGGCTAAAGATTAGAAATTCATTTAATGTAGAGAATACTATCAATCATGGCTTTTTGGCTTCCAACATGTCTACTGCTCAGTATAGTCCGTCTCAAATAGTTAGGTTAAAGGTTCTGTTGACTGCACCAGTAGGTAAAACAGTGTAAGCTGACTAGTATTTCCCCTCCTAGTTGTGCTGCTTTCTTCTATCAGTGTGGTATGATGGATAAGAATGCAGACTCTGTAGTCAGACTGCCTGTTTTTATCCTATGTCCACCATTCATTTGTTGTGTAGTCTTGGGCAAACTACTTGACTTTACTAAGTCTCACTTTCCCATCTGTTAGAATTTACATAAGACTTCAGATCCTATTAGATAAACTCTAAGATATGATTATCATATTTATATTTTATAAAATTTTAATATGTTGGGCTTGGAAATGTTTTCGAGAGAGGGTTTTGGTAACAGTATTTACCTTGAGAGCCGGGTGTGATGGCTTCTCCCTGTAGTCCCAGCTACTCCAGAGCGGGAGGCAGGAGGATCGATTGAGCCCAAGAGATCGAGGCTGTAGTGAGCTATGATCATGCCACTGCACTCCAGCCTGGGTGACAGAGTGAGACCTGGTCTCTTAAAACAATAAAAGTATTTACTTTGAAGGGTTGTTGGGAATAAATGATATAGTGCTTGTTAAATACCGGGCACACAGTAAAGGCTCAATAAATGTTAACTTGGATTATCATCGTCATTAATTTTATTTATATTGTGACCAAAGGACGTATCAGTGAGACAGTGGGTTTAAATAGCACAATACAACCAGTGGCTATGAAATGGAGTTTTCCTGTGAAGTTAATAGGCTGAACAGAGTCAAAGTCATACCTTCATCCTTGGGTTAGCACAGATGGACAACTGAGTTAGCATCTGAAATGCACCATTGTTTCTACTAAGGCGGTGTCACACTTCTTTTTAATTAACTATAAAGGAATCCTGTACGTATTAAAAGTTTTCTCCTCCAACATAAAAATATTTAAGAGATGTGAGTCCTATTGGTTTGTAATCTGTACCTTAAAATGCAATTCTATAATGCAAAAAGCTAATGAACTTACTTTGCTACGTTTTATGCCCAAAAGGCAAAACATTTTCCTTAAACGTTCCTCTAAGAAAGAAAAAAACAAGAGGCAGAACAGAGCAAACTGCCAGTAAAGGAAAATTTACTTATATTTTAACCTGAAAAGGTAAGGCTAGTTCTGTTCAAATTTTCACTGACTTTCAAAATGAAAGCTCAGAATACTGAAATGACATTTTAAAAAACTATTTTAAGTGGTTTTATTCATAGCAAATTTTAAAAATCAATCTTAATTTTATTCTAAATCTATAAGTAAGTCAAGATATAATTTGAGGATTTTAAAAAATTAAATGAATAGAGCTAGCTAATTCATTAATTTTCTAGGACTACTCTCGACAGGCTAATTCTTCACTGTCAACAAGCCGCCAATTTTCTTTCATTTCACGGGGTGAAGGGAGCCTTCTTGAAGTTCCCTCTGGCTAATTTAGCTAAAATTGTCAGTCCCTACACTCCTATGTGAGGTTGCTCAAATTTTTCTCATATCCTTTGGTATTACTCTTTTAAAAACTACGTAAGACCAGGCATGGCGACTCATGCCCATAATCCTAGCATTTTGGGAGGCCAGGCAGGAGGATTGCTTGAGGCCAGGAGTTCAAGATCAACCTGAGCAACATAATGAGACCCCTTTCTCTACAAAAAATAGAAAAATCATCCAGGCGTGGTAGCACACATCTGTAGTCCCAGCTATTTGGGAGGCTGAGGCTGGAAGATCACACGAACCTAGGAGTTTGAGTTGCAGTGAACTATGATGACGCCACTGCACCCTAAGCCTGGGCAACAGAGCAAGACCTTGTCTGAAAAAAAGAATTATGCAAGTAATATGTTATATATGCTCAATGGCAGGGAAATGTAAGTTTTTACTGAATTGAGTAAATTCTAATGAGAGAGACCAAGAGTAATAAAATTAATCAAAATTATTGATACCTACTAATGTTAGGTGTTATTCTAGGATTTTTCACATATGTTGTCTATCCCTCACTAGGAAGCAACAGATCTGGAATTTGGATTTAGGTCTGATTACCAAATTGTGGTAATCCAAGTGTGAGGTGATGAAAGCTTATATAATATTATATAGAAGCATGGAAATGATGAAGTAAGAGAAAGTTTGAAAGAAACATTCATAAATCTTGACACTCCATTAAATCTAGAAGATATAGAAGAAGAATGAATCAGAAATAACTGTAAGGTTTGAGAAGCTATGAGAATGCAGGGTAGGTTTTGTTGGTTACACAAGAAGAAATATTTAATAGGTAACCAAATGATATAATGGTTCAGGAAAGAGAACAGGGCTCAAGCTATTTATTATTTTTATCTCAGGCACATAAAAATAGATTATTCACAACCCTTGGTTCATGACACATGCTCATCGTGCATGGATGCTTTTCTTGACTTAATTATTTTTAATAATATGATGAACACCCACAGGTGCAGTGGCTCATACCTGTAATCCCAGCACTTTGGGAGGCTGAGGCAGGAGGATCACTTCAAGCCAGGAGTTTGAAACCAGCCTGGGCAACGTAGCGAGACTCTGTCGTGACAAAAAATAAAAATTAACGGGCATGGTGGTGCACACCTGTAGTCCCAGCTACTTAGGAGGCTGAGGCAGGAGGATTGCTTGAGTCCAGGAATTCAAGGTTACAGTGAGCTATGGTCAGGCCACTGCACGCTAGCCTGGGTGATAAAGTGAGACCCCGTCTCAAAAGAAAAAGCTAGAATCTTGTTAATAATAGCATGAAATCATGTTCCACCCACCCTATCATATTGTCACCTTCCCACAAAGAAAACATTAATATTGTAATGGCTTCACTGGGAAGTTCTTACAAACATTTAAGGAAAAAATAATACTAAATTCTACATGAACTCTTCCAGAAAATTAAAGAAGAGAGAATACTTCCCAACTCATTCTATGAAGACATTATTATTCTGTTACCTAAAGCAGACATTACAAGAAAAGATAATTATAGACCAATATTCCTCCTAAACACAGATGCAAAACTTAACAAAATTTTATCAAATTGAATCCAGCAATAATAGTAAAAGGATAATGCATCATAACCAATTGAGGTTTATCCTAGGAATGTAAGGTTGATTTAACATTTCAAAATCAGTTAATTCACCATATTAATTTATAATAATGTAATTTACCATTTTAATAAACTAAAAATAAAAACTATATGATTATCTCAGTAGATACAGAAAAAGCATTAGATTAAATACAATATCCATTCCTCATAGTTACTCCAGCAAATTTACTCAATCTGATAAAGGGCATCAAAGAAAAAACTACAGCTAGTATCTTAGTTAATGGTGAAATACTGAACATATTTCTCCTAAAATCAGGAACAAGGCAAAGGTGTCTGCTCTTACCACTTCCATTTAACATTGTACTGGAGGTTCTAGCAGTACAGTCAGACCAGAACAAGAAGTAAAAGGCACCCACATTGGAGAGAAAAAAGTAGAACTGTGCTCACAGATGATGTGATCTATGTATGTAGAGAATCTACTGGAATCTACAAAAAATCCGATAGAACTAAGTTACTTTAGCAGGATTGCAGGATGTAATACCAGAATTTAAAAATTGTATTTCTATATACAGGTTGAGTATCCCTAATCTGAAAATCCAAAATCCAAAAACTCTAAGATCTGAAATTTATTGAATACCAACATGATGTCACAAGCGGAAAATTCCACACCTGACCTCATGTGACAGGTTATAGTCAAAACTTTGTTTCATGCAAAAATTATTTAAAATACTACATAAAATTATCTTCAGGCTATGTTATAAAACAAATGTATATGAAACATAAGTGAATTTTTTTGTGTTTAGACTTGGGTCCCATTCCCAAGATAGCTCATTACGTATATGGAAATATTCCAAAATCCCCCAAAAATTGAGATCCAAAGTGCTCCTGGTCCCAAGCATTTCAGGTAAGGGATATTCAATTTGTACTAGCAACAATCAATCATTAATTGAAATCTAAAAAACAACACCATTGACAGTAGTATCACCAAACATGAGATTATTTAGGGATAGATCTACCAAAAGATGCAGAAGACCTGCACACCTAAAATTACAAAATATTTCTGAGAAATTATAGGAGATGTACATAAATGGGAAGAGATACTGTATTCATGGATGAGAGGAGTCAATATTATTAAGATACCATTTTTCCCCAAATCCATCTACAGATTTCAATGCAATCTGAATCAAAATCCCAGCAAGTTATTTTGTGGATATTGACAAACTGATTCTAAAGTTGATGTGAAGGCCGTGCGCAGTGGGTCGTGGCTGTAATCCTAGCCCTTTGGGAGGCGAAGGTGGGAGGATTGTTTGGGGCCAGGAGTTCAAGACTAACCTGAGCAAGAGTGAGAAAAGTTTGCCAGGCGTGGTAGCGTGTGTCTGTAGTCTCAGCTACATGGAAGGCTGAGGCAGGAGGATGGCTCGAGCCCAGGAGTTCAATACCAGCCTGGGCAACACAGCGAGACTCTCTCTTGACAAAAAATAAAAATAAGAGAAAACTAGTCAGGCACAGTGGTGTGCACCTGTAGTCCCAGCTACTGGGGAGACTGAGGCGGGGGATCGCTTGAGCCCAGGAATTCGAGGTTATGGTGAGCTATGATTGGGCCACTGCACTCTAGCAGAGTAATACCCTGTCTCTTAAAAACAAACAAATTATTCATAATTGCCAAAACTTGGAAACAACCAATATGTGAGTCTGTATGTGAGTGGATAACTTGTGGTACATCCAGGCAATGAAATATTATTCAATGACAAAAAGAAATGAGCCATCAAGCCATAAAAAGACATGGAGGAAACTTAAATGTATATTACTAAGTGAAAAAAGTCAGTATGAAAAGGCTACATACTGTATGGTTCCAACTATCTGACATTCTGGAAAAGGCAAAACTTATGGAGATGATAAAAAGAATGGTGGTGCCCAGGGTTAGGGGAGGGAAGGATGAGTAGGTGGAACACGGAAGATTTTTAGAGCAGTGAAATTACCCTGTATGATACTATAGTAGTGGATACATGTTGTTATACATTTGTTCAAAACCATAGAATGTACAACATCAGGAGTGAACCCTAATGTAAGCTATGGTTTCTAAGTAATAATGATGTGTCAGTGTAGGTTCATCAGTTGTAACAAAGGTACCACCCTGGTGGGGGATGTTGGTAATGGGGAGGTTATGCATGCATGGGGGAAGAGAATATGTAAGAAACCTCTGTATCTTGCACGCAATTTTGCTGTGAACCTAAACTGCTCTAAAAAATAAAGTCTATAAAAATAAAAGTTGAGGCTGGGCGTGGTGGCTCAGGCCTGTAATCCTAGCACTCTGGGAGGCCGAGGCGGGCAGATTGTTTGAGCTCAGGAGTTCGAGACCAGCCTGAGCAAGAGCGAGACCCCATCTCTA
>NW_012153062.1:20801767-20810894 GCF_000956105.1 Propithecus coquereli | reverse complement strand
GACCACATAGAGCAAACATGAATGATATTTCCCAAAAGGCTGAGGTAAGTGAAAAAAAGCAAATGAAGGAAATGTAGTGTTAAACTGTAGAATTGCTGAGAGGGCAGTTGTTTGACGGAAAGGTAATATTCAGGAGTTCATAATTATAATAACAACATAATGTTGAGATGTAAAACAAGAAGAGATACAATTCGCCAGGTGGTTTTGGGCCAGTATTGTCATTTGAATTCTAAGCTAGGAGGCATGATTTGTGAATGACAATAAAGTGAATGTGATGGCTAGCATCTTGAGTAGGATTTTAAATATCTTGATAAGTCTTAGAAATTATTCTTTCAGTATTAAAAAAAAAATCCAACAAATTTGACCTATACTCACAGGGAAAAGATAATTCACTCTCAGGTGAGGATCCTTCTTAGCTCTTTCTTCCAGTGGCTGCAATAAGATTTTTCTTAGCATTTTCCTGGTTCTTGGCTGTAGTTACTGAGGTTGTACCAAGAAGAGCTCAGTTGCTGGAACCCCAAAATTATAAAGTTAAAAAACTCAAATGGTCAATGACACATTGTAGATTACAAAATCTACAATGGGTTTGCAACAGATTGATTAAGCAATCTGCCATTTTCACTAGGAGAAAGGGTTTGGTGTTCTGAGGCACTGAAGTTTTATTTACTGAAACTTCTTTTAGCGATCGGCTTAATTTTCAAAATAATGAAAATAATTTGTTTTCCTAGTTTTACAGTGACGGAAAATCTTTCCTCCACTGTTCTACCAGATTCTTCTTCTTTGGAAACCTCCTTTGCGATGTGGGAATTTTCCTTTTAGAGCACATCCTAATGGAATGATACAGTCTTCTTGCACATTTCTAACATGGCTTAAGGAAGTTATAGTTGGGCAGCACAGCAGTAGTAACAACATAAATCACTGCTTGTGCACACAGACCGTGGTGCACCTCAACCACAAATGAGGAGTAAAGGACTGGCCTTCACTTTCACTTATATTAGATATAGAAACCAGCAAGTATGTAATACGTGAATTAGGCTTTCAACTTTAAAGCCTCAAAACTTTTGCTTTGTTTTCAACTTCACCAAATTTGCTGAAATTATACTCGATACCTTTTAAGAAAGTGATGTCCTGAATGTTTAATAATGAAATAGGACAATAAAAAATACAGGTTGTTTTTTAACTAGAATTCAGTTTTTGATTTTTGTATTTTACTGGCCTTCCGCTTCAGTGGAACACTACCCACAAAATGGGACTTGATTACTATATATTAATGAAATTTCTACTCTCATATTTTCTGTAATTATATTTTTCATAGTTAGGTTTTAGAAAGTATCTAATCAGGTGGTGGTGGTTCAAATTAAGGTTTCAAACTCATTTCTGTTTTCTGTTTCAATAAAATTTTTTATATTGTTTGTTCTCATCTGTCTTTGCCTAATTTCTTCTTATCTTTTTTTGAGCTTTCTTCTCTTTATTTTCTTCTAATTAAGATTCTGCTTTCTTCATCTAAACCTATCCCAAAAACCTATGTGCCAAAACTTGGCAAGGGTGATGTAAAGGATAAGTTTGAAGCCATGCAGAGAGCCAGGGAAGAAAGAAATCAAAGGAGATCTAGAGACGAAAAGCAAAGAAGAAAAGAACAATATATTAGAGAGAGAGAATGGAACAGGAGAAAGCAGGAGGTTATTTTATTTTACTTTATTCTTGTGAAACTATTCATTTTCATTTTTTAATTTATATTTTATTATTCACATTAATCACATTTTATATTAACTATAATTAAAATACTTTTCTATGTTTATAAGCTAACGTAAAATCTGCATATACTATGATTTAGTCTAATTTTGGACATGTGCTCATATTAATTTATTTAATTATCTAGATTAAAGAAATGCTTGCTTCCGATGATGAGGAATCAGTGTCTTCCAAAGTTGAAAAGGCTTATGTCCCAAAGCTAATAGGTAAGAAACTTGAGGGGTAAATTGTAAATTAAATGACAAAAAAAAAGAATCATGACGAAGTATCCAACTCTTCTTTTATATATTCTTAGGAACTGTTAAAGGTAAATTTGCTGAAATGGAGAAACAAAGACAAGAGGAACAAAGGAAGAGAACGGAGGAGGAACGAAAACGCAGAATTGAGCAGGATATGCTAGAAAAGAGGAAAATTGAGCGTGAATTAGCAAAAAGGGCTGAGCAGGTATCACCACCAAATATTAAGTTGGTATTTGTTTGTGAAACTAATTGTACAAAGTAAAACTAATCAGTATGTTACCTAATTAAAATATTTTAATACAACGTAAACCTAATTAAATAGCATCTAACCTGAAAACAAGATCTTAAGTAAAAATATTTAATATTAGAAACCTAGAAAGATGAGGGCAGAATGTGCCTATTTTAAGATAGAATATTGACATGATTTTTGTTACATATAATCTTATCATTCTGTCCACATTTCCTCACACTGTCCACATTCCTTATTTTTCTTGACATACTAGTGGATTTTACAAAGATGCAAGGCAATTTCATACATAAACTATCCACAAGTACCTAACAAAATACTAGTCTTTTAACAGCAATACTTATAAATGCCGGGCTTTTAAAGCAATACTTTAAGTGCCTTAAATCTATTTGCTATGCTTCCTTCAGTTTCCACTACCTTTCTAAAAAGAAAAGTGACAATGAAAGCAAAGCATGTGCCATACTTTCAGGCCAAAGAAATTTATTTACCCTGGCTTTGCAAATAACCACTTTATGGCACAAATAGCCATTAGTATGGTGGCAAATGATGACATGTGCTTGGTGAAGTATAAAAAAGAATGAGAATTTCCTATATTTTACTCCTTTGTACCTCCTTATCTGAAGAAAGGATGCTGTATACTTTACTACTGCCACTTGCAGTCATTAAACATTAGCATTAATTTTTTCTTTTTTTTTAATTGTCTTTAGCATTAATTTTGTAATAAAATTTCACAAGGGACTAAAATTTTAATATATGAGAATTATTATAAATTATATATTACAAATATAAAATATCTAGATATATAATTATATTTGTAGTGTAATTATATCATAAATTATAAAATGAGGAAATAAAATTATCATAAAATATGTAATTAAAATATATGGTGTTTGGCAGAAAACATTGAGCATGTACATGGGATTAGTCTACTTTTAAATCTTGTGTCCTTTTTCAGCACTGATTATTTTCTAGACTTTAAGACTCACTACAACCCCAATAATGGAATAGGTAGGCAGTGGTTTCTCAAAGAAAACCTGTGTGTGTGTTGAAGTGGTGAGTTTCAATATGGTAAAGACATAGGATTCTCAGACAGAGATGGAAACACAACATGATTATGAAAACGGACCACTTTTTTAGTAACTCTAAATACTTGCTATGTGGCAGGGTGCAGTATAGAACCTTGGTTAATGAAATTTTGGGCCTACTAAATTATTTAAGAATATGAAGGTAAGAGCAAAGTAAATTATTAATAGTAATTTCATCTTGTAAATATGTAAAGCCCAATTTTAAAATGTAATTAAGTACATTTTCCACTCAAATATAATTTAATGTATCTTTAAATATAAGGAGTATGGTATAGGTAGTCAAGAAGAGTCTTTTTGTTTTTGTTTTTAGAGATAGGATCTCTCTCTTACCTAGGCTGGATGGAGTGCAGTGGCGCCATCATAGCTCACTGTAGCCTCCAATTCCTGAGCTTAGGCAATCCTCCTGCCTCAGCCTCCCAAGTAGTTGGGTCTATAGGCATGTGCCACCACACCTAATTTTTTTTTTAATTTTTTGTAGAAACAGGGCCTCGCCGTGTTTGGCCCAGGCTGGTCTTGAACTCCTGGCCTCAAGTGATCCTCTTGTCTTGGCCTCCCAAAGTGCTGAGATTACAGGTGTGAGCCACTGTGCGCAGCTCAAGAAGAGTCTTAATGTTTGTTCGTGAAATCTTCTTGTACAAATCCATAGGCAAGAATGCTATAAAAGGGATCCCTGAGTCAGGGGAGTAGCTGAATATCTTGTTGACCTCCAAGATTCTGAGATTCTAGGATCTTATAATGAATTAACACATTAACTGCCATGTGAGTTGTATTTAATGCACGCTAGTTTTGAGCCTGGGGCCTTGTGAAGCATATGTAACTCACAAGTCTCTTCACCTTGGGAGCCATGTGAACTATTTTTCAAGTTACATATAACTCACACACAGAAAACAATAAAAAATAACAAATTTTTCATTAAGTTAGAAAGGATAGTTTTGTATTCAAAGTTTTTATTCTATTTTCGTAATAAAGCACTATGGCCCCAAGGGAAAAAAATTTTTTTCTAGTGTGGCAGTAAATGTTTTAAAAATGGATATATTTTGTGTACTGGATGTTAGAATCAAATGCCAATAAAATTTCGGGAAGAATCTCGATTTGGTATTATCTGGTTATCATTGAAGATACCCTGATGGGCAAAAGTTAGTCTATCACCTTAGAAAAAGATAAGTTATTGGTGGGAAAAAGAGAGGGGAGAAAAGGAAATTGACTTGGGAAGGAGCAAAAGCAGTTTCCTTTCCATAAAGCGAAAGAAATAGTTGGGAAGCAGCTCTTCAATGGCAGCTTCTCGAAGTCAACAGTATAACTGAACTTCTGATTATCTGGTTCTCTATTAGTATACTGACACCATGGCTACTTAGACAAATTTATCTTTTTCCTTGTTTGTTGAAAAAAAAAAGTATTCTATCTTTTGTTGTTTGGGTGAGAGCTTAAAATGAGACAAGAAGAAAGCGAAAAAAAAAAAAAAATCTTCAAATATACTTTATTATCTTACCGTAAGCTAATAAAGATCTGGGAAGGTTGTAGCAGTAAGAAAAAGAAAGTTGGGGTCAAGAAATTTAGTATTTCTCTTTCCTATGTTCTTCATGTCTGGCTTCTCACCATATATCCTGGATCATTTTATTGAGAAATTAAAATGATTTGTAGAGGAGTTGTCAGTATTCTTTTAAAGGTAAGTCATTTTGTACTATACTTGATCTTAGCCAAAAGGCCAAGAAGCGAGGGGGTGGGGGGGGAGTCATTTTGTAATTATTTTAGTATAGATCCATTAAAATTTTCTTAGTATAATACATCATTTCAATAAAACCTTCACAATTTATGTAGGAAATCAATATTAACAAGTAATTCTGTAACAAAATTATTCTGAAAAAAATAAATTATTTTGTAGTGTACAAAGTTATTCTGAATAAAACTTTTAAAAATAAACTATTATAAAATTGGTTTATGTTTAATAAACTGTTCAGAATAATTTATTTTTCAAGAAATTGGGTACCTTAGGCTCTTAGGCTGAGCCTGGTAGCTCACACCTGTAATCTTAGCACTCTGGGAGGCCAAGGCAGGAGGATTGCTTGAGGCCAGGAATTGGAGACCAGCTTGGGAAACAGAGCAAGACTCTGTCTCTACAAAAAATAAAATAAATAAATAAATAAATTAGCCGGGCATGGTGGTACATGCCTGTTGTCTTAGCTACGTGGGAGACTGAGGTTGGAGGATCACTGGAGTCTTGGAGTTCAAGGCTGCAGTGAGCTATGATCATGCCACTGCACTTAAGCCTGGGCAATAGAGTGAGATCTTGTCTTAAAAAGAAAAAAAAAAAGGAAAGAAATTGAGTATCTTAATAAAATGTATTATTTCTTCTGAGAATATAGAAAAGAAAAGTGGGAGCATGAGAACCTTAGCCAGCCCAGTTCCTATATGAGCCAGGGTATAACAAAATTCCCTTAGTCTGCATAAGGACCAAACTACTTACGGACTCTTTCACTGATTTTAAAAATCAAATTAAAACAATCAACAATCTGAATTCTTACTTTCTAATGGTTCCCATTTTCTCATTGCTTATGTTTTCTTTTCCTGAGATCTAAAACATTGTTTTATTTAAATCACCTATCTTCTCTCAATTCTCAGTTGTTTAAGAACAGTACATTAGCCTTCCCTCAAGCTAACCTAATCGTGTTTCTTATGAGTAATGGCCAAATTGAGCTCCCACTTTTTAAATGAGGCTCTTTCCTACTTAGATCTGATCAAAATATAGAGAAACCATTATGACTACCAGAATTATTTTTCCTTCTAAACTAGCTTTCATCTTTTACCATGCTTTGTTACTGTATAAGTCATATTTTTTCCATATATTTGTGTTTTAAAATGCAATAATGACAATGTTTTGATTGTTAATAAGTTTTCCTTTTGCCAGGGCAGGGACAGAGAATGGAGAAATGTTTATGTGTCTCAGTTTAAATTGCTAATTAAATTAATAATTGCTGCTTGTAAGCTCACAGCCTGGTCATAAGAGTTTGGTCCATTATTCAATTTCCAGATTTATAAAGGTAGGCTTTATCTTAATTTTTTCTTAATATGTTATTTCCTGGATATTGATATGTATCAATATGCAACAACTACTGTAAGGTTTAACCTCCATTTAAAAGGATACATTTGCCTAATTTGAAACAACATAAAACATTTCAAAAATTATAAATTTGAAAATTTGCTATAAGTCACAACAAAATTACTTTTCATTTGTATGTTTAAAAGCAAAAAGCAGAAATCTGATGTAATGTAATGATATGAAATTCTCATTCAATAGATTGAGGACATAAACAATACGGGAACTGAATCAGCATCAGAGGTAAACAGACATTTCCTTTAATGAAACATTCACCTAAAATTATCTGATTCACACATTCTTTTAATCTAAGAAAATATAAAAAGGGCTTTTATTTTACTCTTTTTATTATAAATATAGCGATAACAACAAAAAGAAAGATATATGTTTCTCAAAGCAAGATCATACTTTTGCACTTAGAAACACTATACCTTAGTGTTTTTAAAGAAAAGTATGTTTTGCTTTCATAGTTATATTAGAAAGACAAGTCTCTTTAGTCTCAGTTTGGGATACTCTGCCAAGACTGTATATATTTCTTGAACTGTGTTACTAACAGTTGAGATTGTTGAAAGCTAACCTTTTTAAAAGGCAGTTTTCTTCTCATCATTTGTCTTCTTTCCTCAGAGTTCCTGACAGTTTGTGTTTTGGTTTTCACATACTATGTATAGAGTGCAGTATCTATTACCATGAAGGAATCTTCAACAACCACAAAAATTATAGTCATCTCTTTTAATCTAACAGAATAAGTTAAAAATCGATCAAACAATTTGATGGTGTGCCTAAAACTACAGCCACATAAATTGGGAGCAACTTTTAGGGATATGTGTTATATTTTATAACTCTTGTCCTTAGTTTTGAAAAACGTTAGAGGCAACAATAGATTATGTAATAGAATTAAAATGAGTTAAAAAAATAAATTCAAAATATTTTAATAGGATCAAATGCCAAAGAATTTTATCTATAATATAAATGTTTAATAAATCATTTGGAAATACTGCGGTATTTTCCTCACTAAATATTAGTTTTTTTAAGTACTTAAAAGATTGCATGGAGAGAAAGTCATATGGAGAAACTCTTTTCTGTGTTTAAACAGAATCTGTCCACCATCAAATTGATCTGGCTCACACTCACGTGCACATTCTGTGGGATTAGTGCATGGATGACTAAATTCAGGCAATGTCACTGCAGTTTTCTTATCTGAACAGCTGTGTTAACTCCATCTTCTGGGAAATAGAATGCTTCTTGAACCTTGTCAGCAATGAATTTCAATAAGATTAACTCATAATGCACAATGAATTTAGAGGAGATATTTAATAGTAATCTGCAAAAAGATACTTTTTTGTTCTTCATGATAACATGGATGGCAATGTAAAGGAATTCACCAATGATGGAGGTAAAGTCCCGTGAAATTTAAATTTTGATTAAGAAGAAACATGCTAATTATCTATTTTATAAAATAGGAAGGAGATGATTCACTACTTATAACAGTAGTACCTGTCAAATCATACAAAGCATCTGGAAAAATGAAAAAGAATTTTGAAGATCTAGAAAAAGAACGAGAAGAGAAAGAAAGGATCAAGTATGAAGAAGATAAAAAAATAAGATATGAAGAACAACTACGATCTCTCAAAGAAGCAAAATGTCTTTCATTGGTCATGGTAATTTTTTTTAAGGAATAAGTCAAGGCAGTTAAGTTAGTTAGCAACATTTCCCTTTATGACTAAAAGGTGGGTTTTAATAATGTTTTCTTAGGATGATGAAATGGAAAGTGAGGCAAAAAAAGAATCACTTTCTCCTGGAAAACTGAAACTAACGTTTGAAGAATTGGAGCGACAAAGACAAGAAAACCGAAAGAAGCAGGCTGAAGAAGAAGCAAGACAACGTTTAGAAGAAGAGAAGCGTGCTTTTGAAGAAGCAAGGCGGCAAATGGTAAATGTTTATATTGAAACCTTACATCGCATATTAGGGAGGGTGGTTGGCTTTAGATAATATAAATTTGAAAAGATTTTATATATAAAAGGGCCTGATTTTGAAATTGTGTATATATTTCATATATAAAATGCATCTGTATTGTTTTCTTGTTTTCATTTTGGAGCATTTTACCCAAGATGCTTTAAATTTTTATTTTTATAAATTGTTATTCATATATAAATTAGCAAAATAATTACTCAATGAACCTGGTTTCTCTTCATCTGTTAGTTCAGCCTGAAATGTATTTAATGACATGGGGGTGAGACATTTTTAAGTCTAATTGTAAGTGTACTTGGTTTTAGTACAGTTTTTCAAATATTTGAATATATCAAAATAACAGTTTATTATGATTCAAATATGCAGTTTAGGGGTGCAGTTATAAGGGGTGGGTGTGTGAGTGTGTGTTCATGCATGTTAGTATATATATATATTTACATGTAGTGTAGTAGTTAAAAGCATGGATTTTGGAGCTAGACTACCTAGATTCATTTATCAACCATTTATTAACTGTGTAATCATGGACAAGTTATTTAATCTCTCTATGAGAGATTGGTTTCATTTTTTTTTTTTTTTTTTAAAGACAGGATCTGGCTCTATTGCCCAGGCTGGAGTGCACTGGCACATTCATAGCTCAGTGGAACCTCAAACTTTTTTTTTTTTTTGAGATGGAGTCTCACTGTGTCCTGGGCTGAAGCTATTCTCCTGCCTCAGTCTCCTGTAGCTGGGATTACAGGCACAC
>NW_012153062.1:20798803-20801192 GCF_000956105.1 Propithecus coquereli | reverse complement strand
TAATCTTTTATCTGATTAGTATAAGGAAAAGCACCACAATAAAAAAAAATCCATGAAAATTACAAAATGAAAACTTTGTTTTGGTACCAAATGAGACTCTGTGTAGATATACTTGAACCTCAATTTAAGTACACACACACTTTATGTTTGTTCTGGGAGAGTTAATGTTCTTAAAAAATATTTATGTATGTATTTGTTTATTTATTTATTTTGGAGAAAGGGTCTTGCTCTATGGCTCTGCCTAGAGTGTAGTGGCATCATCATAGCTCACAGCAACCTCAAACTCCTGGGCTCAAGCAATCGTCCTGCCTCAGCCTTCTGAGCAGCTGGGACTACAGGTGCCCGGCCCACCACAATGCCCAGCTAATTTTTCTTTTCTTTTCTTTTTTTTTTTTTTTAGAGAGAGGGTCTTGCTCTTGCTCAGAGCTGGTCTCAGTCTCCTACCCCTACTTGACCAAAAGCTAGAACAAGGTGGCTCACGCCTGTAATCCTACCACTTCGGGAGGTTGAGGCCAGAGAGCCCAGGAATTTGAGGTTGTTGTTGCTCTATGATGACACCACTACACTCTAGCCCGGGTGACAGAGTCTTGCTCTGTCACCAAAAAAAAAAAAGGCATATTAAGGGCATTGAAACACTCCTCTGTGTCTTTTGATTGCTAATTCATTCCTGTCTTTGATGAATCTCAATTCTCAGTAATGAGTTGTTTCTTTGGTTAGGTAAATGAAGAGGAAGAAAACCAAGACACAGAAAAAAGTTCAAAAGTATACCGCCCAGGTAAACTCAAACTCAGTTTTGAAGAAATAGAAAGGCAAAGGAGAGAAGATGAAAAAAGGAAAGCAGAGGAAGAAGCCAGAAGGAGAATAGAAGAAGAAAAGAAGGCATTTGCTGAAGCAAGGAGAAGCATGGTAAGACAGAACCTAACTGGAGACTGCCAATAGAATTTAGCTTTTAGAGTATGTTAATATAAATTATTAGGCTTTGGGGAACACCCTATTATTCCTGGAATCTGTGCCAAGTGTAGGAGTGACAAATAGGTTTTAAAGTCTCCCATAGAATAACACTAGCCAGTTGAAGGTATTTGCTCCAATTTAGTGTTGAGAAGGTTGTCATTAAATTGCTGTGCCTGGCGTAAAGGATTGACTATTATCTTCCTTCTCTGGGAAGGCATGTTTTCCAGAACTGAGTGCCTAAGAAGAAGCAGGGAGTTCCCTCCACTCGCTTATCCTTTCTTCCTCTTCATTGTCTCCTCCTCTCTCTTCCCATGTTCCCTCTTTACCTTATTCTTTCCTTCCTTTCTTTCTTTTCAATTTTTATCCCATCCAGTATATATTAAATGACCAGAGTCATTTAATCACAATTATTTAACTCTCTAAAATGCTCACCCATCACTCCTAAATATTGATACCTACCTTAATCATCACAAAGTTATAACTGTACTTCCCATATGAGTTTAATTTTTTTTATTTTTTTAATTTCAGCATATTACGGGGGTACAAATGTTTAGGCTATGTATATTGCCCTTGCCCCACCCGAGTGAGAGCTTCAAGTGTGTCAATCCCCCAGACAGTGCGCACTGCACCCATTACGTGTGTAATATACCCATCCCCTCCTTGCCAACTATTTTTAAGCAACTGGACATATGAACACTGCATCCCCTTCTCGAAACTTTTTTTTTTTTTGAGATAGGGTCTCACTCTGTTGCCTGGGCTGGAGTGCAGTGGCATCATCATAGCTCACTGCAACCTCAAAGTCCTGAGCTCAAGCCATCCTCCTACCTCAGCCTCCTGAGTAGCTGGGACTACAGGCATGTGCCAGTGGGCCTGGCTTTTGTTTTTTGGTTTTTTTTTTTGTAGAGACAGGGGTCTCGCTATGTTGCCCAAGCTGGTCTCAAACTCCTGGCCTCAAGTGATCCTCCCACTCCAACCTCTCAAAGTGCTAGGATTACAGGCATGAGCCACCATACCTGGCCTGAAACATTTTAATTGGCTCAGTGATATCATAAACCTGGTTTTCTTACTCTGTCTGGGTAACATTCAGACATATATGTTGAAGTAATTACGTGGCTTCATCACCCACTCAGGTGCTCAAATCAGAAACTTGGAAGCCTGAACACTTCCATTCTCATTCATACCTCACATCTAGTCACTAAGTCTCATTCATTCTACCTCTTAAATCACTCTAAAATCTGTCAGTTTTTCCCCATTTCCCATCACTACTACTATAATCCAGATTACTGTATTCCTTCCCTGGGCCCAACCTCTAATTAACTTGCTTTTTTACCTGTAATCCGTTCTTCCCTCTAAGACCAGGAGTGATCTTTAAAAAATAGAAAAGCAGGCCGGGCGCGGTGGCTCACTCCTGTAATCCTAGCATTCTGGGAGGCCGAGG
>NW_012153062.1:20782141-20798539 GCF_000956105.1 Propithecus coquereli | reverse complement strand
AAAAAAAAAAAAATAGAAAAGCAAAAAGCAAATTTGATTACTACTACTTTTGTTACTTTTTTGCTTAATATTTTCCCACTTCCCTTAAGCAAAAATCCAAAAACTTTTAAAACAAATTTCTTCAATAATCTTGCCCTAGTATATTGCTTCAGTTTCATTTCTTGATCCTTTCTTAATCTGCTTTGTTCCAGATATACTAAATTTGTTTCTATGTCTTCAAAGTGAGGATCTCTCCGCCTTCACAAATACTGTCTGAAGCTTGTCCCTCTCTCCTTTACCTATGCTCTGCTATCTTCTATTCATAACCTTCCATTTACTCTGAAAACCTTTCCTGATAATAAACACCTCCTATGAATTCTTACAGCATTTAGTACTCCCCTAGTATTGCACTAATGGCATATTGTTAACTCTTAACGGCTGTCTTTCTCACTCGGTGAGGCTGAGACCATTTACCAAGCATGTGGTACAATACCTAGTGTAAGAGACATCCAATAAATATTTATGGAGTATGTGATATTCAAACTATCTTGTGTACACTAGGAAATCCCTGATTCACCAATGGTTTCTACACAGAAACCCTACAGACATTGTGAATGGACTTATTTTTTAGAAAATAAGTACGTTCAGAAGTGGTAGAAGAGAAGTAGCTGTGAAGATCGGGAGACCTAGTCCTGGGGGCAGATTTTAGGCCAAAATTGCATTTTACTGTGATTCACTAGTGGAAAAAGTGCAGGGGAAAAAACTGTGTTAAACCAAAACCGAGTTTCCTAGAGAAATTTCTCTATCAAGACAAGAGAGAAAAACTTCTTCCTTCATCTATATTGTTTTCTTATCCAGGACCAAGTATTGTGGTTTCATACTATAGCTCAGTTAACTCATATAATAAAATTAAAAATTTTTGGCAATCTTTGGACCATAAAACCATTTAAACATTGTTTCTGAGTTAAACTAGTTCTGTAGTAAAGTGTGGGTTTAAAGTCTTGATAAAAGTTGGAACAAATGAATAATTACCCCTTGCCTCTCGTTCCCCTTTGTCTATTTCAATCACAGAGTCACAGTTCAGGCCAGAGGTTTATATGTATATACCTTCAGTGGACAGAAAAACAGAATTAGAAAATTGTTTTTCATGGTCAAATGCATTCCCTGTCAACAACTGAAAAATCAGAAAGTTTCTATTTGCAATTTAGGGATTGCTTATATACAAGGGATGATAATGTAAGGATAAGACTTCCTTTTGAGAGCTTACTATGGTGTTAGAGACACTGCTAAGTGTTTCTAAACTTTCTTTGATCCTTATGACAACCCTATGGAAGTTGTCACAGATAAGGAAACCCAGGCTTAGGCTAGGTAACTTGCCCAAGGTCACAGCTAAGTGGCAGATAATTTGCCACATAGTATTCGTGTTGACCTTAGACAAGTTACTTTGCAGTGCCTCAGTTTCAGTTTTTGCTTGATTATGAAGAGATCGTGATGGGTTATCTCATTCATTCAGACAAGACCATGATTTAACTGAAATGCCCTATTTTAATTATCAGAATGGAGATTCACTTTAATTCAGTTAAAAATGTTCTCAATATTAGAAAATGTTAATGTCTAATTCAAATGACTTATAGCATAAATAAAGTCAAAGTATTTCTTTGTGTTCACTGGAATGGAGAATAGTTACCATTTACTCCATAACCACAAAATACCTCAATCTTACATTTTCTAGTAATTCCTCTCTTGTTTATTATTAAGTCTCCTGGTTTTTAGTTCAATGTGAAGCATTTCTATTCAAGACATCCCAGTTTCTTCTAGAAATATTCCCTTCTTAGTATGTATAATTTCAGCAAGAGTGATAAAAAAATTACTTTAAATAGGTAGTAGATGATGACTCCCCAGAGATGTATAAAACAATTTCTCAAGAATCTCTTACACCGGGAAAACTGGAAATTAATTTTGAAGAATTATTAAAACAAAAAATGGAAGAAGAAAAACGACGAACAGAGGAGGAACGGAAGCATAAACTAGAAATGGAGAAACAGGAGTTTGAACAGCTGAGACAAGAAATGGGAGAGGTAAGATTTTAGGAAATAGCTATCATCCGGGCACGGTGGCCCACACCTATAGTCCCAGCTACTCAGGAGGCTGAAGCATGAGGATCACCTGAACCCAGGAGTTCAAGGCTGCAGTGAGCCATGCACCACTCCAGCCTAGATGACAGAGCAAGACCCTGTCTCTAAAAAAACAACAAAAAATTATATCTATTTCTTAAGCTAAGTATTTTATTTATATTACCTTATAATAACCTTGTAATTATTATTCACATAAACGATACTCAGCATACTCCCGAGGTGCTTACTTGGTAAAGGCTTCTGCATAGTTATGTGTACTTTCTAGTGTACTATAACTCTCTACTCTTTCCTTGCTAGTTTAAAAAAAATATATAGGTTTGCAAGTGACTGTGATATTACTATAATTCCTTAAGTAAATATTTATTCCTATTTACTTCAGAATTATGTGAGTACACCATGATTGAGAACTGTTGTTCTAGAGTACTTAATATACCCATTTATACTGATTTTCCTTGAAACAAAGACTTAAACTGATAAATTTAATCAAAATAAGATAAAACCATTGGAGTATCACAGATGCTAATAGGCTCATTAGTTTGGCAAGTCTTTTTTTTTTTTTCCTTTTCTTTGAGACAGGGTCTCACTCTGTCACCCTGGGTAGAGTGCAGTGACGCATCACAGCTCACTGCAACCTCAAACTTCTGGGCTCAAGCAATCTTGCCTCAGCCTCCAGGACAGATGGGACTATAGGTGTGTGCCACGATGCCCGGGCATGGGCACCAGAGGAGAGGGGGAAAGAGGCGTGGGCAAGAGGCGTGGTGGCCCACGCCTGTAATCCTAGCACTCTGGGAGGCTGAGAGGTGGGAGGACTGCTTGAGGTCAGGAGTTCAAGACCAGCCTGAGCAAGTGAGACTCTGTCTCTACTAAAAATAGAAAAAAAAATTAGCCGGGCATGGTAGTCCACACCTGCAGTCCCAGCTACTCGGGAAGCTGAGGCAGGAAAATCACTTGAGCCCAGGAGTTTGAGGTTGGCGTGAGCTATAGTGACACCACTGCACTCTAACTGGGATGACAGAGCGAGACTCTGTCTCAAAAAAAAAAAAAAAAGGACCTGTCTTTACCCCTACCTTGGTGGGGGCCAGGCCACATACACTGAAAGGGTTAGGGTCCAGCACTCAGCCCGATGACTTGGGGCAAAGTAAGCAGCATCTTTCCCAGCCTCGGACTGGCAGTGCCACGGCATGTTTGGTAGGTAACTTGGTAACTCCTCTTACAAACTTCCAAGAACCCTGTGGATGGAGATCCCTACACATAGGCTGCAATCTCTTGGAAGTCGCCCGTTTGTCATGGTTGGGGCAGTGGGCCTGTGGGAAGGGGAGTTTTACTTCTCTGCCCTGGCTGTGGCTGGCAAATTATCTAGCTGGCCCAGAGAATATAAATGCCATATAAATATAAATATATAAATAAAATTCCATGAAAGTGCTGTAGGAAAACATTCCAAGGTCTAACCTCTTCCTGCCCCTAAAAAAATTTAGTAGCATTTTATATAGAAAGCTGAAAATGAATTGTCTATGAAAATTCACTTCTAAAGTATATTTTAGTATATTATCGAGATGTAATCTAGTTACTATAGGGCAGTATGCAACTGTCAAGACATTCTGATGCTATTAAATGACTCAACCTAATGTGCGGAGTTTTCAAGCCAAGTAGCAAGGCAATTCCAACATCACTACACTGTAGCTTATTAGTTCAATGGTTAATTTTGAACGGGATGATTTAGAAAACATTGTTGATATGTGTATCATAAATGTGTTAGTTTTGGTATTTTATGAGTGTTTTCAACCACACAGTCTGAAAAGTGGTAGTAGTACAAAGGAATAAGTTTTCTCTTTTACCCCTTGGTTAAGCCAAGAAATTAAGCCTCATGTCACATCACAGACTGTGACAACCCATAATCCCCCCTTTTTAAACCCTGCCTAGAACTCTAGGTCTTCTCTGGGAAAAGTATACTAGGAATAACTGCAATATTTTGCCATTCCACATAGTGAGATTAGGATTTAGTGTAGCAAAGTCCCTGACAAAGGACTAGTATTATTAATAATAAAAATGTGAAAAGTCAGGGAAAAGGAACCTGAATAAAAGAACAAGATTAAAATGGAACAAAGAACTGGAGCCCAATGTTGGTTGACTCCTTTTCTATCTTTCTCTATAGAATATATAATTGAGGATAAAAGTGATATGTAGAGAAATGTAGAGATTTTACCAGACCGTATCTTCAGAAATGCTTGTTAGCTTGAGTATTAATGTAGCTTTATAAGACTACCATAAAATCAAAAACAGAAGAAATTTTAGAGATATGCTGTCTTTATTTAGAGATGAAGAAAATCATACCCAGTGGGTTAAATAACTACACAAAAGACCACACGGTATCAGAGCCAGAACTAGAATTCATATCTGACTCCTAGTTCAGTGTTCTTTGCCTTCCCCTAACAAAGATCTTTCTACAATTCATAGTAAAAACTAATCTTGCCATGCATATTGTAGTTGTAGCAGGTTATCATGGTATGTTAGAGGACTTTAGCCATATTCCCTGATGAAAATATTTTAAATGGAATGTTTTCTGAAGCCCTAAATTTGTAGTAATACTTTTTTTTTGAGACAGAGTCTCGCTTCCACCCTGGGTAGAGTGCAGTGGCGTCATCATGGCTCACTGCAACCTCAAACTCCTGGGCTCAAGCCATCTTCCTGCCTCAGCCTCCGGAGTAGCTGGGACTAAAGGTGTGTGCCACCATGCCCGGCTAATTTTTTAAGTAGAGATGGGGGCGGGGGAACGGGATGTGTCTCCCTCTTGCTCAGGCTGGTCTCTAACTCCTGAGCTCAAGAGATCCTCCCACCTTGGTCTCCCAGAGTGCTAGGATTATAGGTGTGAGGCACCGTGCCTGGCCTTGTAGCAATACTTTTACTTAGTAAATTTGGACCTTGCATTTAGGGAAGAGATTATTTAAGCTTTATTTTTGGTTTCAAATGAGAAAAAATGCACACTTTTTGGACAGTTTATTATACAAACTAACTTGCTGATACTCAACATATAAAATCTAATTTTTTTGAAGGAAGAGGAAGAAAGTGAAACCTTTGGATTGAGCAGAGAATATGAAGAATTAATCAAATTAAAAAGGAGTGGCTCTATTCAGGCTAAAAATCTAAAAAGCAAGTTTGAAAAAATTGGACAGTTGTCTGAAAAAGAAATACAGAAAAAGATAGAGGAAGAACGAGCAAGAAGGAGAGCAATTGACCTTGAAATTAAAGAGCGAGAAGCAGAAAACTTTCATGAGGTATATTACTTTTATAATCAACATACTTATGGTACAGTAATGATAATGAATTTAATAGAAATAACATTGGCTTTGAAGTAACTTTTAATACTTACAATTAACCACTGGTGCATATAGTAATCTGGCAACTAATAGCACATCAAGATCTTAAGAGACTTTGACAGACTTCCACACTCCAGCATTGTTTCAAAACAACTATTATTAGTGTTAAAGCCTATAGTGAACATCAAATGGTTCACTGTAGCAAAATGGATCAAAAATATTAATTGGGATATGTTTTAGTTGAATTGGTGGAACCAGTGTATTTGAGTTAAACTCCAGAGATTATTCATACTAATTTTACAGATAAGGCTTATAAAAAAACAGGTTCAAAGGACTATAAGGCAAGCTTCACAGAAGAATAGGTGATAGGATATAAAGTTGTAAAAGTAGGTTGTGGATAGTTGAAGGGCCTTTTTAACTTTGCAGGGACTATGATCTGGGGAACAATGCTAATAACCATATTTGTAGGGCAGAGTAATAAAAACCTTACATTTATGAAATAATTCTGGGATCATGGAGGATGAGCTGGAAGATAGGCACAAAGGCATGCAGTTGGGGCCAAGGGAGAATAGACCTAACTTTAACAAAACTGGGTAACAGGCTGCTTTTTGGGCAGTTGGTTGGTGAGGGACCTAACATTACTTCAGGATTACCAGGGAAACTAGGTGATGCTACAGAGAAATCGTATCTGGAAAGGTGGGGTGAGTAAATTGTTTTGGACGTGTAAAGTTTGAGCTATATTTGATAAGGTAAAGACCTAAAACGGGTCTTGAGCTCAGAGAAGAGCTATAATTGCAACTTTTACAGATAGTAGCTGAAAGTATAGGAGTAAAAGTCACTCAGAAAGTTAATAGTTTGAAGGTGAATGATAAAACCCTAGAGAACACAAATATTTAGTGGACGGATGGCCATATCAGTTGAGATTTAGTGATGTAAATATGTCATAGAAAGTACAGTTCAGTCAGCATGCGCTTGCTTCCCTTTTTGGTTAAAGAGCAGTCATACCTATCCCTACAAGGTAGGTAAGAATAATGGAAATAAGGTAGGTAAGTGACCTCTTGTTTTATTGCTATTACTGGCTCTTTCGCATAAATGGATGTGAGATTAAAACATGGCTCAATGGTCAACATATCCTCCCACCTCACTCTCTTGAGTAGCCGGGACTACAGGTGTGAGCTACTGTGACCAGCACCAAATTTTTTATTTTCTAAATACAGGTTCAAGGCAGCTAAATGAAGTTATAAATATACATAAACTTATGCTAATATCCAGAAGGCAAGTTATTAATGGGAGGGACTCAGTCATAATAGCCGTTGTTGTACCTGCTGAAATATTCTATCTTGAACATTCATGTGGTAAATAGTATTAAGTGTATAGTGTGAAGAGGTCCTGTTTTTTATTTAAGTCTCAGAAAAATCTGTTGAGCTAAAAGTAATCAAATCATTGTTTAATATGTATTTCTTAGTCTTTCAGACATCAAATAAAAATCTCATTCAGAACCAGAAAAACCACTCAACTTTCTTTTACCCCCTTCTACTCCTTTCAATTGGAATCAAGGTGCAACTCAAGCTGATGTGAAAACACCCCTGAACCAAGATTTTTCTCACATAGGCAATTAACCTACAGCTTGTTTCAAAATTTCCCTTTAGTTGGATGTGGTACCTTGAAACAATTTCCCCACAGTATTATATATAAATGGTGAGATTTACAGAGAGCCACAAAAGCCAAAGTAGTTTAGAGACCAAGAGTGAACTAGAATGAAAGTACTTTAGAAACCATGATGGTATTAACCTCTATTAAAATTACTCTCACAGGCCATCAGTGACATCATTACCAAATTGGCTTTTTCCTAGACTCTATTTGATAGTTGACCTGCTGCTCTTAAATCACTCCCTTAATTATTTCCATGGCTTCCAACTCTCATCCCTAAATGGATGACTCACATATTTCACTTTAATGACTTCGTGTTCCAACCATTGCCTTTTTCAACAGTTGTCTTCACCTGTTTTTCTACCTATAAACACCCACCCCTGCATTTGACCATCAGTAAATTTGGATGGAATTCATCTCAAGGGTAAGGAAGGAAAATCATGAAGTGAAAAATAACAGAAAAAAAACATTTCTCATATTAAGTAGTAGGGTGAAGAGTAGTAAGGAGTCTGTTGTAAGAAAGGAGTATTTTAACAATTGTAAGAACATATAGTATTCTGACCTTTTTCTATTATTCAGTCTCAAAACCAAGCACTGAATTGGTTAGGTAAATAGGCTGGGATCCCAGCGATAGTGAGTTTATCTTTACATTGGTAGAAAAAGATTATAATTAGATGAATGCTTCTTAAATATACCGGTCACTTTTCCTGAATTGGGGAATAGTGAAAATCTGCATGTCTGCAGTGTAGCACAAATATGCATATCAAACATGTTTATTTTGTGCTTACAAATACTACTTTCGGAACTACTGATGCTTTAGTTCTTGGTTTTTAGAAAACAAACACTTGTTATTCTTGGCCCACTTTCTTGAAGGAAGAAGATGTTGATATCAAGCCTGCAAAAAAAAGTGAGGCCCCATTTACTCATAAAGTGAATATGAAAGCTAGATTTGAACAAATGGCTAAGGCAAGAGAAGAAGAAGAACAAAGAAGAATTGAAGAACAAAAGTTACTACGCATGCAATTTGAACAAAGAGAAATTGATGCAGCACTACAAAAGGTATCAGGCTGACATATTCTTTATTTTCCAAAGATGCTCTTAAAAACCATAGTTTTATGAGAAGGGTTAAAAAAATGTTTTAATAGCTTTCAAGTCACTGGAACGTTATTAAGTACACTTTTAGTAAGCATACTTACATGTTCTAACACTTTTACCTTCACAATTGTTACTAAACCACTGCCCTGAAAGTATTGTATTTGAAATACTAACCTGAATGCACATACTTTAATACAGAAAAGAGAAGAGGAGGAGGAAGAAGAGGGTAGCATAATGAATGGCTCCACTACTGAAGACGAAGAACAAACTAGATTAGGAGCTCCATGGTTCAAGAAGCCTCTTAAAAACACATCTGTTGTAGACAGTGAGCCAGTTAGATTTACTGTTAAAGTAACAGGAGAACCCAAACCAGAAGTGACATGGTGGTTTGAAGGAGAAATACTACAGGATGGAGAAGACTACCAATATATTGAAAGGGGAGAAACTTACTGCCTTTACTTACCAGAAACTTTCCCAGAAGATGGAGGAGAGTATATGTGTAAAGCAGTCAACAATAAAGGCTCTGCAGCTAGTACCTGTATTCTTACCATTGAAAGTAAGAACTGATCGCTCTTTTAATTTAACTTACGTACTATTAAATTTTTTTCCCTTTAAAAAAAAAAAAATCACCTTTCTTCTTCTCTTTTCTAGCTGATGACTACTAGTTTCCCTCTTCTCCCCTTGGAACTTTCTTTTTCTCCAACTTTCTTACTACATCCATCTTCTCTGTGGCGGGGCCAAAAAAGGAAACCAGAAGTGCCACTCTGTTGACTTCTTATTCCTTTTCATAAGTCTTCAAAACACAAGCTCATCTAAAGAATATGTTCTTTTCCAAATGAGCACCAGATTTATTGCCATCTTATACAGTAGCGGTCAAAAAAAATGTATTTAATGGGGGAGCGGGCAGTGCGAAATTTACTGAACTGTTCTATCAGAAGTTATTGTAAAGGCTGTGTATTTCCCGTAAGAATTTACAGCAACTATGTTTTTAAAAACCCAGTAAGTTATTTTGCATGAAAGAATGCCATTTATGAGCTTTTACACCTAAAATTAG
The DNA here is from genome assembly GCF_000956105.1 of Propithecus coquereli. Taxonomy (NCBI): domain Eukaryota; kingdom Metazoa; phylum Chordata; class Mammalia; order Primates; family Indriidae; genus Propithecus; species Propithecus coquereli. Next base: position 20,789,312 of record NW_012153062.1, on the reverse strand, counting down.
TCTGAAATAGCTGAGACAATGAATTTGGAACCTATCAATGAGTGGGCATTTTCCTTAGTAGCACATTATTTTGGTTGTTGTAGTTCCAAAGTCTTTCTGAAGCAGATATATTGGGGGCGGGGTGGGGGCGGGGGGAGTGCCATGGAGAAAAACAAAAATTAAAGTAGGACTTTTAAGAAGCAATTGCCTGACAAAATTTGAAAATTTGACAGAACCCACTGCCTATACAGTGTTCTGAGTGTTGAGAATGTTAAACATGTATTTTTCAAATGTGTGTAATATATAATCAAATTTATAAAGCAAATTTATGTTGTGATCTTGCCTGAACAAATTATATTTTAATGAGAAAACTTTGTATTAACAGATCATACAGGAGAAAACACTTAATGTAATTGAAGGTTTCAAGATCTAAGCATACTAGACTTAATAATGGCACAACCTTCAATTTAAAAGTATAATCTTTAAAATGAGTTTGTAAATAATTAGCTACCATATTGTATTATCAAGTTGTTTTATATTTTAATTTTCTGGAAGACAATTTTATTTTACAATGTAAACCCATAATAAAGTAATTTCTGTATTTAAAAAAGTCTTTCTGTATTTTAAAGACTTGTGCAGATGTTTACCTCTTTATCATCCCAGTATTTTCTCACAGCAAACCTTTAATGAAAAAGTCAAGTAAAAAGTAGAAAATTATTTTTATTGAGTATTACATGTATAAAAGAAACAAAGCACTCTAATATTCACCAATGTACATTTATTTATTGAGGAAACCATAATGAATACAAAATTACAGCAATCATGTGCCCTTTTACATACAATGTCATTAAAGCAAACTCTAAACCACAGTTTGTAAAGTATTCAATTTACCTCAAGTCCAAGCTGCATCTCCCTAAGACACTGTTCCCATCACAGTAGCCATTTTAAGCCAATCTTCTTTTAACACACGGGTAGTTTCTGTAGAGAACATTTTTCTCAGGACGAAAATGCATCGAGCATGCATAAGAAAAAATATATATATATGCACAAACACATTTAAGAGTTTCTATAGGGGTATCACTGAAGGAAATAAAACCCTGGGATTCATTTGCTTCTTAAAAGCACCAATTTAAAAATCCCTTAGAAGTTTATATTGTGGCAAGAAAAATCAAGTCACTAACTAAACAAAAAATAAGGTTATTTTCAGAATCAAAATTATCTTTAGGTATTGTTAAAATGCATTTTAAAATGAGGCAGAATTTGTAGAAAATAAAAATAAGACATCCTCATTAATTAATAAACTCTATATCATTATTCTACACAACAGGTAACTTTCTAGGTACAACTGGTTCTACTGGCAGAGTATTCAAACAAACGAAATGTTACCACTTCTGAATTAGTCCTATTTCCCTCTGAAGGTACTCTGCTACTCCTACCCAAACCCACCCTTATGAATTAACTACCAAGTTATTTGTTTAAGGATATATTTTACAACGTTTATAAACAACTAGTATCAAATTACTAGTTTTAGTATTAAAACCATTTTCATTAATTAAAAAATAAAACTATATTTCTCATTTCTAAAAGAAACATCAAACCACAGAATTCTAAGCATCACCACACTAAGATGTCTTAAAGAAAAATAAAAATATATTGTCAAATTTAAGTGCTAAATAAAAATCAATCAGTTCAATTTCAATCTAAACATTGTTCTAAACTAATACCCACTGCATTCAAATCAACTGGCTCACCTTTTCTGCTTTCCATTTATTTCAAGGTTCTTTAAGATTAGTGCCATTTAAAATAACACTTATAGTACCAGTGAAGGCTTATGGTAATGAATAAAAAATTCTCATGAGATAGAAACAATGCCCCAATATCTATTAGCATTCATCTATATGTTCTTTTATAAAATGCAAACTACAACTAACCAAAACTTGATGGGCTCTTAATGTTCAAAGAGCCCCTTTATATTATCAATCTTACATACCTATCATTGACTATTAAAACATACATATACATAAATGTGGTGCAGTAACTATATAACTTAAGAAATTTAACAGTTCATGGAACATTTAAGATCAAGTGAATAGCACTTTAAAAGGAAAAGTGATCAAAAGCAGGTACATTACACCCTATACCATATTATGTATGGGAATACATTTCATATTTCTCAATTATGATTTGCCAATTTTACCTTCTACATTGAGCCCTTCTATGGTCCATGCTCATCGGCTCACCAATGGCATACACTCAAAGGATTCCTCTTTATGGGTAACTATCTCAGGACCTGATTTTATGAGCTATGATTTGGTGCTTGCAGCATCTTCAGCACTGTGTGTGAAAATGAAGGCAGTATTTTTGAATATTTTTCTTTGTTGTAGAGATAAGCAGGAGTTTTACAAGGATCAGCACATTTTAGAAATCGAATAAACAAAACTGATATGATGCTGCTTTAATACATTCATCTTAACTCAAAATATGTACCAGTTGAAATCTATAGAAACACACAAACATTTTAAACTGGCAAAAAATAAAATAAATGCAGTGTCAGTTATTAAAATATTATTAAATCAGAAAAATATTGGTTGCTACAGATTATGAAAGGTTATTTGCTATACAGTTAACATTTCACTGATGCACATGCCTTTTATCAAAACATACTGCCAGTATTCCTTATAATGTTTTCCTTTTTCAGCATATATAAAAGTAATGAGAACTGAATTATCTAAGAAAAAATCATAATAAAACTCTGACCCATATTGTCCCTACGGAATTACTATAGTTCAAGAATAAGAAAAAAATAAAGTCATAGCTTTGGAGGGCAAAGAAATGTCCTGTCAATCACATAAACAGATTGTGAAGGCTGTTGAAGTTTCTGAACAAGTGATTTTCTAAATTTTGAAAATTGTGTAATTGTCCTTTCTTAATTGTAACACTTCTGTATTTGGGGAAAAAATACAAAAATATTTGGTTGGATGTAGTTCACTTACAGTAGCAATCTACTCATTATTTAGAAAAAAAAAACAAAAACCAAAAAACAACTAAAGTAAAAAACATAACCCAGAAATGTAAACAGTTGCTTGAACAACTTACAGATTTTCCACTAAAATGGTAGCATAAATAACAAAATACATTTTGGGGAAGCAGTAGCAGATTGCTTTTGAATACACAACCACAAAAACCTCACAGGGACAACATTAATGTACTGAAATATTTATTTATATATGTCCTTAGGTTGTGCTTACCTGTTGCTTTTTGCAGCAGAACCTAAGGTGGAAGGTCTGGGAAGGCACTGTGAAGTATAAATAATTGCACTGTTTGCAATTAATAAAGATTTTAAACCTTAAATGAATCAAAATCAACAGCCTCCAATTTGTGAGTTATGATATTGAATTCAACTGAACTATTTCTTCAGTTTAATTAATAAATGCACCACTTCCTAAAAGATCATCTATAAAACAGTATCATGCAAAATACTGAAATTGTTCATGTCAATAACCTACACTCTTAAAGATAACAGATAACTAACTCCTTAACTATTAACCTTCAAACTAGAACTACATATCCAGATCTGAATAAGGGTAAGGGAAGTCACTCTAGGTTATATAAAACAATCAAAAACATTTCAAAATATCTACAATGTACTGTACTGCTATTTTCCATCCTGTAGGCAATGTCAACATTTATGTCCTTGTACATCTTCCTTTAAAGTATATTCAAAACGACAAATGGTGCTCTCCACCAATGACAGAATATATATCTATGAAATGGTGTTAAAACTGCTACGTTGCTTATTATTTGCAAACTGAAATCCACTTCTGTTTGATACATTTCAAGTCTTTCATATTAATATATAAGATGCATATTTTACACTGAAAAACAATATTTTAGGAGCACCAGTGAGTAATATTATTCAACTTTGTTAATGATCAGTTTTCTTTAGCTATAGCTAAAGCACATCAAAAATACTTACCCATTAAGCTCACTTAAAAAAAAAATACAAAACTATGTATTATTCTATGTTAAATTAAAAAGCAGTTATGGTTTTCCAAGATATCAGCACTGTATTCCAACATAATATTCAAACAAAGTATGGCATTTGCATTATGTGGAACATTGACAAAAAGATACTGTTGCAGTTCATCAATTTGTCATTCTGATGTACTTACAGTGCAATGCTCCTTGAAGGAACACAATCAAGGATGATACACAGCACAGTCCTCCTCACCCCTACAGAGCTAGTTCTATACTGGCTGGATCAAACCTGCACTTCAACAGACAATGGCAAGACAGACTGTATTTGCATGTAGTCTAATATATTAATATGCAAAGAGCCAACAAATATGCAAAGAGTAAAACAATGGATTTCAACAAAATATCAGAACTTCAGCATGAGTGTTAAAGAGTAATAAAATGATTTCAAGTACATAAAAAAATTAAGTTGATTCAATGACTGGACTTGTGCATTTACAAAACAAAGCTTATCTATACTGCAAAAAGAAAAAAAAAGCTTGAACGTTTCCATACCCCATTTATGTTTCAATGGCAGATGCAATGTAACTATACTTTTTGCATACTATTCACTTTTCTACCCTAAATTTAGAAAGAAACACACTAATATTATATACATTGAAAGAGTTGCTTTACATGGAAAAACACTGTTCTTATTAGGCTACTCATATTCACTATCTGAAAACTGTTTAAAATTAGTTATGCTGAAACAGTCTTGGAAATCAAGTAATTATGAAATTAAGAACAGAAAGGTTAACTGTTATAGCAGCAGTACAGGTCTGAAACAGTGGTCATGTATAAAAGGAAATTTCACTGTTAATGCAATGGAAGTATGCCAAAAGATCACTGTACACACATGCAGTTTTTAATCAAACAGAAGGAAAAAAAATGAAGATATCAGGATTACTTGTGCTGAAACAGCCAAATACAATAAATGGAAAAGATTCTCCAATCTATCACTATACTGCAAGGGGGAAAAAACACGCCAGTGTTTATTAAACTCAATATTTCATGGGGAAAGCTTATATATTTGTGTAATGTATCTTAATTTATCATTGCTAAGAAATTATGAATCCTTTAAATAGCCACATATCCAACTTACCGACACAGGAGGTTTCATATCATTTATTGTAAAGCACAAAACAGGCATTTTAAAAGTGAAAGTATACATTGAAAAAGTACATTTATATCACAAAGCATCGACCACATAATAGTTGCAAATACATTTGCTGGAATGTGTACATCTACACTAAATACTAAAAACAAACCAATTTTCATTTCTACACAGAAATATTAACCTCCTATCAGTAGTGATAGATATTTTGTACATTTTCAAAAAAAAAAAAAAACCAAAAAACACTATTTTAAACCAAAAACAAAATTAAGATCTTCATCAAGTCGTCTGCATCCATATATTTAACAAAGGTTTTTTTCCCCCACACAATGAAGCAAATACTGTATTGTCCACTTCTTATTATTGGCCCTGTGCAGAAGAGATACATAAGAAATACACAAAAAGTTAACGAAAATCCTTGAAATGGAGCTAATTCAGGAGTGAATCCTTTAAGAAAGAAAAACTGGTTAATATAAATGGTGGTGGCTTCTTGCATGATTTGCAAATCCCTGGGGGAAGAAAATTTATTTTTAAAATCAAAGGCATTGTAGAAGTATTCAGCACTCAGTTGCCAGAAAGCGTTATAAAAAACAAAAAAAAACCCAAACAATATACCACAATACTTCATTTAATAGTTATACTTTGCCAGATAAAAATTTAAAAGGCAAACATACTCCCAAACAGACAAACATGCAGAAAACATGATTAGATTAGAAATCAGCGAATTAACAAATTTATTATACCTGAGGTGCTGGAGGATGCTGTGGCATTCCCTGGGGACTTGTCTGGGCATAGTAGGCTGCTTGTTGTCTATAGTACTCAGCCCAGGCTGCACTATAATCTGGCTGACCACCTGGTGGAGCCCCAGTAGGAGCAGGAACTGCTTGACCTTTGAAAAAACAGAAGAATTTTGTTGCTGTAACTACAATTAAAAGTCCAAAAGAATCTCATTTCTAATAAAAATAATACCTTGCTTCTTGTAATATTCCTCCCAAGCCTTTGAATAATCTTGTGTCTGCCCTTGTTGACCTAAAAAAAACCCCCTAAATTTTAATACAAAATTACATCCACTGTAAGTACAGGTTATAAAGACAAAAGTACAGAGGATCAGAACTGCTCCTGTTTTATTTTAAATATTCATTAGTAGTGTCAGAAAACCACTCTGGAATTAAAAAAAAAAACACCACATTATTTTCTTTCTGCCTTATAGTAATCATAAATCAACCAAAACCAAAATTCACATAGCTTTAACTAAGAAGGGTAAAGATTTAGGCATATTGATCAATTCCAGTGGTGTTGAACTGTTACATGTTCCAAACGAGTTTGGAATGTGCTTCAGTAAGTAGTCTGTTAAGTACACCTTTAGATGGTTCCCTGGTAGTGATGATGAAGAGGGTGAAGGAGAGGGGAAAACCACTATTTTTTTGTTTTCTGGTCCATTTGGATAGTTATATTATAGGTTACAATAAAATGCAAGTCCTCAATGGAGGATTATAAACAGACTATTTTTGGAAAAAAACAAAAACCCATTTAAAGGCCATGATTTTTCCTGATTAGCAACCTATAAACTATGTGTACAAAGAAAGACTAGTCCTCCAGATACATTTTAATAAGATGTTTAAAGTTTTAAGGATGTGTTCAACTTACAACATAATTTGATTGAAAGTAACCTGACAAAGGCTATAAAGAACAAGATCAGTGAAATACACAAAGCTTTCATGATCAGATCTTTTTTCTAGGCTGGGTGACTTTTCTGAATTAAAAGATTAAAGAGATACAACCAAATGCAATGCATGAATTTGAATGTGCTGTGAATTAAAACAAACACACAACTAAAAAGGACACTTTCCTGACAGCTATGGAAATTTAAATAAGGTCTGTATGTTGGTGATAATATTGAGTGTATTTAGAGCAAGCTGTCTGCAACTTACTTTGAAATGGTTCATAAACAATTAACATACATACATATAACGTACATACGGCAAACTTGGAAAACAGTGAAACTGGGTGTCTGCTGTAGCATTTTTCCCAATTTTCTCTAGGTATAAAAAATTTTTAAATAAA
>NW_012153062.1:20769752-20781659 GCF_000956105.1 Propithecus coquereli | reverse complement strand
GCACACTTTAAAAAAGTAGCAACAATTTGCATATTAGGCTTACAACAGAAACTAAACCTCATTGTAAGAGATACTCATTTTCAAGGCAAATTAACACACTGACTGCCAGACTAGAAAAAAAAAATTTCCTTTGGGCTATGGTGTTTTATTATAAAAATGGAATAAAAACTTCAAAAACTATTTTAATTTAATGAAAAATTTGGTTTTTTACATTGTTTTCTCTGTGTGTGTTACATGCAATTAAACTGTCGATATTAATTGCAACAAGAACACCAACAAGATTTTCACCAACCAATTGCAGGGTTTTGCCCAGGGGGCCACCCATCATGTAACATGTATGCTACAGCATGGCAGTGTGAGTTGCCTGTGCACCACGTGGCTCCCAAGGTAAGAGACAGACGTGTGAGTTACATATGCTTCATGAGGCCCTGGGCTCAAAACTAGCCTGAGTTAAATACAACTCACATAGCAGTTAATGTGTTAATTATAATTTGGTAGAAACAGGCAGATGCATCAAGGAAATTCATCAAATATTCCCTAAAAAGCCACAACCCTCCCAAACTGATATATTTCTGAAGAAAGCTAATAGTAAACATGTCATACTTTAAGAAAAACAAAACACTTGTTAAATAAGTTGTCAACATTTGACATTCCAATCTTAAAAGATGTCCAAGAAAAACTTATTTCACTCTTCCAATCTAAAGGGCAAAATGTCATTGATTTTGCCCAGCTGGAAGCAGAGAAAGAGCTCTTCCTATCCTATCTACTCAAGGCTAGGCTCTCCCCCATGGCATTCTGTACCTCCCTGCCTCCTTTAGACATGTACTTCCTTATCTTGCTCCCCTAATTCCTCTTTCGTTACTGTTTTGATGCCAGATATTTAGGTCTATACTTCGGTAGAACATTATCTAATACTTACACAGAGCTTTACAACGTATGAAGTTTTGCTCTAATTTCATTTTGTCCAAAGGATGAAATGAATTTTTTCTCTAGTTTACTTGTAACATATTGCAGCCCAAGAGATAGACCTTGCTTGAATAGATTCACACACTAAGAATCCCGATACACTTGCATGCTTCCCACAAGAAGTCCTCACTCCCTCCCCTCCTTTAGGTTTAAGGTACAAGATGCTAAGCATTCAAAGTCTACCTATCTCAGTGCTTAACATTATAAAGGCCTTCCTTAAGTCAAACTTTTCCTAAAATGTCTTCACTTAGCCTCATCCAAACCAGAATTACCCCTCTCTACTGTGAAACCCTGTTTGCTTCCTAAGGGTCTTTATCTCTTCTAGCTTCAAAAATACCTACCTCCAGATTGCTGCCATTCCTTTACTTAAAATTCCTTTTTTAACCCTCTGAAATTTCACCTTTAAAATGATTGTCTCTCCTAAGTTCTCTTAGTGTTATTCTAGGAAATTTAGAATGCTTTTAAAAAATTCCAAAACTAATTTTGGAAACTTAAATCTGTTTCAATTGAGGTTCATTTACTAATAAGCAAATAACAAATTTATGGCATTAACAGGGTTTTCTGTTTTTTTTTTTTTTTTTGAAACAGAGTCTCGCTCTGTTGCGCGGGCTAGAGTGAGTGCCATGGCATCAGCCTAGCTCACAGCAACCTCAAACTCCTGGGCTTAAGCGATTCTACTGCCTCAGCCTCCTGAGTAGCTGGGACTACAGGCATGTGCCACCATGCCCGGCTAATTTTTTCTGTATATATATTTTTAGTTGTCCAGATCATTTCTTTCCATTTTTAGTAGAGATGGGGTCTCACTTTTGCTCAGGCTGGTCTCGAACGCCTGACCTTGAGCGATCCACCCACCTCGGCCTCCCAGAGTGCTAGGATTACAGGCGTGAGCCACCACGCCCAGCCGGGTTTTCTGTTCCTAATACGAAAAGCTGAAATTAGGCTTCAAAAGCTGGGACAGCCCTCCTACTTTGGTGAAGAGGGAACCTGGATGAGTAATCAGGAAATCTGGAGTCCTAAGAAATCCAGGCCCTGCCACTAGAAGAGTCAATAAGGGAGTTGGATTTGGAAATTAAGATCTTTATCTCTCTATATTTTTATTCCTTTTTCTCCTTCAAGAAACTTGAAGACTGAACTATATTAAGTTTTATGCCTTGAGGTCTCTTATTTGTGGTAAAAAGATCCTGAGAACAAGTAAGGTATCTATTAATAGCAGACATTAGAGCAGTTATACAACTAATCATTTACTAAAAGAGCTTTTATAGAAAAAGGTAAATTAATCCTGTAGCTATCGTACAATGAAAAATGCTCATTAAACACCTGACTAAATTACCTAGCATTATTTCCTTTAAGATTTACATATGAGAGGGAATCACCCCACCTGTCCATGTTCCTCATAAAATGAACAGGTGATCACTGTAGTACTATAGAAAAATACACAATGGAAAAGAAGGAGGGGGAGGGAAGATGTTGAGTCACATAGTGTTATTTAATTATTTCTACACCATCTGTTCACACTGAAGATTCAAGACAGTATAGCACAGTATCTCTAAAATTAGAATTTTAGAAAACAGTTGGCAGAGAAATAGTAGACAATAAAAAAATTAAAACAAAGGCAAGGTGAAATGTCTACCCTTAACAATAAAAATTCGAATTCAACACATCCACCCATTTTGCGCAAGTAAAATGTAAAAAGGCTAATAAATTTATTAATGGCCATGTTGCAAAGAAACAGTAAGATAAAGGACAGAATCCAAACTCATTCCTCAATAATTACCTAAGTCCATCAACAGGCCTTTGTTTTTACCTACTTAACAATAATTAGAGAACATGTTTGGCATATTATCCATTGTAAAAATGCAAGTCAGAGCTAATGGTTTTTAATCTGAACGGTATATACCTAACATCTTTTTAAAAAACATTTCTTTTTAGAGACAGTGGCTCTCACTATGTTGCCTAGGCTGGCCTCGATCTCCTGGCTCAAAGGCTCCTCCTACCTCAGCCTCCCAAGTAGCTCAGACTACAGGCATGTGCCACGTACCTGACTCATGTTCAACTCTTTAAAATGGTGATGCTATTTCATTCAAGTTAAGGTGACTATTGGTCCTGACCACTAAGTTGTCAGGGCATAATTATTAATTGCATCCCTACTCATTCTCAAAAGTATCCCAGCTCAGAAAACAAATTATGTAGTCACCCTAATTAGAGTATGCTATTTTGAAGTTAAAGTTAAAAATTTCTTTTTGTAGAATTTTAGCTACTGTAGATCTGCTTAAGATAAACTGGGTCCCCAAAACATAAATTAATGAATCTGTTATTGCCTCAGCAATAAGATGCAGCATAACTCTCCTGAAAAGCCATTTTTTCTTTCTCTAAAATCAGTTATGTACAACATCTTTATAACCAGGAATATATACTTTTACAGAAAAAAAGATTAATATTATCCTTCTGAAAACTTTTCTTTCTGCGAATAATGAGAAACATTCCTTGGCAAAGAAACATATTAAAATTTACATTGAGAATTACAAGTAGACTGTATGTTATGAGAAAACTCTACCGTCTACAGATTATTTCTATGCTAGTGGAAGATGGGTCAAGTTTACCTATTTAGCCTTTCATTTGTGACAACTGGCTGTGGTGTGTGTTAATTTTAAATGACTAAGAGCAAAAGCATCTGAAAAATAACGATTTTTCCAGAGTATAATAGGTTCCAATGAGACAAACCTGGGACACATGCCTGGGACCCAGACCCTCTTAGAAGTCAAATTCTGGTTCCACAATTTAGTAGCTGTATGACCTGTTCCCCAATCTGTACATGTTAAATGTCAGTGAAGATATAGTTCTTTTCCTTCACAGCAGGTTATAGTAATGTATTTACAAATTTTTTAAAACAATTGTACCCTTCACAAGCATATAAACAGAAGGCAGGGTTCCTAGCTATTATGCCCATAACTGCAGTCTCAGCATCTATAACTATGCTTGGCATATAGTGTGTACACTATACTTGCTCAATGAAAACGGCTTTTCTAAGTGATTGTTTTCCCTTTTTCATATATGCAAATGTTATTTATGTAATTCACTTCCTCTGTCACTGTAGGTTACTTCTTACCTGCTTTATTTTGCAGCAGATATAATGATACCACACACGACCAACTTTTGCCTGGCACTCTAGTAATATTCAACGTCGTATGTGCCAGTGAGGAAATTTCTAGTTTCAATTAATAACTGGTTGACAAATGCAACTAGAAATAAAAAGTCTTCCTTGCTATGTAACCACAAATTTAAAAATTATTATTTGAAAAGGTCTCGATATGTCTCCAAATCCAGCAATTTTAGAATACATTCTTATTCAATTATGCTTCTCCTCAAGATTTTACAAGTTAATAAATAGATTAAAGTCATCTAAGGTAATAAAAACGTGGTACGAACATGCTTTTATTAAAATCTTCAACATTCCAACGTGTATTTACTAAGTGTTTCAATTTAAATATGTATTTTTAAGAAATGTACAACATACCCATTTTCTTGTAGTACTCTTCCCAAGCCTTGGTATAATCAACCTGTCCAGCTGGAGCTGGATTCTGCTGATCTCCTTTTTCAAGAAAAACAAAACGAAAAATAGGGTTAAAGTTTTTAAAAGGCAATTTCGGGCCTTTCTTTCTGTTGAGTATAAGAGTTAGGAGGGAGGTGTTGCATGGTACTGCCATCCCTGCTGGTGCCAAAGACAAGAAGGCATTGCGGATACAGAGGTGGTGGACAGAGAAGACAGCCAATGTGTTTGGAAAACTGGTTATATTAAGCATAAGTAAACTGGGTCAAATAAGGAAATACACTGAGGATAACAGTTTCTCACCATTTTTAAGTTCTAAAAGGGAAAAGGCTAGAAAACTTTGAAGTGTTGAAACGAATTTGCAGGTGATATGAATATAAGGTTTTAAAAAAAAGATATGGATGTTTCTGTGTTTTTTATGTATGTGTATGTAAATGTACTTCCTAGCTGTCTGTCTGCTGAAAGGAGCTAGCAGCAATGACACACACCTCAGTAGGAATGAGCACACTTAGTTTGGTTTCTAAATACCATCCTCTACTAAAAGGACTCAGGGTTCCTTGAAGAAATGGCTGATTCCAGGGATGGAGCCCAGAAAACACAAAATATGCATCTTATCAGGCAGTAAGGAAGTGCTTCAAGAATGACAAGCATTTCAGAAGGATAAAGGAGCCACTTTGAAAATACTCCTGTTGGCCAAATCTAGGATAATCTATCAAAATAATAAAAGTAGTTTAAAAGCATAACCTATTAGGAAAAAAAATGAGAAATCCATACTGACATAAAAAACTAAATAGGATGAAAAGGAAAGTTCCTGTTTATAGTAAAATATCAATTAATAAAGGTACAATGATGGAAATAGAGAATTATCATCATAGTGGTAGTTGAATCAGGCAAGAGTTATCAATGAAGGCTAAGGCTGATAGGTTAGAGTTTGAGGAGGACAGGATACTGGCATAATCTCAGTGCAAGACTTCATCTCAGTAGAGACTTAATAGATTTGACAAGTAAATAAGATACATGTTACTGATGGGACCCTAGTTCAAGAGAGAGAGAAAATGTTGGGACAATTGTTAAAATCTGAATAAGGGCTGTGCATTCACACAGTAATAATATGTCAATATGGATTAACTGATTTGAAGGGCATATGATGGTTATGTATTTTTAGAGAAATACATAAAGGAGTATTTAAGGTTAATAGGGCATCTTGTCTACAGTTTAGTTTTAAATGGTTCCTTTCAGAATAAAAATGGATATGAACATACACATACGATAGAGAGCATTATGGAATAAATGGAGAAATGAAACTAACAGCTGTGCTATCTGGTATTCTTGGTATTATTCTCACAACTTTTTTTTAAAAGTTTGAAATTATTCCCAAGTAACTTTTTAACAAAAGAAAAATCTGTTTACTGAAGTTGTAATTGAACACCGTTAGAAATTTTAGGTATTAAACAGTGGTGTACTTCATATACAATTCCAAATATAAGTTTTGGCTTTCACATACAAAATAAGCTCTTTAGTTACCTTGTCCATTAGTTTGAGTTGTAGTTGGTGCACCTGCAGGAGCTGCAGGTGGTGGCTGTGCTTGCTGTTGATAATAGTGAGCATAGTAAGCAGCCCAAGCTGCTGAATTTGGATCCGTTCCTGCTTTAGCTAGAATTAATAAACACAAGTTCAAGGTTTGCATCTAAAGTCTGTAATCTCTCTCACTCTCTCTCTCTCTCACACACACAAACACACAGCTCTTTGGCAAATACGCAGACCCTAAAATTAACTAGAACATCAAAAATAAATAGGAAATGAAAACTTACAAATTTTCTATTATTTTCATTGTCACCATTAGCTTTTATTATAGAAAACTGAGGTTTAGAGATCAAGTGACTTTCCTAGGTTACAAAACTAGTGAGTGGCAGAATTGGGATAATAATAAACATCTTTTGGCTCTGAATCCAATGCTTAAACCATCCCGTGTCCTTGTTTTTTCCCCTCAAGCATAACGGTTCTACGTGGCAGATGACTAACAGAAAAGATTTCTAGCGGGTAACTTGTACGAGAAAGAAACAATTATTTTAGAACTATGAATGCTGTTCCGCCCTGTTTCCAATGAAGAGAAAAAAAATTTAGGAAAAAAGAAAGAGATTAGCCACATTTCATTCTATTTCACAGTAAATGTCATAAACTTGTTGTCATTACCCTACAGGAAATTCTTAATTTATCCCCTACAATCTTCAGGATGGTCAATGCTTTTAAGTACAACATATTCAACATTTTAACGATCTGGACCCTCTGGCTTATCCTTTCCATTCCAGCCTCATCTCCTCCTCTGTCACTATCTCTTCAACACTCAAGTTCCAGCCGTAACACATTGCTTGTACTTTTCAGAAGTCACCATGTCCATGTCTAGGCCTTTGGCCATGTTATATTTCCTCTACACTTGGCTCATGCTCATCCATCCTTAATGTATCAACTGATGTGGCAACAGTTTGAGACCTCTCAGTCTTCTAGAACCCAGAAATCTGCTTGCTGATTCTGTCCTTTTTATACTAGGAAGATATTCCTAGTATATTCCTACAACACTACAGGTGTATTGTTGTTAGTTTGTATCCCCAAGAAGAATATAATTTCCTTAGCCAAAGTCTGTACATCTGTTTAGCCTTCATCCCAAACAGACAGCAATTCTCAGCAGCTTAACAAAGGTTAGTGAAGTTGGAGAAAAAGGAGCAAGGATTTCTAGAAAAAGAAAATTATAAGGTGATACAATTACAAGATATTATTAAGCCACCCTCCAAACTTTCAATTGCTCACTGTACTGCTTTTCTATGTTGGATGTTTACATATCTCTGCAGTGTCATTATCTCTATGTTAATTTAGAAATACAAGTATTTCACTTGACACAATGTCTGGATAGAGAAATTAAGATAAAAGACTTCAGGAAGTGATGATACTTGTATTCGCAAATGTGTAAACTACACCAAAAAACCAGTCTCACAGTTACATATAATATGTACTAAGAACTTAATATTCATTCAACATTAAGATTCATTCATAGGCCGGGCGCAGTGGCTCACGCCTGTAATCCTAGCACTCTGGGAGGCTGAGGCAGAAGGATCGCTTAAGCCCAGGAGTTTGAGGTTGCTGTGAGCTAGGCTGACGCCACGGCACTCTAACCCGGGCAACAGAGCAAGGCTCTGTCTCAAAAAAAAAAAAAGATTCATTCATTTACCATTTTATAGTAAGAAAACAGAGGCCTAGGAATTCAAAAACTTGTTTGACATCCCACAATTAGTAAGTTATGGGATCTACATAGGACTGATCTAGGTTTGTTTGGCTCTGAAGTCTAAATTCTTGACCACTACATAAATCCACAACAGACCATTAACATTTTTTTTTATAAAAATAGATTTTAGTTCAGATAATACTGATGATAAAATATTACACAATTCTAAGTCTAATATAAGCAATATCTAACCCAGGGACTCAGTAACCCTTTCGTAACTCTGAGGTGGGCCAACCAGCTGACTATCTTTTAACTAAATGGGTTACTTCTTTCCCAAAGGCAATGCTGAAAGCTACATTCATTGACCAGTTCTTACAGTGGTGACTTCACTACTTCTCCAAATTGAAAACAGATTGTGTTCACCATTGTCACCTCCAAAAAAAAAAAGATGGTGAAACAGAGACTACTCCTTATTCCATTTTTCTCAATCATGCTCCCTACTCAAACACTGCTCATAGTTGAAATCCTGGCAGATCCAACTTACACAATATAAATCTGCCCCTTAGCCTACTCAAACTCTTTTTTTTTTGAGACAAAGTCTCACTGTGTTGCCCGGGCTAGAGTGCCATGGCATCAGCCTAGCTCACAGCAACCTCGAACTCCTGGGCTCAAGCGATCCTATTGCCTCAGCCTCCCGAGTAGCTGGTACTACAGGCATGCGCCACTATGCTCGGCTAATTTTTTCTATGTATTTTTAGTTGTCCGATTAATTTCTTTCTATTTTTAGTAGAGACCGGGTCTCGCTCTTGCTCAGGCTGGTTTCGAACTCCTGAGCTCAAACAATCCGCCCGCCTTGGCCTCGCAGAGAGCTAGGATTACAGGCGTGAGCCACCGCGCCCGGCCCCTACTCAAACTCTTAAGTCACATTCCTTTGCTTAAATACACTCTCCTAATTAGCTTAAGAGAGAAAGAAAAGTCCTTTCATTCTCAAAAGATGAACTTTCAGAATATTATACAGTAAATCATATTTGATACTTCTTCTGTACCCTGTGAGCCCTTCTATCACAAGATTGCTCATGCTGGAAGTGCATTCTTCTGCTATAGCACATGAACCTCACTTTGCATATCCAGATCCTAGCACAACTCAAGTTGTTTCTTGAATAAGTAGAAGCTGTGGTTAATTGGTGACTGTTAAGTTGTGTCATCATATTCCAAAGAACATACTTCCTATGAAATTAAAGTATGTTATAATATAGGGACACAATTAAATACCAAAATGTTCAATCAAATCCAACACAATTTTGTTTAAATCAATTACTTCTGGTTTTCTGGGATAAATATACTATGTGTAGAAAGTAGTCCATAATTCAGTATACCCCTTCCTTGAAACTACTTCAGTGAGAGGCCTAAAAGGTAGATAGCAGGTGAGAAAAAAGGATCATAAATAAATGTCAACTGGTTTCAAAGAATGACTCTTTGACCAAGATGGAAAGCAAACGACGGGGAGAAGATGCAAGAATAGAATAGAACGTAATATATATAAAATTCAGATCTGAATACAGAAAATATTTAAGTATATTTTAAAGTTCCAGCATGCAGTTATTAAATATAGGACTGACTTTTACTAACATGAAGTTGCCTTATCAAAAGTACTAAAACAGTTTATATCTTATTTGATAACTTCGTAATTTAATGACCAAGTATTTAACACTCTGTTGCCCTCTCACATAATTTTATAAATAAATGTAAATTATCCTTTCATGGATATTGTCACATTTAACATACTATACAACTCACAGAACTGGTATCTAAAACCTAAGACATTGTACTTCTTCCTGTAGCTTTTGGCTTTCAGCATTCTGCTGTATCAATTCATAACTAGAGAAAGCCAAATGCAGGTAGAAAAAAAGTTTCATAAAAGCAGATAACATATTCCATGTAGGTCTTATACACTGTGGTAAAAGCAGTGCCTAACACTCTGCCGAAAGACTAAAATAAATGAAGACAAAGCATACAAATGGAGAATCCATACTAGAACATTTAAGAATGTACCAGGGGTGGAAAACAAATACTACAGATAGCACGTAATGATAACTATCTTTTTTTTTTTTTTTTTTTACCTGGATCAGGAGGAGCCTGCTGCTGCCAGTGTGGATATGCATTTCCCCACCCCTGGGGAGCATATGGGGCTGGAGGACCACTGAAAAGAAAATCAGCATAAAAATACAATTTACCAAAAGCTAGAATCTTTGAGGAAAAGCCCAGAACCAAACCCAGTACTTACTGAGGAGCCGGGCCAGGTGGTCCTGGATTATAAGGTGCAGGGTTGTATGGTCCCATTGGAGTTCCAGGCCCTGGAGGCCCAGGAGGCCCATGGGGGCCTGGGACCCCATGGGGCCCATGGGGTACAGGTGGCCCTAAAGGATTTACTGGGCCCTGCAAGAAAGTAAGATGACATACAAAAATCAGGAAAACAGAGTAACGAACAACTCTAAGGCCAAATAATCTTCCATTTCTACCCTCTTCTAGTCATAAGGAACAAATTTTCAATTTTCGTACCTTTCTTCATTGATGTTACAAAAATTATTTTAACTACCATATTAATGAGACATGTAAAATTCATTAAAATCAATAGCATTTAACAATTAAATGCAAATGGTGATACATATCCTTTAGCTTCTACTCTATTTTTTTCAGACAGCACTATTTCTCTTTCCTTTTACAATTCTTACTTTTCTATTTCTTTTTTATCTTAATCATGCAAGTCTACCACATATCAGGTCCTTATCTCTCGCTCTTCTAGAGGGTACTCTCTAGCTGTTCTCTCTGCATCTACTCTACCTCCACTCTCCTAACGTCGGATGACCATCTTGACAATGTTCCCTAAAATGTCCTCTAATAGCATGAAAACTGCCTTTGTAATTCATGCAACAAATCAGGATATTTCATCGCTATTATGCCACATTCTAATTAAAAATGCTTAGCTGATTTATCTTGTTAAGCTAGCTTGCAAAGACCATTTAACTTACATGTCCTAAAAAATAAAAACTCCTTTCATGTAGGTAATACTGGCCATGTGACATTTTGGACAAAGTGCTTAAACTACATTTACTTGTCAATTTTCTCACTGCAAAATAATGAAACTAAATTACACGACGTTTAAAGTCCCTTTTATTAACTTGTCTCTTTAAGCCATCAATTGTTGCTATCCCCTTTTGTTATTCATGACTCACCTTTTCCAAATAGTAAATAGTGAGAAAGTACCTAGTATATAAGCCAGGCATTCTTTTACGTTATACACATACATGCACATTCATGTAATCCCTACAACTCTATGAAGTAGTTACCATCATCCTCATGGTATAGAAGGAAACCGAGACAAAAAAGAGTATAAATAACTTCTCCAAGGTCACATGATTCACAGGATTTTGAACCCAGGCAGCCTGACCCTAGAGTCTATGCTCTTTACCACCACACTAAATTGCTTCTCTAAAACAACCTATCTTATTTCTCCATGAATCCAACAGAAATCCTAACCCATACATGTGAGGCTAATACTATAAAATCAAAACCTAAGATGTAGGGGGGGAGGGGCAAGGGCAACATACGTAACCTAAACATCTGTACCCCCATAACATGCTGAAATAAAACAAACAAAAAACCCAAGATGTGCTATTCATTTTTCTGCTTTGGCTTCAATCTCTGCCTTCACTGAGTCTACAAACATCTTGATTTTTTGAACAATTAAACTAAACATCCGTACGAAAGAACATACAATGAATGTGTACATTTTTGTGAGATGTGCCTTAAGTGTCTTTTCTACATCTATTATTGTCTTTCCAAATAGACACAAACAGTGTCAAACTTGTTTTTTGCACCCCATTCATGGCATGAAAAACACCAGAAAGAATTTTCCTAAGAGCCAGGTTGGGTGGGTCATGCCTGCAATACCAGCACTTTGGAGGTCAAGGTGGGAGGATTGCTTAAAGCCAGGAGTTCAAGACCAGCCTGGGCAACAAAGCAAGACTCCATCTCCACAAAAAATTTAAAAATTAGCCAAGTGTGGTGTCATGTGCCTGTAGTGCCAACTACTCCAGAGGCTGAGGCAAGAGGATCCCTTGAGCCCAGAAGTTTGAGGCTCTAACAATGAGCTTTGATTGGGCTAATGTACTCCAGC
>NW_012153062.1:20767125-20769053 GCF_000956105.1 Propithecus coquereli | reverse complement strand
CCAGTCCACATCTAATTCATCTTTTTTGCTTCCCCATGGTTGCATTTAAGACCTTAATATATAATGAATTTCCATAACTATCTCCTTCAACTATGCTTCACAACCTTCCACCAATACTAATATCAAGCCTGCAGGTAATGCTACCCTCTTTTATCTACTCACACCCAAATATAAGGTAGTTCTGAAAATCTGTAACTGCATATTTAATTAGGTTATTTTTATAGCTGGAAAATCTTTTTCATGTTTTCTGTATCTATTATGTAACAAAAACTATAATGCAGACTAAATATTGTACATTTTCCTGTGGTATACCTGAATTAATGTGTTATTTAATAGGGTCTACACTATAAATTAAAAAAGTCTAAAGCATACTCACACCAATCTTTTCTTCTATAAGTTGCCGAGCATAGTCTATTTGCTGTGGAGTGCCACGAATTGTAAATAACTTCATATTAGGATCTGCATTAGGTGGAGGATTTCTCTGAAGTTCTATTCTTGCACCAGACTGTTGGCTTATGCTTTTTATGGTTTCACCTCCTAAAACCAAAAGACAGTAATTTCTCTAAAGGCTCCAAGGATGTAAGAGAAGCTATCCAGAAGAAAATGGTCACAATTAAAGAGGCCACTGGCTGAGTGCAGTGGCTCATGCCTGTAATCCCAGCACTTTGGGAGGCCGAGGCAGGAGGATTGCTTGAGCCCAGGAGTTCGAGACCAGCCTGGGCAACATAGCAAGACCCCATCTCTACAAAAAAGAAAAAAAAATTAGCCGGGCATAGTATTGCACGCCTATAGTCCTAGCTACTTAGGAGGCTGAAATGGGAGGATCCCTTGAGCCCAGGAGTTTGAGGTTGCAGTGAACTATGGTGATGCCACTGCATTCCACCCTGGTCATGACAGAGGAAGACCCTCTCTCTAAAAAAATAAAAATAAAATAAATAAGTGAATAAATAAATGTGCCACTAAAAAAATAATTTTGGCCAGTATCCTATTTAACAATATTCTATTAGGATTTTCCATTTAATATTCTACACTTTAAGTCAAATT
The DNA here is from genome assembly GCF_000956105.1 of Propithecus coquereli. Lineage (NCBI taxonomy): Eukaryota > Metazoa > Chordata > Mammalia > Primates > Indriidae > Propithecus > Propithecus coquereli. Next base: position 20,768,009 of record NW_012153062.1, on the reverse strand, counting down.
ATACAAAATATTTCATGTTTTTCTTAAAAATACATTTGTTGACTTAGTATGCTTAAATACAATCTTAATGTGGATTATAACTTATCAAAATATTTGCTTTAAATAAATTGCTTTTAAAAGCAACATAAATCTTGCTTTTACTCTTGTTTAAGAAGAAAAAAAGCAATGTAAAGATAAACCAACACATTTAAATTTTAATGAATATGAAGGAAAAAGCAAAATGAACAAAGAAAAACAAACTAGTTTTTGGGTCAAAGGAAGTTTCTTACACTAATAATTAACTATTGGTCCTCTTTCTCTAAAAGTCAATGAGATTCATATCCTGCTCTTTTTATGTGTTAAACATTAAGATAATTTAAAATACATTGCCTTTTCCTATTATTAATCCAGTTTTCCCAGTTGGCACAATGAAATTAAATTCCTGTAGTCCACCAGGTGGTCCCATGTTCCAGTTGCCTTGACCTCTACCTCTTCCTCGACCACCAGGTCCAGGTCCACCGGGATTACCAGCCTAAGGAGAGGGAAAGAAAGATAAGAAGAAAGAACAGAAATAAAGCTTTCTTTCCATGATAAAATTATTGTGACTATTTCTCCCAACTGATATTTGTAAGCCAGAAATTTAGAGATGAGTTGGCCTAAACAATCACCAATTAATAGCTATGATTTACTATCTATCTATGTATCTATTTTTAGAAATGAGGTCTAGCTTTGTCACACAGGCTGGAGTACAGTGGCTCAATCTCAGCTCACTACAGCCTCGGTCCTGGGCTCAAGTGATCATCCTGCCTCAGGCTCCTGAGTTAGCTAAGACTACAAGTGCTACAGGTGTGTGCCACCATGCCAAACTAATTTTTTTTTTTTTGAGACAGAGTCTCACTGTGTTG
>NW_012153062.1:20760699-20766770 GCF_000956105.1 Propithecus coquereli | reverse complement strand
CTCAAACTCCTAGTCTCAAGCAATCCTCCTACCTCAGTTTCTCAAGTAACTGGGATGTTATAGGTGTCAGTCACCTCAACCAGCTCCTGCTATTATTCATTTTTTCATACTGGAGTGAATAAGGTAGTGCATTTATATAGCACTTCCTCCTGCTCCAAGATGTCTACCTTAAAGTAATTTTAACTTTCTAGCCATTAAAACATTATTAAGCAGACTCTTACATAAAAATATAAGGGGTGAGGGGAGAATTTTCAGATTAGATGAAGGAAAACACTTTCTCATGAAAACAAAAAATGAAAATGTTAATTTTTTTATCAAACCTGAACACTTCGAAGAAGGTCTGTAATAATTTCTGCAGCATGTTGGCAACGGTCTGGAGGTCCTGTTATTTGTGCTATTCTATCAGGTGTTGTTCCATCATCTTCAAAACAAAGAAACAAATAGGGTGAATTAAATAACAAATGTGTGTGGGTTAATTCAATAATAATAATAATAACTGCTACCACACTTAGAAGATTAACATATGTACTCACCTGGCTTAAACTGAATTCGAACACCAGCATCATTTTGTATTTTTTTTATCATTTCTCCGTTTCTTCCTATTACAATACCAACAGCAAATCTTGGAATGGGAACCTTATGTAAAGAAGACTAAGTATTAGGAAAGCTATTTCCTGAAAATTAATTTGCATCAAACCACAAAAGTATTAATATATACAATGCTACATTTATATCAAAAGAGCAACATGATACAAAATATACAATTCTGTACTCCAGTAGAAAAGAACACCATGTTAGAGAAGGTTATCCAATACAAAACAGGAAAAACACTACTATTTATGGATTAGCATACAACCATTTTTGAATGATTTTTACTTACATCTATCCCTTCATTTCCTCCTATTCTTGACCCATACTCATTTCGAACTTCTCTGAAACCACCTTGATCACGAATTAACTCTAACACCATTTCCTTGGCTTGCTAAAGTAGAAAAAGTTAGCTAATTTAGAAAGCATGTCTCACAACATTTTAATTATTCATGCATGTTTTGCTCAATCCCGTCCAACCCAAACTCCTTCTTTATAAAGTAAAAAGTTAAGTTTACTTGAACTTTATATGGGTCTCCTGTAATCCTAAGAGGTTTATCAGCGCCAGTGTTCTGAGGTCCATCTTGAATCATAACCATTTTAACTCCAGCCCGCTCCTGTCATAATCAGAGAAATCATATTTATTAAGGAAAGAGTGGAAGAAAACTGACCTCAAAACAGACAAAAAGTAATCATTTATAAATGTAACAATACCTGAAGTTGTTTAATAGTCTCTCCCCCCTTTCCAATAACTAATCCTGCCTTGCTAGCTGGAATCATGATTTCTTGAACTGCGTTTCCTGGTCCATCACCATGATGGAAGCCAGGAGCTGGTCTTCCTTTTTCAACAATCTGGTCCAGTAACCGTTTTGCTGATCTGTTAACAAATTAATATTAAAAAAATAAGGAGCAGCACACCCAAGCTTTTCTAAATAGAGCAATATAAAATAACATAACGAAGTACTCCTATCCAAATTCAAGATTAGGTGCCTTAAAGCTAATACTTATTTATTTGTTTGAGTCTCACTCTCTCCCCTCAGCTATAGTTCGCTGGTGTCATTATAGCTTACTGCAACCTCAAACCCCTGAGCTCAAGCCATCTTTTTGCTTCAATCTCTGAAGTAGCTGAGACAGGCATGCACTACCACATCAGGCTAATTTTTCTAGAGACAAGGTCTTGCTCTTGCTCTTGCTCAGGCTGGTCTCCAACTGCAGACCTCAAGCGATCCTCCCACCTCAGTCTCCCAGAGTGCTAGGATTACAGGCATGAGCTGCTTGCTACACCCGGCCCTGGTTTTTTTTTTAGATGGGGTCTTTATTGCCTAGGCTAGAGTGTAATGGCCTGATCAAAGCTCACTGCTACAGCCTCAAAATCCTGGGCTCAAGCGCATCTTCCTGCCTCAGCTTCCCAAGTAGCTACGATTACAGGTGTGCACCAACACACCTAACTAATTTTTAAATTTTTTTGTAGAGATGGTATCTTGCTGTTGCCCAGGCTGGTCTTAATCTCCTGGCCTCAAGTGATCCTCCCAGCTTGGCTGCTAACAATGGTTTTGCTTTTAACTAAAATGAAAACAAACAAACAAAAAACAAAACAAAAAAGGAAAAACACAAAAAAACAACAAACTATGCAATAAATTTTCTCGGTATACAATTTTAATTTTTGAGAACAGTATAAATTTCTAAGGAATCCTCTAAAGTTATCTCCGAACTAAGCTAATTCCTCCAAGAATTAAATGATTTATTTACATTGTTAAAGCACCATTTTGCTCACTCATGTTAATATTTATTCATTCAACAAATACTTAAATATCAACTAAGTGCTCTTCTAGGTAATGGGGTTAGAGGACTAAAGAAAACAGGGTTTCTGTTAGAATGATTAACTTCATTAAGTAAAAATAGAATGTCAATAAATAATATGTCATTCGGTAAGTACTATAACGAAAATCAAAGCAAAATAAGGACAGAATGTACATGCATGCATTTCTGAAAGGGAATACTATTTTATACAAAATAGACATGGGAGGCCTTACCAATAGAGATAATACCTGAAGGAAGTAGGGAAGTGACAGAAGAAACAAGAGAAATGTTACAGAAGAAACAAGAAGTGCAAAGAACTCAAAGAGCATGCTTGGTGTGCTAAAAGACTACAAGGAGGCTAAATGGGGTTATAAAAAAGTGAGTTGATGGAAGAATGGCAAAAAAAAAAAAAATGAAGTGAGCAAGGTGGCAAATAGGCTAGGCCATGGAAAGACATTAACTTTTACTCTAAATGTGGAGGCATTATAGGATTTTGAGCAAAGTAGTGATATGAACTGATTTACATTTTAAAAGGATCACTATGGCTAGACTACTACAAGAATAGACTACTGTGGGACAAGGGTAAAAAGAACAAAGACATGTTGCAATAATACAAGCAAATGGTGTCTATACCTTCTATACTAAGGTATAGAAGGTGGCAAGAAGAGGCTGGATTCTGAATAAATTATGGAAAAAATGACCAAGAATTGCTTATGGATAAATGGTGCATGAGAGAAAGATAAAACATTAAAACAGATTTGCCCATACAGGGAGATGAGGATAAATAAGACAAAATAAAAGGGTAGCTTGGAGATAAGGTAGAAATCAAAGATTCTGTCTTCATGATCAAAGTTGTAGATGTCTAATAGACATTCAAGTAGGGATACTGAATGAGCAGCAAATACATGAATCTGTAATTTAGGAGAGAGATTAAGGCTGAAAATAAAAATTTAAGAGTATATAAAACTTATGGTATATAAAGCCATATATTAAATTCAGTTTAACAGACTGAATGAAGTCATCTGATAGATATGTGTCAATATACTACATGAGGACTGAATTCTGGATCACTTTTATGTTGAGAGACCAGAAGTTAAAGCAGAACAGCCAAGACTGAGAAAGGGCCAGTCACACAGGTATCTCAAAGCCAAATAAATCAAGTATTTTAAGGAGGCAGTGATTCACTGTGTCACACTGCTGACAGGCTGAATGATGTGGCATTCATTTTGTAACTTTAAGAAGAGAAATTTCAATGAAAAGGTTGGAATAAAAGCCTAACTGACATTGAATTCAAGAGAAAATTAAAACAGGCAGATGATATGGCAAGTATAGCCACCTCATCAAAGAAAAGTTGTTGTAAAATAGAGCAGAGAAATAAAATGTGGGGTTCAGGGATGGGTTTTGTTCAGATAAGATTTTGAAGCATGTCAGTATGCTGTTAGAAATTATCAAGAAGGGAAAACGATTCAAGAGAAAGCTCAATTGCAGGGACACGACCTTCAGCAGGAAGTAAGGGCTGGCCTTAGGCACATGAATACAAAGGAAGGTAATATCGGAGTACTATGGGTATAGGAAACAAATGAAGGCTGAGAGATTTAGTGGTAGAGAAAGGTAGAACTGTTTCTTATTTGCTATTATCTCAAATAAGGTTAAGTGGGAGAGAAGGGGTTAGATGCTGAAGATCTGGAGGAGGGGGGCATATAGTACTAACAAGCCTTGGAAGAGAGTGAATGGAACTAGAGAAATGAAGGCAACACAAAAGTTCACTTGAGCTTAACTGTTTTGAGTTTTAGGTAACAATTAATGTGATTGTGCATTTTTCTCCAGGCCACATTTGGCTTCTCAAGTAGAGACTGGAATAGATAGATATGAAGATGGTTTAAATCATTTTCTGTGTTCAATGGTTCAAATGATGAACCTGAATTGAGAAAGATATGAGGCATAAACTTTGGAGTTAGAGGACATTCAAGGAATTGGGCAGGGAGATGATGGTGTTAAAGAAAGCAGTAATGAAGAACAAAGACAAAGTTCATGTTACTGTAAGAAGACTTTCAGGGCCGGACGCGGTGGCTCACACCTGTAATCCTAGCACTCTGGGAGGTCGAGGCGGGCGGATTGTTTGAGCTCAGGAGTTCGAGACCAGCCTGAGCAAGAGCGAGACTCTGTCTCTACTAAAAATAGAAAGAAATTATCTGGACAACTAAAAAATATATATATAAAAAAAATTAGCCGGGCATGGTGGAGCATGCCTGTAGTCCCAGCTACTTGGGAGGCTGAGGCAACAGGATCACCTGAGCCCAGGAGTTTGAGGTTGCTGTGAGCTAGGCTGAAGCCACGGCACTCTAGCCCTGGCAACAGAGTGAGACTCTGAAAGAAAAAAAAAAAAGAAGACTTTTAAGATTTTCATACTTACTGGACAGATTCAGGTGTTCCAGTTAACATACAGGACCTTTCTGGAAGGCCACCACTGTCTACAATTAAAAAAAAAAAAGGAAAGAAAATTTTAGGTCAAAAGATCAATAGGTAGCATCATTATCACTAGAAACCTAAAAAAAATACTAGTTTTCTAGTCCCTTTGAAAATACCAAGAGAATAATGTTACCAGGAGCTATCTGTATTTTGCATCCAGATTCCTGTTGTATGCGTGAGATCTGTTCACCTCCTCTGCCAATTACTGGTAAAAATAAAAAAAAATAAAAAATTATTTGCGGAAAGATTATAAAGTATGCTTTATATTTTCAAAACTTTAAAAAATTAGGTTACTTACTAAAGCCAACCATTCCATCTGGAACTTTGTATTCTTCTGTCATTACAGACCTGCTAAGAATAACAGAAACTTACATTTTCCTTCGAAGCTAACTTATTTTCAAATAAAAGGTAATCTACTAATAAAAATAGAAGTCTAATGTCTCTTCATGGCTTAAACTAAGGTTCTAAGCATACATTCATGGCAAAATTATGGCATTATTAAACTAAGAATCTTAATTAAGGTGATACACATCAAGTCAGGAAGGAATGGTAAATGGAACAGTCTGAAGACATGAACTGCAAAGGAGTTAGAGTTCAGAGAATATCATCTTAACAGTTACACTAATTACTCCAGTTCTTCTAAAATGTCCCCCTATCCTTCCAAATTACAAATGTATCTCACTCAGAAAGAAAAATGATTGTTATGTTATCTTCCCGAGTGAAAGGAAATAAATTACACATACAAAAAAGTATGCAGACACATATTCACTACACACTAACTTGGTTCTGTCTACAAATATAGCTCAACTAAAACTTGCCAAGTACTTTTTCAAAAGCTTTTGACTATACCTTTGCTGCTGATGCATTGGTGGTAACTGTGTTCCAAAGGCTACCAAAAAAAATGAATAAAAATAAAATGAAAATTCAAAATTCAGGTTTACTTATATATTTAACAATACAATCACATCAAGCATTCTAAGTCTCTCCCTGATGCACTGACAACACCTTGAAGAGAGTAAAATTTCACACAGAATACCTAAATCAGCATTGAGAGTAGCAAAAAAATCCAGTGAAAGACATTATATTAGCAACAGCATAGCACAGAAATCTTTTCTTTTTTAAGAGGTACAAGCATGGTTTAAGAATTGAGTAGTTAAATAAATAAATAACTCAGCATCAATCTTTATTTTCAGCCTCCTGAGTAGCTGGGACTA
>NW_012153062.1:20745589-20760637 GCF_000956105.1 Propithecus coquereli | reverse complement strand
AGGCTGGTCTCGAACTCCTGAGCTCAAACAATCCACCCACCTCGGCCTCCCAGAGTGCTAGGATTACAGGCGTGAGCCACCGCGCCTGGCCTCAATCTTTATATATACCTGGCCATAACTGAAGTGAGAGATTGTAAAATAGGAGCAAAAGGTATATATTTACAAAGAAATTCAGGCTGGACATTCAAAAGAATATGACTGACTAACTTCAAAGATACCCACCACAAATAGGAACAAAACCTTAATGTTAAAATTCAGTTACTTTAACTTTTAATCCAGTTTAAAATAAATACTTACAGTCATTTTGAGGAGCAACTTTCTTAGCATCTGGTTGATCTGCAAAATTAAGAGTCTTTTAATTTTTTGCCAAAAAATACAAAGCTTCTCCCCTCCCAACCAAGAATAAATATCAATATAAGCATTTATTGAAATATCTTAGGGTCTGGTTTATCACCTGAACCAAAGTTACCAAACCTCAACCCAAACTCAGTAATCTATAAGAAGAAAAACTACATTTCTTTCATTCTCTTGTTTAAAAAAATGCACAGACATTTAAAATAATTCTCCTTGATTGCATCAAATCACTAATCTTAACGTACGTTAAGCACTTTAAAATGATACAAGACAATATTTAGGTCCAGCACTATTACATGTTAAAGGCTAATGATGCTTCCACTGCAGGAACTGAAGATAGGGGGGAAAAAACTATCAAAATACGAAAATATAACATATCAAAAGTGGAGTGTATCTGACAGTGATCACAAAGCTATGACCAAAAAAATCCCAAAACAAAACCCCACATTACAAGGCAATCTCAATCTAAACTGTTATTCCTAAATAAACATTTCACGGCATAAAACTTCAGCAGGGAAACTCAAAGCAACTACATGACTACCTTCATCTAAATCCATTGCACAGATGAATACAATTCATATCTTGGAATAGACAACCTATAGCTGAAAGTGCTACATTCTCCTCCCCCCTTCAAACTTAAATGATTAAACATAAGAATGTTGTGCAGCAAAAATTCAGACACATAATCCAAGAAATATTTGTGTCCATTTAAGAATTCACCGGTTTATTTCATGTTTACATACTAAACACAGGTAATAAATAAAAATTCCTGCCTTTAAAAGGAGAGGGCATTCCCTCCCAGTGTGTTGTACTGCTCGTACTTGTCCAAGAGCCATCTACACATAAAATAAAAAGAATACATTACACACAACATCGGAAGCATCATTAGCTCATTTTTTTTTTGTATATTAAAAACCTCGCCATAAATATAAAAGACACTTAAATAAAAGGAAACCAAGTACTCCTGGGTCAACAGCTACAAATACATTCTAAAGGCTCAGTGAGACTTCTCCTTTAGAAAAATAAGGGCAAAAAGAAAATGTATCAAAATTCATACATCAAACCTAAAACAAAAAACATGTGCAGACTTCTAAGTTCAGAAGCTTCAACAATTATGTTTTTAAAAAATATAAAGCACTATAAATCCACTGTTTTAATCCACATGTTTAAAGTTAAACCTGAAACACAAAGTACTAAAACAAAACAAAGAAATAACATAAAAAATGGTATAACCTGCAACACACTATAGCAAACTATAGCAACTTCGACCTTTAAAGTAAAATCTGAAACAGCAAAAAAAACAAAAACAAAAACAAAAACAAAAAAACATAGCACATACAGATTCATTTATATATGGGAAAAACCAGTGAAGTGTCTCCTCAACAATTTATATTTTTGGGTTTTTTTTCAATATTATTAACGAGATGTCTGTGCAAACTGTCAATCTGGTGTAATATTAAGAAGGGGGAAAAGAGACTGTCTTCTAATAAGACAAAACTTTCTCGTTGATTCAAATTTTACCTACCTTGTCTAGGCCTCTTTTATTCCCTCTTCTGAGGCTAATATAAACCTTACAATTTTAAAAACCTTATAATAAAAGTATTGTCTCAAAAAATAACATTTGAAAAATACTGAAAATCACTTCAACTAAACATTGTATGAAACAAAATACTTATGGCTATAACTTACCTCCATCTTCTAAAGGTCTTTTTTGTCCCCCGTAACCATAGTCATTTGAATTCAGTGATGTCCCAGCATCACCTCCAATTTTTGCTGCAATCTTAAACCAAAAACACACTACCATTAAGGATAGCAAGACAAACTACTATGTATTATTCATTGCTAAATTTCCTCATTTATTTTGTGATACATATATATGCTAAATATTTAGTATCACTATAAGAAAACTCACTTGACAGACAAAATTACACTACAATTTATTACTACCATTATACTTCAGGGAAGTTAACAAATAATCATCACCTGGAATTTATCTTCTGATACATCCCCATAAGAACCAACAAAGAAGTAATCAATTAGGAATCTTAAGGGAAGACCAAACAGCTTTAAAGAAAACCTGGATCTCAATTCTATCAGAAGGTAGATTTCTTGCCATGGCTGTCTCCTATGACACTTCAAAAGAAGTGCATGGGCAGAGAATGTGAACACTTTGCCGGACGGACTCTAACAAGGTAGTCACTAGCCATATGTGGTTACTGAGTACTTGAAATGTGGTTAGCCTGAGCTGACATGTGCTTTAAGTGTAAAATATGCACTGAATATTGAAAATTTGGGACATAAAGAATGTAAAGCATCTCAAAAATTTTTATACTAAACACATGTCAAAAGAGTAATACTTTGGATATTTGGGGTTAGACAAAATATGTGGCTTGCATTATATTTCCATTGGACAATGTTGTTCAAATTATACATGTAGGCGCCTGGGGAGCTCTAGTCTAAGAAAGCCTCAGCTACAGAACCATAATTCTATTAAAGTCACTTCCGTCTTAGAAGATTTTTAACTTTCAGAATGGGGCAAATAATTGCTTGCATTTGACTATTACATCATTCCTTCAACTGAATATATCTGAAATCTTCCATGATAAAAAAAATAAAAGGAAACCAAACTTTTGGTGACTAAAATTCCCCAAAGAGATCCTGATGTGGATAATCCAACTGCCTCAAGCTTTATAACAGTCAGAAAACTGGAGAAGAGTATACGCAAGGACTTCAGTCATAAATCAAATATAGATCCCTTAAGTCTAATATTTATGAGTACCCATATACTATTAATAACTGTACTTCCCAGACTTCTCCCTTTCTTCATCTGTAAACACAAACACTTACTACGAAGCATATTAGGATCAAGTATTAAAATGCTTGATAAAAAAGACATACAATTTGATTTTCCCGATTCTCTACAGCTTTGGCGAATCTAACCTTCTTTAAACATCTTTCACTTTCTCAATTAAAAGCCTCATTTTACCTTTGCAAGTCTCATTCAAATCTTATTTCTTTTCTTAAAGTTTTCCTAATCACACCAGAAAACACTGCATTTTCACCTTTAGGTCTTAAAGCACTTGGCATTTAAACTGTTCCTCAAGAATTTAAATACACTACCCTATGTTGATAGGCACTGGTATTATAAAGTATTTCAGACCAGAGAAAATGTTACTACCAATTACAGTTTAGGCTGCGATACTTTCTACAGTTAGTTTTTTATAAACACTCTTATGAGTTTGCAAAGCAGCACTTCTTAAACTCCAAGGTACTTCTACACAGAAAAAAGATACTTATTCATACTTTCTTATTCATTGACTAGGTCAAAAACTATCCAAAGAAAAATGAAAGTTGATACCTAGTTCACTCAAAAGAACCAGTTACATTTCAAAAATTGAGAATTGGTACAAAGACATTAGAGAAGAGCTTTTAATAAAAATACTAGCAAAGCAGTTGGGTATGGCTGCAAGCTCCTGTAATCCCAGCTACTCTGAGGCTGAGGGTGGCTAGACCTCTGGAGTTTCAGACCAGCCTGGGCAACATAATGAGACTGCAACTTTTTTTTTTTTTTTTTTTTTAGACAGTCTGGATTTGTTGCCAGGGCTAGAGTGCCTAGCTCACAGCAACCTCAAACTCCTGGGATCAAGTGATCCTCCTGCCTCAGCCTCCCAAGTAGCTGGGACTATAGGCACGCACCACCATGCCCGGCTAATGTTTTCTATTTTTAGTAGAGATGGGGGTCTGGGTCTTGCTCTTGCTCAGGCTGGTCTTGAACTCCTGACCTTAAGTGATCCTCCCGCCTGAGCTTCCCAGAGTGCTAGGATTGCAGCCGTGAGCCGCTCACAGGGCCTGACCCCAACTCTTAAAACACCACCGCCACTACCACCACAGATTTGATCATCAATTTTCCAAGAGCAATAGAAAATACACACTTTCCAGGTCACTACAAGGAAGATTAATCTAAGAAAAACAGTAATTCCTAAAAACCAAGCTCCAACTCTACCCAAATCTTATTAGACATATATTAAGTGTGGGTGACTTCCTTATTTGATTTCAATTTACAAAACAATTCAAGCTTTCCATCTGGACCGTGCTCTATTTCTTGAATGAGTAAATATTTTTTCCTGCTTTCATTGTTTTAGCATTTTTCACCTTCATTGACCACTCCTAGAATCCAAAAATTTTGGAGTTGAAAAGAAACTTAGGAGATACAATAATACCCCTTTTTCCAAGGCCTTTGCTTTTCATGGTTTCAGTTACCGGTGGCACAGCATAAGATATTGAGAGAGAGAGAAAGAGCGCGTGAGAGCCCTCACATAACTTTTATTACAGTATATTATTGCTCTATTTCACTATTATTAATACTGTGCCTAATTTAAAACTTACATTTTATCATAGTTATGTATGTATAGTAAAAAACACAGTACCATGTATACATACAGGATTTGGTACTGTATGTGGTTTCAGGTAAGGGTCTTGGAAAGTATCTCCCTTGGATAAGGTGGGGGTACCGTGGTTTACTTAACTATCTTCTGAGAATTATCTTTAAAAAAAATCTCTAAAATCAGGTGATATGACTAACTACAATTGTCCCTTGGTATCCATGGAAGACAGGATCCATGCAGATACCCAAATCTGCAGATGCTCAAGTCCTTTATATAAAAGTTTGTAGTATTTGCATATAACCTATGCATATCCTCTAGTATATTTTAAGTCATCTCTAGACTACCTGTAATACCTTACAACATAAATGCTATGTAAATAGTTGCTATCCTGTATTTTAAAATTTGTGTTTTTTAAATTGTTGTATTGTTATTTTTTGCATTTTTTTTACAAATATTTCCAATCTGTGGTTGGTTGAATCCATCGATGCAGAACCCAGAGACACGGAGGGCCGAATGTACTTTAACTCAGCAGTCCCCACTTTTTGGCACCAGAGACCGGTTTTATGGAAGACAATTTTTCCATGGACCAAGGCTGGGGGGGAGGTGGTATGAAGTTTAGGTGGGGATATGTGGCCCACTACTTAACAGGGCACTGGACTGGTAATGGGCCACGGCCCTGAGGGATGGGGACCACTGACTCATTAAAAACATTTATTGATTCAATTCAGTAAATATTGAGTTCCTACTATGGGCAAAGTCCTGATGGAGTGAGTTAGTTCCCATACACCAGAAATGTGGAAAGGTGCAGACACTAGAAATATTACTATACCACCATTTACTTATCACAATCAAGCCTTGCTATATTGTCACAAGTTGCTAAAAAAAAAAAAAAAAAAGTCACACTCAAATGCTAGTTTTCACTGAAGAGACCGATGGTAATAAAAACCCAACAGCTCTATTTTATATTTTCATTTCATCCAAATAACATACTGCAGCCTGAATCACTTTTATAATTATCAGGGAAGAGATTTCAAGTATAATTGAGTACTTAATGACTAATTTCATAGTTATCTGGAGGGGAAGGAATGAGGGTTGATAGTCTTGCTTAGCTTGTAATCTACCACTAGTCTCAGTCTCTGATTGACTACTTTCACGTAATCTCAAGGAAAAAAAAAAAGTAAATATATTTTAATTTTCCAGTGTTCCAGAGACAGAACTTATCAGTGTGATTGCCAAAGACTTAAAGAATCCCAATCTCATTCTCTGGAATTACAAGCTTAAAATACACAAAAATAAATTTCTAAAGTGTACTGGTTGGAAACCCTACACTAGAGAAGCAATCTGGTGCTCCTTTGCTGGATGCAGCTCAGAGTATTATAAAAAATCTGGAAATTTCACATAAAAAGAGGCTATCAGGATTCTCTAGGGAAAAAAAAAAAAAGAAGACTGAGCAACTTGCTTTAAATTATCAGATGGCAACAACCAGCTATAGTAAGCGCTACTGGCATTTACTAGGTAGGAACCAGGGATCATAACCACTTTCCCTGCTTTCCTGGGTAACGAAGAACTGTCCAGCTAAAAATACCAACGGCATCTCCATTGGTACAACTCTTGAAGCTCCTTGAGAGCAAGAAGCTGTTCTTATACTTCCTCATAGCATAGTACTCTGGACAAAGAAAAGAAACTTAAGGTTAGATGGGGATTTTGGAAATGCAATTCAATGTCCTGTTAATAAACAGATAAGAAAAAAGTAGTTCAGATACTAACCTAACTTGTTCCTTTAGTAAATACTCTTCTGTACATTCCGCACTTACGTAATTAAACAAGCAGCTACAACTGATATTTAAAGACATTCTCAAATGGGCAGTTCCACTCAAAAGCTAAACTTGTAATCTAAAATTTAAGATCAATTCTGTAAAGAGATAATCAAATCATTACAGCAAAGACATCAGTGTAGATGACTTACTGGTATGTAACTAATTCCACAGTTTGAGGACAATTTCTCCATTTAAAAAAGTCTAAAGCAGGAAATTATGGCTTAGCTCAATGATGAAGTCTAATTTCAAAGTACGGTAACCCAAGGTCATTTTGGATCCATCTGTACTTTTTCTCATCTTGTTTTCTACCCTCTTTACCCTACCCAATACTATCCTCCACTGACTTCACTCTTGGATTGTCATTCCAAAAATCCCCATACCTCTGCACACGCTGCTTCTTTTCCCAACTGGTCAAACTCTCACTTCTTCTTTAATGCCTTGCTCAAGTATCACCCCTTTCTTTACTCAGGCAGTTAGGCACCCCCTCCTTGGTGTCCTGAACAAGTGCCTGACTCAGACAAGTAGAAACTCTATAAATGTTACCAGAACAAGCCCATGAATTAACTGTCCATACTCTGTCTCTCTTTTCTCCTTAATCAAAGCATTGATCGGATAATCCTGTTCATTTGGTATTTGGTTCCTTGACTATATCACAGCTTCCTAGAAAGCTGGACTCCAATTCACATTTAAAATAATCTCCAGTATCTACCTACACCACGTGACACAATTAGTTCAATGTGCTGGTTGAATAAAATAGTTCAGGTAAGTCTTCCAATCCAATCCAATAGAGACTGTTAAGAGTTTCTGTCACAGTTGTTCAGCTGCTATTCTAAACATGTTCGGAATTTTAAAAAAAACATGAAAAAACCGCAGAACTAGTATTAATGATGACCCTTTGTTGACTAACCCTAATATTTCTGGTTCTAAAGAAGTACAGGTTCATTTGTATAATGTGTTCACGTTGGAAAAATAAGAGTGATGTATTATATTACTACAGATTTTATGAATTTTGATTTTGACTCAATGATCCTTTAATCGTATTGGAGGATAAAAACGAAGTGAACTTCTACTGCAATCACAACATATCACAAAACTGGTTTCTAATAACCATTTCCTTAACTCTAGTCCAAAATGCCTAGCACCTAGTACAACATGCGCTAGTGTCATAACCAGAATAAGAAACTTACTTTTGCATATATAAAAGTCGGTATAATCATACATTTTTTTTTTTTTTTGAGACAGAGTCTCACTCTCTTGCCTGGGCTAGAGTGCCCTGACATCAGACTAGCTCACAGCAACCTCAAACTCCTGGACTCAAGCGATCCTCCTGCCTCAGCCTCCCAAGTAGCTGGGACTACAGGCACACGCCACCGTACCCGGCTAATTTTTTCTATTTTTAGTTGTTGGCTAATTTCTTTCCATTTATAGTAGAGACGGGGTCTCGCTCTTGCTCAGGCTGGTCTCGAACTCCTGAGCTCAAGCAATCCTCCCGCCTCGGCCTCCCAAAGTGCTAGGATTACAGGCGTGAGCCACCGCGCCCAGCCATCATAATACATTTTTATAAATACATTAGGAGACTATATAAAAAGGTAAAGTTCGAATTAAGAAATCTTTAATTTTCCTGGAGTACATACACTATTTTTCTTTTAAACAGCTTTCATCGGGGAAATAAGTGCCTTCAGGGCAAATGTATGCACCTACGTAATACAAAGAGGTCTGGTCAGTTTACGACTCTGAATAGAGAGGCAGATTCAAATAAAAACCACCGGTATAATGGGCCTGAAGCCATTTTGAGAAATAAGGGGGAAGGACTTGGAGAACAGACTGACACCTAAATCCCGCCCAGAGGAAGGTTGCTTGCTTAAGTCTCTTCCCTGCAGAGGTGTGAAGGTGAATGGTACCGAAGGCTGCTTTAATTGAGAGGGAAAACTCAAAAGAGCTGGAAGCTGTAAAGAATAATGACAAATCCTTTTCCTTACTATGGCTCCAGCAGACAGACCGTAGTCCTTTCCCAAACTCATTACCAGAACTTTCCATATTATTGAGTAAAACTAAGCGCGCTTTACGTGGAAAAGAATATTCATTCGGAAAGAAAGAGGCTAAGCTAACTCCTTGGAGAAACGCGAGTGCCGTACAAGTGGAGAAAGACTTAAGGCCATCTTTGCGTAGCACGCGTTGGGTTTCTAAGTAGCTTAGACTCCAAGAACACAAAGCCGAGCTATGGCCTCCTGTCGGTATTACCAACATAGGGATACGTTAGTCTCTTTATATTTCAGTCCGGAAGGGTACCTCTTTCCTCTTCCTCACGCGCCAAGGGGTAGCGGCCTACTCAGCCAGCGGCCAATTACCATGAGCTTTCGGGATCCCGCCGCGCGGTCCCGACTTACCTGCCGGGCTCTCTGCAGCGCATCTTTGAAAGCATCGTTTACTCCTCCACCACCACCGCCGCCACCACCACCACCAGCTGAGCCAGAAGAGGGTGGAGGCACTGTTGAATAGTCTGCCATGGCTACACTACAGTAGCCACTGCCGTTTTTCCACAGAGAACTGCTCTCAGCTAACAGCTAAGAAAGAAATAAAATGGCGGCCGTCGAGGCTCTATCACATTCTTGCACGACCATCGTGCCGTAAAGGGGCGGGGACTGAAAGACGGAAATCTCGCGATATTTCTGAAGCAACGCGCTGGTGCGGGGGTGGGGCTGAGAGAGGAGAGGCAGAGAGCTATCGTGAGAGTTGAGTTTAAGATTTCGCGAGAATGGGGTTTGTTTTGGCGCCTCCTTTCCGCGTGTTCTGGGGGTGAGGCTGAGTAATTGTTCTTTCGGGGTGATGGGTGAGACTGCTGCGGCGGCCGCGGTTGGGGTTGGGTTGTAGAAAGCCTGAAGATAAAGAAAGTTTCTTACCAGTCGCCGCCTCAGGGAGGTGTTGCGGTAGAATTTTCCGCCGGGGGTCATTCTTGTGTGTCCGTGGGGAAGGGCGTGACGACGACGGGCGTGACGTTGACGCAACAGTGACTCGAGAGCGCTTCCGCTCTGTGGGCGCCTGGAGAAGCGCGCCGGAGACAGCGCGCGGTTATGCACCTGAAAACGTCTGCGTGGCCTAGTGGGAACCCAGCATGATTTTCAGGGTAGTAAAGTGTCTGTATTTACTTCTAGACTGTCAGATTTTTGAGTTTTATCCTAAGTGGGGATGAATTCAGGCTGGAAGCCTTTTAGTTCCAGAGCTGATTTTTAGTTTTTGTTTAAAATAATGTTGATGAGGCTGTGACAGTATGACTGCCCTTTTCTTTATCTTTTAAAAACGTGCTCGTTCCTAAAGTTCAGTGGTAGCCAGACTCAGAAACCTAGTATTGGACGTGTCCATGGCCATTTTTATTGAGGTCCTTATAATTAAGAATAGCTTCTGTTTCTTGACCAGAATTGACGGTGATTTCTTAGAAGTAGTTTCTCCCAGCTCCAACCTGTGGATACTCGAATCTAAGGTAATGTTCTGAATTGTCAAAGCAGGGCTAGATTTTTTTTGGTATTTTCTGTGATCTAATTCAGTTACCAGATAATCTCAGATATTTCTTCAGACCTTCCGGGACATACTGTGACATGTAATTTACTGTGTTAATAGTAGTAGTTCCAGGAATCATTAGAGTACTTAAGTCATATTCTGTTTATGACTGTGTGTATCACAGTGATTTCCCCCCCAAATTCTTTCTATTTAAATAACAAAGAATGAGGTTAAATGAACTTTTTCAACTTTGTGGCATTTTGTCCTCTTGGAATTAGGTCTAAAAAACACGTTTGCTGTTGCTCCTCATAGAGTAATTGAGAGCAATGTGTGCTGCAATCTTCCTGGCAACCTAACACTGTGTCCACTTGCTCAAGTCCCAAAATAAGTCAGTTAAGTAAACAGTTATATGCACATAAATACACATGGACCATCATTTTTGTCTAGTCAGCTTTTCCTATCATCTTATCCACATGGCTCTGATCATCTTTTTCAGTATTCGTAGCTATCCCTTTGAATTTTGGTGGAATTTGTATTTGAAAAATCAGTGAACATATTGGACTGACTACAGATTTAATCGCAGCAGCGTATAGAAAAACTGTAAAAGGAGTGTTGGGTGATATTGTTAAACAAATTTTCCAGTTTTATCTTGAGAACATTTTGGTTTTTTTCATACTGTTAAAATTAGACTCATGTGCTAATCAAACCTTCTGATCAACTTAATTTTACCAGTGTGATATAATTTACTCTCAAAACAAACTTTATTTCATGTATACCACAATTTATTTTAGTTGTCACTAAATATTGAAAATAAGTAAAGACCTCCATTTCTAATTTTTTTTTTTTTTTGGTAGATTCTTCGGAAAATATGGGTATTCTAGAATGCAAACCAATTGGAATCAGCGTAGACCAGGATTTTTCAACTTCAGCACCATTGACATTTTGGACCAGATAATTCTTTGTTTTGCAGTACTACTGAGCATTATAGTATGGTTAGCAGTATCCTTGGACTCTACTACAGATGCCGGTACCAGTCCTCCCACTCATCTACCCACTGTTAGTTGTGACAATCCAAAATGTCTTCAGACATTGCACTGGGGCCTTGGGGAGCAAAATCACTCTCATTGAGAACCACTGCTCAGCCTTGATTCCTGTCCCTCCCTCTTCCTTCCATCTATCAGGAAGACCTATTGACCATACTGCCTATATATATTTTAAATATATTCTAAATGCCATTACTTTCACCTCCTCTAGTTTCCACCCTATTTCAAGTTACTATTACCTTACTTTGGACTGTTACAGTACCATTCTTGTGGATTTCTCTGATTCTACCCTTACGTCTCTACAATTTACTTTTTAAGAAATTGTGAAATTTTGTGCAGAAAAATGGATGGTATATATGTAACAGTTCAAAAGTGACAAGGACTCATGTTTCCACTCTCCGGGAATATTCTCCAACAAATAGACCATTATCAGTACTTTTGAAACTCAAGGATACCTGTATCTGATTATATTACAATGCAGTCCTCGTATAGCAGCTTGCTATTTTTTTAAAAAACATAAATTAGATCATCTCACCTTTATCAGTTGCACTTTAAATCCTATCCTAGAATGGCCTCAGGACTCCACAGGTTCAGGCTGCTGTCTCTAAATGCTCCTCCCTCTCATTCCACTCTAGGTATTTGGCCAAATTGCCATCCAAGATCTTTCCTGCCTCTGAGACTTTGTACTTGTATTTGCTTCTGCCTGGTAGGCTCTTAAAGGCCGTCGTATGTATGATTTGTTCTCCTTATGCAGGCCTCACTTCGGATGCTACCTCCTTAGATCACTCTTGATTACTGTGGTTATGGCATTCTACAGTCTATCCCATTGTCATGTTCTCTTTATAGCATTTATCTGAAATTCTCTATGTTCTCTGTGTTTACTTTTTTTTTTATTGTATCTCCCATTATTAGAATGTAAACTTCTAATGAGCAGGGACCCTGTCTGTTTCCACCATTGACCAGTTCCTAGTACAGAGTCTTGGCACTCTAGATATTTGTTGGATGAATGAGTATTGGGAAAAAATCTACCCCTATGTTTTAGTTGGTTTTTTGACCTTGGGCAAGTGGCTTAGTCTGTGTCTCAGATTTCTTATCCAAATAATGGCCATAACCTGCCTTGTCATCCTCAAATGAGGTATCTGCGTTCTTCAGAAATCATAAAGCGCTATGTAAATGGAAATGGGTAATTCATCTAATGGTATTTCATGATAAGAAAAGGATAATCAATACATTCCACTTCTGTAAATGTTTTGTATTAAACAGCTATTTTCAAATCTTGGTTTTGGTAAAACTTGGGATCCTGCAAAAACAACCAAATTGTGGGAAGACTGTAGCCAGTGACTTTCTTATGCGAAATATGCGTTCTGAGTTCACTTAGTCTTCTCAAAGCCATTTGTACTTTGCTGGTTACTCTAGCTAATTTTCTTATAACTGATGAAATCAGACTTTTCTTGACTAAATTTATTCCCGATTGCAATGTAAATCCTCTTAAAAGTGGGTATGTCATAGCTAATAGTCTAAATTTTGTTTATTGAACCTTGAGAGGTAAATTATATCTTACCGTCACACTGTAATTCAGAAATTGTAGAATCAATTATTAGAACTTTGGCAATAGCCTAAAAAATAAAATTTAATTCCGTTAATATTAAAAAATTAACTTCTGATAGATATTCTATATGTCATCCTCAGGATGAAGCAAAAGTCAGTGTTTTGGGGCTTATAAAAGTCTAGTAGGGGCCAGGTATAGTGGCTTATTCCTGTAATCCTAGTACTTTGGGACACCAAGGTAGGAGACTCCCTTGAGGCCAGGAGTTGAAGACCAGCCTGGCCAAGAGCGAGAACCTGTCTCTACAAAAAATAGAAAAATTAGCCAGGCATGGTGGCGCATACCTGTAGTGCCAGCTACTTGGGAGGCTGAGGCAGGAGGATCACTTGAGCTCAGGAGTTTGAGGTTGCAGTGTGCTATAATGGCACCATTGCACTCCAGCCTGGGTGACAGAGTAAGACCCTGTCTCTTTAAAAAAAAAAAAAAAAGGTCTAGTAGGGAGCATCTAGATTTGCCAAATGACAGAATGAAAAGATTAATAAAGATAATTAAAGGTAGATTATTAAACATACTGGCAAGATTCTTCCTTTTACCTTCTGATTTACTGGTTACCAAATTAACATTGATTCTTTCTTAGCATAACTTTTCATTGTTGGAGTTACTAAATCTGTGAAATATCGGCAGATTTTTATTTGTAGCTAGTGGAGAAAAATAGACCATTATGTTGTGGGGTTTTTTTTGTTTGTTTTTTTGTGGAGACAGGGTCTTGCTCTGTTGCCTGGGCTAGAATGCAGTGACATTGTTATAGCTTACTGCAACCTCAAACTCCTGAGCTCAAGTGATTCTGCCTCAGCCTCCTGAGTAGCTGGGACTATAGGCACAAGCCAACATACCTGGTTAATTTTTTTTTGCTTCTATTTTTAGTTGACTGGCTAATTTTTTTTTTCTATTTTTAGTAGAGACGGGGTCTTGCTCTTGCTCAGGATAGACTTGAACTCCTGACCTCAAGCCATCCTTCCCTCTTTGGCCTCCCAGAGTGCTAGGATTACAGGCGTGAGCCACCGCGCCCAGCCTCTCCTTTTATTTTGTGTTCAAAAACATACTTGTTTTTTTCTTTCCCTACTTGGATCATATATTTAGATATCAGTTCCTTCTATTATATTTATCTTTTTTATTAACTTAGCTAAATAAAAAATTCAGATTAAAAAAAACATGTTTTTTCATGAAACTTAACCTGACTAACCAATTCCAGTGATCTTTTACTCAGTGGTTGTCTGCATTGATGATAGGGAACTTTTTAAAAATTTGAAGGGTAGCCCTAACTTCTGTGCCCAGAGACTGATCTAACTGGTCTATGTTTGAATCTGTAAAAGCTTCCTATAAAGCTTCCTTAATCCTTAAATGCAGACATATTTGAGAACCACTGAAATATAGCAAGTCTACAGGCTCTGGCAGACTTGTTTATTTTTAATGGCTTTCAGTTTGTTTCTAGTTATCAGTATATAGTCTTGAGATGAATGTAAGGTCTAGAAACATTTTCTATTTTTGAACTGTTAAAATAATTAAATGCAAAGCCATTAGCTCAGGTGGCTCCAATGCCCTGAGTTCCTATGTAAGCAAACTGAAACCTAACTCAGTGTAAACTGTCAACCAATCAGAAACTGCTAACTCACCTCTAACTAGGGATTTTTCACTGGAATGATCCAAAATCGGGCTGCTCTGCGTTAGCCAATCAAATATTTTCTTTGCCTTTCTTCTGTATTCATCCTATACTTTTCCTTCCTGTTCCTTCAGCTCTAAACCACTGAATCACTTTGAATTTGGAGCTGCCCAATTCATGAATCAATTGAAAGTTTATCTTTTAACAGAGCCCTATCAACTTTTTGTTATCTGGACTAGAGCAGTGTTTCTAACCAAGGGCCGTAAGTGTCCTCTGGGGTGGTTTTTAGAAGAAAGCAGGTACCTGAGCCCCATTTGGACCTACTAAATCATGTTTTAGGGAATCTGCATTTCATTTTTTTCAGAAAGTGAGCATCATAGCTGACTCTTATGTTCATCAAGGTTTGAAAACTGCCCTTTTTACATACAAAGTATTTAATAAACATTTGGAGAATAAACCGAATTAAAATTTGTTTCCCCAGCTAGATTGTAAATTTTACAAATACAGAGACCTTGACCTTCCTTTTCCCCTCTGTATGAAAGAGGACTGGTCAAGGACTGGTTCTTACTTTTTGGTTTGCTCAATATGTCTTAGTGCTTTTATGTTGGTAAAAGTTTATTAAATATAAAGTCAAATTCTTTTTCTTCTACTTAACCATTTTCCTATTAATACAAAGCTAGAATGCAACAAATTATTGAATATATGGTTATGAATGTTGGAGACCTTTGAGGCCAGATGGCACTGAGAG
>NW_012153062.1:20742917-20745539 GCF_000956105.1 Propithecus coquereli | reverse complement strand
GGATTACAGGTGTGAGCCACCACACCCAGCCTTGAACAGGCATTTTAGTGTGGCAAAACTGTACATCCTTTTCCTCACTTTATACTCGTCACCTACGTCCTAATAATTCTTAGGCAGAGACTCTTATAACTTTAAGCTGTGCTATCATTTAAACCAGGTCTGTGTTTTTTCAGTGTACAGTCATAAGAGATACAGGTTAGATAGGAGGAGGAAAGCAGCAACTTCAAATTAAAGTGATGGTCCAGGATGTTGTTAGGATATTTGATTATTAGGTGAGTGATTGGTCTTGATGACTTTTACCTCCCTTCAGTTGAGTTTCTAGAATTCTGTTTCAGACTAAGGTACAAGTGGAACAAGGAGATATTTGCATTTTCAAGGACAAAGTTGTTAAATGTAATTTTGGAACATTGTGTAAAATAACAGTTTGACCAGTGTCTGAAACTTGAAGCAGCCCAGTGTAGTGGAAAAGACTGGACTTGGTTCCAGAGGATCTAGATTCAAGTCTGACCTGTGTGCCCTTTGGTAAGTCACAATTCTCTTTTTCACCGGCATACCAAAAAGAGGGCAATTTAATCTGTTATTGAAAAGTAGCCAATCATTAAAAGATAATAAAGATTTTTGTGTTTTACAGTGTTTTTTGTTTCCCTTTCAGAAGTTGCCATAGTGTCATCTCACCCTGAGTTACCAGAAATTTCTTCTCTGATTTGGATGTCAAATTTGATAGTGTTTCCTAATCGAAGGACTGTTAGAGGACTGAAGAATATTAGGGTATTGCTCATGACCATTGATTTACCCTAAAGCCAGCCTTTTACCATCCTTGCCATTTCTACCTATTCATAGAGCCCCTGGGCCTTTGCACATATCTTTCTCTGTGAGGAACGTATTTCTGACCTGTTCCATTTTACTGTTGCCTGGTAATTCCCTATTTTTTTCTAGAAAGCATGTCTAGAACTCTAATTTAGAGATTCCTGTTTGTTCTCTTGTACGATATCATGATAATTATACCATAATATCACTTATTATTTGGAATTTCCACTAGATTGTAAGGTCCATGACAGTAAGGGCTATGTCTTTGTCTTCACTGGGTAGCATACTGAAACAGCAATAGCTAATATTTAATAATAGCTGATGCTATATCATGGGCACTGTTCTAAGTGCTTTACATGTATTCATTTATTCTCATAACAGGCTTTATGAGACAGGAGCTATTAATATGTCTTTTGCTGGGGTACAGATATGTTAATTAACTTGGTCAGGGTCACATGTTAGTGTTAGAGCTGTGATTTGAACTCAGGCAGCCTGACTTGAAAAGATGGAATTGTCTGCAAAAAGACAGGTAATGAAATGTATCTCTTTGTAATTTATAGGGTATGGTTGACAATTTAGTATTTTTTATTTGAATTTTTAAAATACTTCCATTAGTTTTTATCAAGACGTAGGCCAAAATTTTTCATGGGAAAACAGTTCTTTATGTAAAGAAATAAAAATAGATTTAACTTAAAATTTAAAGAACCCATGTGTTGTGTAACATGATGGAAGGTTTCTGTACTGTTGATTGCATTGGATGGGTTAGTAATATGCCTTACATACTGCTTAATACTGCTTTATGGTATGTGTGTGCATACATAAAAGTATATGTATATATATACACACACATACATGGTAACAACTGACAATTAGCATCATTTTTCAAATACATTGTTCAGGGGATTTATGTATTTGTAGTCTACGTCACTATCGCTAGATTGTAAGCCTCTTCAAGGCTAGGATAGGATTGATTAATATTCTTCCTGTATTGCCACACAGCACCTATGATAGTGTTTGTACTGTTTGTATATTGGATTCCTCTACAAAACAGCCCATCTACCAAGAGAAACATATCACCAAGAATTTCTAGATTATACTCTTATTAGAATTCTGAGTAAAATTCTTTATAGTTTAGTCTTTGAGGACAATTAATGTTTGAGACAAAAGTTCCATTCGTGAAAATGTGACATATTTTTTCTGCTTTTTAGGATCTCTTCAGTGAAGATGGAAGGAATACCTAGGAGGTTATTAAAGTGTCATTCCCAACTTTACAGTATTCTTCAAATCTAATAAGAGAAGAAACATTCTTACTGTTTCATACAAAAGGCCTCTTTGAATATAAGTACAGTGTGTGTTTGGCTAGCTGCACACATTCCAGGATCATAGGAGATATAACACAGCATCATAGGATATATAGGAAGTTGAATGTCACTTTTTAGTGAGCAAAGTTTAGAGCTCTCTGCCCATGCTGGTGAGACATAACACTCCAGCTTCCTGTTATTTTAGGTAATAATGCTAGGTTGAATATTTGGGACTCTTGAAAGCATCTGTCTCAAGAAAGTGGCCTTACCACCTAGTTCTTGAGTGATTTTACCTTATTCTGTAGTATGCATTCCAATAATAATAAAGCTGCTATATATATGTGTAATAATACATATATTTCTAATTTACTTTAAATTGGTCCTATACTAATTCCCTGGATGTTTCCAAAGCTGTGTCTGCACAGCTATCTAGAAGACTTCTGTTTTGCATGTGGCCTCAAAACCAAATTCACATATTTACTATTCTTTTTTTTTTTTTTTTTCGAGACAGAGT
>NW_012153062.1:20737614-20738777 GCF_000956105.1 Propithecus coquereli | reverse complement strand
GAACTCCTGAGCTCAAACGATCCACCCGTCCCAGCCTCCATGTTTTTTTTATCTTTGTTCTCTGCCATCCTCAGCTTGTTGGCTTAGCTCCCCTAATGATTGTGTAATGGTTGCCACAGTTCTAGGTGTCATGCAGTCATGATTGTTGAATGCAAGAAGAAAGTTTCTTCTACTGACATCTCCCCTCACCCCCAACTACCAATCACATTAACTTTGTCTTGACTAGAGTTGAGTCACAGGCTTACTTTATCAAGTCTCATACTTGGTTTTGAATAAGTAAGATTCATCTCCTAGGTTGAGGGAGGGAGAGGCCACACTTTCCTAGTATTAGTTATTACTACTATATTTGTGAGTCCTAGAACTCAATCCTTATACCCTTTTTTTCCTATCTACATACACTCTAGTAATTTCATTTAGTTTCATGGTTTTAAAGATCACCTTTACACTATTCCCAAATTTTTATCTTCTGTCTAGACTGCTTCTATGAATACCAGACTCATCCAACTCTTTACTAGAATTTCCATGCATCTTAAAATTAGTATGTCCAGTATTAAGTTGCCTAATTTCCTCCTTCTCTTCTGTTTTAGTAAATAATAGTTCTATTCTCAGTTTGCTGAAGCTGGAAAACCTTGGTGTCATTATTGGTTTCTCTCATATCCCATGTCTGATTCACCAGGAAATCTTACCGACCATACCTTTAAAATAGATCCAGAAATTGACCACTTCTCACCACCTCCACTGCTACCTTATGGTCCAAACTATCTGAATTATTACAAGGCATTCTTATTGGTCTTCCATTCTTACTCACCATCCTACTCTAATCTTAACTTAGAAATCAAAGTGATCCAAAACTCACCAATGTCTTACCTTCCTTCAGAATACAAGTCAAAGTCTTTAGTGGCCTATAAGGCTCTATATTGCAATTATTCCTCTGACCATCTTTCAACCCCTTCACCATCCCTGTCATTCCACTCAGCTATACTAGCCACCATGCAGTTCCTCAAAGACACCTGGCATTCCCTTACTTCTAGGCTTTTGTGTTTGATATTTCCCTCTACCTGGTATGTTGTACCACATACGTAACATAGCTTTCCCCCTTTCAGGTCATAGTGCAAATGTCATTTTCTCTGTGAAGTTATTTCTGGCCACCCCAGCTAAAAGTT
>NW_012153062.1:20735094-20737564 GCF_000956105.1 Propithecus coquereli | reverse complement strand
TGGTTCTTACTTTTTGGTTTGCTCAATATGTCTTAGTGCTTTTATGTTGGTAAAAGTTTATTAAATATAAAGTCGAATTCTTTTTCTTCTACTTACCATTTTCCTATTAATACAAAGCTAGAATGCAACAAATTATTGAATATATGGTTATGAATGTTGGAGACCTTTGAGGCCAGATGGCACTGAGAGGTAGCTTCATTGAAACTTTTCTCGAATATGAGACTTGGAAAGACCTTGAAGATCATCTAGTCCATTTCTTTCATTTTTATGGTAAACTGTGACCTAGATTGCTTAAGTGGCTTGTATTATACAAAGTGACAAGATTAATTGCAGAGCCAAGACTAGATTCCTAATCCAGTGCTCTTTATTTCATGAAATATATTCTATATGAAGCAGCAGGTTTGGGTGTTTCAGATGGAGGTTTCCTGCTTCTTAGGTAAAAGGGGAAGAAGAATCTATGCAGAACCAAGAACATCTTGATTTTTGTAATCAGGACATCTGTCTTTACTTACATTTTGTTCTGAAAATAGATTATTGAAAGATGAAGGATCTTTGCCAATGAAATCCTTAACTGAAGATGGGTGTGTATGAGATATAAGACTCATTTGATGTAACAATTTCATTGTTGTTTCTTAGTGGAACTTTGCTTCTCTGTTCTGACATTTCCACGTCTCTATTTATAGAAGTGATCTCTTTGGAATTTGCCTTCTGATTCCATTCTTTTATGTGGCTTCATATTAACTGATATTCTCACTTTCATCTTAAAAAATGTATTTGAAGGGATACGTACTTGAGAAGAAAAAGGAATTAAAATTTTTAGAAACATCTGAAGGTACTATTTTCCTGTGATTTATCGTGATCATTGTTTATGCCAGGTTATCTAATTGTAGCAAAATGATACTAATTTTTCAAGATAGAATGGTAGTTTTTTTTTTTTTTAATTTAAAAACATGTAGTTTAAAATAAACTCATTTTAGCCAGGACAGAAATTACTTTTAGATTCTTAACTTTGCTCCTTAACTACGTACTTTGATACCAATGAAGATCAAGAGATTTTAGTTAGAGCCTTTAAATGGTAAATTCTTAAGGGCAGGAGCTATCTTACTTTTGAGATTAGCATAGTGCCTGGCATCTAGTAGGTGCTTATTTATCTGTTAATTTATTCAATTCGACAAAAATGCTAGGGATTTTAGGTGCTGGAGATACATTAGTAAACAAAATAGACAAATATCCCACCCTCTGGAGCATGCTGGTGAGTCAATATTGAATGAAATCATGAATCACTTTGCAAAGACTCCCTATTTGTTTTCAGACAATTATTTGCATCAGTCTAATAAATAATAGTCATAGTTTTTGAAGCAATAGATTGAAGAGTCAGAATGGGAGAAACTGAAAGATCAATAAATCATTCATTCATTAAACATTTATTTCCTAGTGTATGTTAAATTATTTGAAATAATCTCATGAATGCTGGTCATTGACTCTTGTCTTTTGTTTGTAACCCTGAGTAAAGGCCTCAGCTTGCTGGCCAGGCCATAACCGAGGAACGTAGATTAGATACTACAGAGTTCCTCTGACTGTGCTAGCCCAAAACTCTGTATACCAAAGTTCTAGTTGTTTATTGTCTGTTCTTCACACTAAGTATGAACTCCACAGGGCACCTTGTCTATTCTAGTCACTACTACAGGGTGTCCCAAAAGTCTCCATACATAGGGAAAATGGGAAATAGTAGCTAAATGTGCCTTTATTTACAAAATAATTCATTACAAAATTTTTCCTTTGTACGGAGACTTTTGGGGCACCCTGTATATCCTAAGTGTACAAAATAATGTGTGCCATATAGTAGATGTTAGTAAAGATTACTGTGTTAATCCTTGGCCACTCAAAATGCAATTTCCTCCCTACTCATGGCCACAGCCTACATCCAGCCTTCATCCACACTTCATCCAGACTACTCAAACAATAAAAATCTTCAACTCTGATAATCTCCTCTCAAGAAGATTTCTTGTCAGTTTAGCTTGTTTACTATTGTACTCAATCTGTTGTTCCTCTAGTCTTTTGACACTTCCCTTTTCTTTCAATCTCTGTTACATCCTGGCTTTACTTTGCCAGTAACTGCAGTAATTCTTGACTCCCACTCCCCTTTGCTTTCCAGTTCTGTCCACTCTTTAAATCCACAGCTCTTAATCAGTTCAAAATAGACCTTGGAGTCAGTTGAGCTTCATTTCACCATTTGCTACTTAAGTGACCTTACCAAGTTATTTAACCTTTTTGAGTCTGTTGGCTCTTTGGTACCCTAAGTAAGCATTGTTATGAAAATTGAATGAGATGATTGTATGCAGATACTTCTGACCACAAATAATGAAAACCCTTATTTAGGGGCTTAAATAATAACAAAAAATCCAGGAGCAGTGGCTCTAAGACTGATTGATTTAGCAATTCAATTTATGAGGTATCCATGTTTTTTTTT
>NW_012153062.1:20731476-20732809 GCF_000956105.1 Propithecus coquereli | reverse complement strand
TTTCATTTCTCTCTTAATGTTAAATTCACTGCATTCTGGCATTTGCTTTTATTGCTCACAATTCTGTCTACCTCCTAGAATTATGAGAGATTAAATGAGGTTATGTGTGTTTTTAGAATAGTACTTGCACACAGTTAATATTTTTTTTGAGTGCTTACCAGAATTAGCTATTAGTACTGAAACCAGAATCATTCTCATGCTTGTGAATGCTTTTCTATCATCTTTGTTTACTTCCCTGTATCTTTTACTTTCTGTCTTTTGGTTTTGGGACACTAGCGGTATTAGGATGCTTTCAGCCCCGAGTAACAGTCTCTTAAGAAGGCCAGTGATAGATGGTTCCAAGATCAATTCAGATATTGCAACAACCCTATCAAGAACTCAGGCTCTTTCTAACTTTGTATTCTACCATTCTCACTGTGTCACAGATGTCTATCTTCAGGGTTGTAAGATAGCAAGCATCGAATTTTCATTATCTGAAAACAGGAAGGCTGGGGCTTCTCCTGGGAGGAAAATCTCCAGAGCATTTCTTTTACATCTCATTGGCCAGAACCATGTTACATGTCTAGCCCTCCACCAATCACTAACAAAAGGAAATGTGATTGCTATGATTGACTTAACCCAACTGTGAGCCATTCTCCAGGGACTGGAGGAAGTCCCCATCTTTCCCGAGTTCATTACTCTATTCGTGGAAGAAATTAGGTATCTGTTAGCCAGAAAGAAGATATGAATGGCTGTTTGGTAGGTAACCAACAGTATCTGCCATATCATTTTCACCTGGTTGATCTCTGAGGGTTCCTTCTCAGTCTTTTCATTGTCTCCTATTAATGATGTGCCCCTCAAATGCTGGTCATCCCAAAGTTCTGTCTTTGATTCTTTCCAAAAATTATTCCTTCACAATATAAAATACTGCTTGAGTTAGGATCCTGTCTAACTCTTAAGAAAATATAGATAGCCAAGATTTCTTGTCTAAGCTTCGTTCAGATTGTGTATGTTTCCCGGACATCTTCATCCACATTCAATGCAAGTGAATATCATGCCAGGTTTTGGGGAGTCAAAAATTAAGTAAACCTTGCCCTGTATTATTTTACACTTTAGTTAGGGGACTTAGCCAGAGATACAAGTTATTATAACACAGTAGTAATTAGGAATGTTGTCTTAAAGCAATAAAATTTACTAACTATCAAAGTAGCATAGATGAAGGGGTAATTTAATAGGGTTATAGGCATGTTCACAGTGGAACTTGTCTTTCCCTTCAAATGTGCTTTTATATTTTATACTTTCATTAGTAGGAACTGTATACACCTTTGTCAGTCCAGAAATGGGCAATCTGAAA
>NW_012153062.1:20727943-20729171 GCF_000956105.1 Propithecus coquereli | reverse complement strand
AGGCAATTATAATAGTTGGAGCTCATTGCATTTGGAATTAGGCAGTCAATGACCTAGTTTTATAGTAGTTGGTGAATACTATAGAATGTGTTGGCTTTTGTTTTGTTTTGTTTTGTTTTTTGAGACAGGGTCTCACTCTGTTGCCTGGGCTAGAGTGCAGTGCCGTCATCATAGCTCACTGTGATCTCAAACTCCTAGGCTCAGATGATCCTCCTGCCTCAGCCTCCCAAGTAGCTGAGACCCTAAGTGCAAGCCACTGTAGCTGGCTGGCTTATTTTCATAAATGTTCTAATACTTATTTGGTTGCTGACATTAAAGTCTTTGAATCATAGTTAAGTCTCCATAGTAGCAGTAGTTTAATTATTATGCCTTCATGGATACAACATATTATAAAGATAATTCATAGTTCAAATTTGGTACTGATTTAAATGAAAAGAAATCATTTTAGAATCATAAACAATTGGAGAGCTAAACAAACTTGTTAGATAATCAGTTTGTTGCAGTCTTGGCTAAGAGCCTAACATTTCAGTGAAATAGCATCATATCCTCTCCTTCTCCTGCCTCACCTCTTGTGCTATAGACATTTTTTTTCTCTGTATTATTTATCTTACTCTTAGGGGTTATTGATTTTATTTTGGCCACAGACTGCTGCCCTCTTTCTGACTAGCCAGTTAAGATGCTTTCTCTGGCCACATATAAGAGAAACATTAGAAAAGAGGAAAATGAAAATCACATAAATTCCTCATTTCCTAGCGTTGCTTTTACATTCAACATTAAGAAAGTATACGTTGACTGAGCATATGTAAATAAAGCTATTCCCACTACTTTAAATATAAAGTATTATTTCAAAAGAATCCTCATAACTTTTAGGCAGATGAAAAATGGAATATTATTAGTGAAAATGAACTTCTCTTTAGAGTTCACCAGTTAAGACTTTATTCCCCCTAAGTGTGCATCTGAGAGATATGTATATATATCGATTATATACTTGGGTTGAGGTTCATAGGCTGAGATTTCTGAAAAATTGGATAATAGCATTCATTGGTGATTAGAAGGAACTACTAGATCTGCCCTGTCCAACAAAGTAGCCACTAGCCATATGAGGCTGTTAAGCTGCTGAAATGTGGCTATCTGAATTGAAGTGTTGTGTAAGTCTCAACTATATAATGGATTTTGAAGACTTAGTACCAAAAAAGGATGTAAAGTATCTCATTGATAATTTTTATAT
>NW_012153062.1:20726216-20727893 GCF_000956105.1 Propithecus coquereli | reverse complement strand
ACTTAAATTGACCTATTTGTCTCTTTATATTATAGTCATCTTACTTTAGGTTCTAGAAATTACTCATCTCATTCAGTCAGTAAAAATTTATTAAACAGGAATGTATTGTAAAGGCCTTGTTGTAGAAATAAAAAAGAGAATAAAACAGGATCCCTCAGGGAGGTTATAACCCTGTGGGTAAGGCATAAGCAAACAGATGGTTATGCAGGGTGATATGTGATAGAGCGAAGCTATGGGGAAAAGTGTGAGAGCTCAAGGTCGGAGAACCTAACCCAAGCTGGGGTTCATAGGAGCCCAACTAGAGCCTGAGTCTCAAAGCAAAGTAAGCTGGGTGAAGGGGTCCTGGAGTAGGGAAGAGGGCAATACAGCTACACCCCCCCCCCACTTTGCATATATATAACAAATATCACTTCAAAGGCATTACCTTTGGTGCCTGCGGACTTGCTGTTGCTCCAAAACAATTTTTTTGTTTTTGTTTTTTTTCTTAAGAAAATACAGACAAATCAAAACCAATTTTTTAACTGGTCATAGTTAATTTAGAAGATTCTCAGTAGTGGCACGTCATTATACAGTTGATTCTCATTTTTCACCAATTCCGTATTTGTGAATTCTCCTAGCCACTGCAATTTATTTGTAACCTCAAACTCAGTACTCATGCTTTTGAGGTCATTTGCAGACATGTGCATGTGCAGAGTGGCAAAAACTTGAATGATATGAACTAGCTGAGGTGGGACAAGTCAGTGTTTTGCCCTCTTTTTAGCTCTCATAATGTAAACCAGTCTTTTCATGATCTATTTAATGCCACAATTTTTGCATTTTTGTGCTTTTTGTTGGTAATTTCACTATAAAATGGCCTCTAAGGTTATAATGAAGTGCTGTCTAGTGTTCCTAAGCGCAAGAAATCTATGATGTTTCCTTTGGAGAAAATATATGTGTTAGATAAGCTTCATTCAGGCATGAGTTACAGTGCTGTTGGCCATGAGTTCAATTTCAATGAGTCAAAATATACTAAATAAGATGCCTTTAGCCAGAAAAATACATATAAAAGAGGTTATGTATTGATCAGTTCATGAAAATGTGACCAGAGTCTGGCAGGAACCTAACTTCCGTATTTCCTTTAGGGGTGATGATTCAGTAGTTTCTAATTCTGTATTCGTAGTGATTTCATAGATTATAACTATGGCGAATGTTTTATAGAACGTAACTATGGCAAATCAGAATCAACTACTTCAGGGAAATTTTGATTTGGGGAAACAGCCAAAGTCATTTATGGCCAGGCATGGTGAGTTCGATGGGAATGATCAAGCCAAACAGTACAGAGATATGATTATTAAGCTGTGTTTCTCAACCTTTTAAATACATGCCCCCGCTTTTGATAAACATCTCATACTCCAAATATTCTAACATATTCCCCTTAGCAGGCATGTCCAGGTTAAGAATCAGTGTACAAGTTTTATTTTACCATAAATAAAAAGATGACCTTTATTTTCTGAGTGCTTATAATAGAAACTATAGTTTTTAAAGTTTGCCAGCTACAGTAAAATTTTATTATGTTTAGTGTTTTTTTTTTAGACTGTCCTCTCCCTCCAGTCAAGAATAATTTGTATAAAGCAAGACTCAGTAAACATTAAGGGCCAGACAGTAAATATTTTAGGCCTTGTGGGCCATGTGGTCTCT
>NW_012153062.1:20711135-20712516 GCF_000956105.1 Propithecus coquereli | reverse complement strand
ATAAAGTTGCATTTGTAACCATTATAAAATTTATATGTATTGTAACTATTATGCTTAAAGTCTGAAGCTTTTCCACAGGAATGAAAATTTAGAGTCTGAGTTCCAAACTTAAGCATTAAGCATTTGCTGTACACAAATCTATGGTAATGACGCCTGTTAGTGTTCGAAGGTTTTTTAGGAAAGTATAACATGTAGAAGTAAGATGTAGTTCATTATTAAATAGCCAAGAGTTAAATTTTATGTAATTACTTAGATAATATCTAAAAATCAGGTCAAATATTAGAATAGACATAGCTTAATACTCCTTAATTTTATGTTAATATTGGGACGTCTATTTAAGTATTGTTAAGAATATCATGGCTCATAATTAGATTGTAGCTATAGAAAATTTCTTTGAAATCCTATCTTGTTTTGAGTATCAGATATTTATACACATATAAAGATTTCATGTGAGAAAGCATATGAAAGTGTTTCATTATATAAACTAAAGTATTATATAAATGCTATTATTATGGGAAAGGCATAGAACAGTTGCTTTTTTTTTTTTTTTTTAGCACTGTGTGAAAGAGACTAAAATTCAGTGTGATAAAGGTCTGAAAAGCGAACTTGGCAAAGGGCATGATCTTGGAGGATGCCTGAATCCTTCAGGGATGAATCTGGTAGTTACTTTTATGCTTTATGTCAAGTAAAACTTACTGAGTAAAAGAAGACTATTTGTCAATAGACCTCCATGTAGTAGCAAAATAGTTTGTATAACTTAAAATAACGAAAATAACTTATAAATGTATGTCATAATATAAATTTTACTGTTTTCACATGTATTATCTCATCTGATTCTCATGATAACCTTTGTGAGCTAGGAATTTGGAGACATTAAACAATTTACCTTAGCAGACCAGGATGTTTCAGTATAATGAAATTAAAAAACAAAATGAAACTAAGTTACTTTCCTTTTAAGTGGCAGAGCTGAGATTAGAAACCAAGCATTCAAATTCTTAGGTCTTTATTCTTTAATTTATTTTTTAGACATCTGTAGCCCCTTTATGCTAGTCCTTTAACAGGAATTGGAGATTCGATGATAAATATTAATAATAGTTTCCCCTAGGCAACTTTCAAGTAATTCAGTATGACTGAGGTATGTGAGGCATTGACAGAAATTAAGGCTGGAAAGGCTGAAATCTTCTGAATCCAAAGTTAAAGATACATATTTTAAGAATATAAATATTGGAATTGAAATACAATGAATGCTACCTATGTGAAGTTTAAATGATTTTAAGTTTTTTTTGTTTTGTTTTGTTTTTTTGAGACAGAGTCTCACTGTGTTGCCCAGGCTAGAGTGCCGTGGCGTCAGCCTAGCTCACAGCAACCTCAAACTTCTGGG
>NW_012153062.1:20708956-20710080 GCF_000956105.1 Propithecus coquereli | reverse complement strand
ATTATAAATACAGACAGGGTCTCACTCTCGCTCAGGCTGGTCTTGAACTCCTGAGCTCAAGCGATCCTCCTGCCTCGGCCTCTCAGAGTGCTAGGATTACAGGCGTGAACCACCAGACCCGGCCAATCTGAATTTTAATAGAAATTTCTTCTGAGACTCTAGAAGGCATTGTAGCTTCCTCTGTACTAATTTATTATAAACTGAGAAATTATTTGTGAGTTTGAAAAAAGAAGACTTATTATATATGAATAAAGCCAAAGTAGAATATGAAGATGACATCAGTTGAATGACTAGTTATACTTTTAATTTTTTTGTGGTTAGAATGCTATCTTTAGCTCCCATTCTTGTTATCTAAAGATATTATGTAAACTGTGATCATAAAATAAGGAACTCATACCTCTGTAAAAATAATTTCCCTATATTATTAAAGCATAATATCCCAAATAAGGAAACTTGATAGAAGTTGTTGAAAACAACGTAAACTTCAGAGTCCAGAGCGCTCACCATTACACTGTGGAAAAACAATGTAAATTTTATTAGAATTTTTACTTAATTATAGCCTATGTCTCCCTAAAATAGAGTGACACGTTTCCCTCCAATATATTCTTAAGCACAAAAACGTTGTTGCTGCTAACTTGGATAAACGAAGTAATAAACAAATTTATGTTTTCTGATGTGATTGAAAAAATTAAAATCATTTCTTTAAAATACATTGTAACTTTCCATCAGCTAGAGATGAACAACCCTATCCCAGCATGAGAACTGGATGTTGTAAATTGCAAATATTTAGGAGGAATCTGACTCTTTGTAATTTTCTTCTAATAAAGGGAATAGAATTATGGTTTTATGGAATAATCTCACCAATGTTTGTGTAGTAAAGTAAAAATTTAAAAATGCAAACACCAATTTTATATCTTGGTTAAAAAATGTAGCATTCTTTAATTTTAATTTAAGGGAAAAAATGTATGTCATTTACTAACCCAAACTAGTTTTTGTTCTCTTCAAACCTTCTGTCACACGTACACATAACCTATAACATCAAATAAGCAGGGATTTATATGGCTTCTAAACAATATTTTAAAATAGACTATTTCTACATAGCATTTTTGGTTTTATTTGTACTT
>NW_012153062.1:20706098-20706743 GCF_000956105.1 Propithecus coquereli | reverse complement strand
AGACGGGGTCTTGCTCTTGCTCAGGCTGGTTTCGAACTCCTGAGCTCAAACAATCCGCCCGCCTCGGCCTCCCAGAGAGCTAGGATTACAGGCTGTGAGCCATGATTTTAAGTTTTAACAGTCAAGATGAATAAATAGCAAATGTTAACTGGGATATATGGAAAGAGCCACTTATTCTTAGTCGGAAAGCTCTGTGTGTGTATATGCTTGTAAACAAGGACATTTTGTTATACATATGGCATAGTGATTTTTTTTCTAGAAAAAAATCGTTCTAGTGCATATGATATTATCGTCATCAAAAGAGTAATACTTCCACAGTCCTCGCTATGTGCCAGTCACATTTAAGTATATCACACATTGATCTCACTTAATCCTCACTACAGCCCTACAAAGTTGGTATTAATGTTAACCCCATTTGACAAATGAGGAAACTGAGTCACAGAGAGATATAAGTTCAAGGCCACAGAGTTACCAGGATTCTAACCCCGGCAGTCTGGCTCCAAAGTCAGTGCTTTTAACCACTGCACTATCAGTATTCCTTGGTGCCAGCTTGGCAGTTTTATAATCACTGTGATATACTTGTATTTGAGGTTATATATTCAATTATAAAAAGCACTATTAACAGGATATAAAAGTCTCAATTTA
>NW_012153062.1:20702418-20704302 GCF_000956105.1 Propithecus coquereli | reverse complement strand
TCCAAGATACTATGTACTTTTAATGATTATCATATTGATCCATTACTCTATTTCATCTGTTTTCAATGAGTATATATAATAATTTTTGTCTTTGAATTATTTTCTAAGGATAAATTTCTGGGTGTGGTATTTATAGAGCTTTTAAAATAGTATTTAATGCCTTTTAATAACTATTTCAAATGTTTGAAAGAATTATTTACAAAGCTTTACAAGGCTACAAGTGTGCAAAGTATTTGCTCATTTTACCAAAACCTAGCCGGATTGTTTTATTGTCTAATACTATTAATCAAAATTATATTTGCTTCCTTATTAACTCAAAATGTCTAAGTTGAGTGAATTCATGCCTTTCAAGGCTACAAGTGTGCAAAGTATTTGCTCATTTTACCAAAACCTAGCCAGATTGTTTTATTATCTAATACTATTAATCAAAATTATATTTGCTTCCTTATTAACTCAAAATGTCTAAGTTGAGTGAATTCATGCCTTTCAACTTTACTACTGTGATTCTTTTGTGTGTGTGTGTGTGAGATAGTTGAAGAAATGTGCAAATCCCTTTTCATCCTTCTTGATGTCTAGAGAGCCAGATTCTTTCCATCTGTTAATATATGATGCAATTTCTCACAAATGTGAAAGACCTAGTCTTCAGGTTTTAAAATCATTTTAGTATATCAAGTCCTGGTAATATTTCTAGCTCTCTGAAAATGATTGAATCAGATAAGTGTCTATTTTTTTCTCCCAACATTACCTACCAGAACAATTTCAGGTTTTTCATAGATAGTAATGTTAGTGTTCCCTTGGTAATAAATATTTAGAGGAACTCCCTTGGAAATTAATTTTATAATAGGTGATATTTATTATCTTTTTACTCTACTTGATGCTGTTCCTCACACTGGATTCCAACTTGACAATATGCTTTTTAAAAATAAGAGTCTTAAGTTGACTTTGGATATTAGCATTTTTCACTAAGTTTTTTTAGATTTGAAAATATCTTTTGACATTGAGTATTCCTTGGTGGTACTAAAAAAATTGCTAAATAGCTGACACACCTCTGTAGCTCGTAGGTAGGCTAGATAGATGTTATAAATTTCTAATGTCAAGGTGTTTTAAAAGTAGAGAGTTTTGAGGAATGGGAAATCATAGCTGTCAAAGTGCACAAAGATGAACATTCATAAAGAATTGCTGAATCATCATTGCTTGGCATACAGAGTAGGTGTTCCCATTTCTTTAAAGGTTAACATATGATCATCACCTTTCATTACATTCTAAACATATATGTACATTTTCTTTTCTTCACAAAGGTTTTTTTTAAGTTTACAGACGTAAGGTATTTCACTATAAGATACATGCAATTCTTTTGACATTTTCTTATTAATCCATCTTTTCAATATTAGAAATGGGAACATTTTTGAAAAGATAAGGAAACCATATCGGAGATAAAAGATGAGTTATATATGTTGAAAATATGCCTCCTAAATATCCAAAACATGTTATATGAAAACAGGCATCAAAAGAGTATATAAATACTATGATCTAAACTTTGTTAATAAAAAAGTTACAAAACTACAGAAATAACTGCAAATATTCATAGCATAAAGGATTAGAAGTAAATATGCTAACATTTAACAGGGACTACCTAAAATGGAATTACAGGGAAATTTTTATTTTATTTTTTTTCCTATGTTTTCAAAAATCTTTGACAATGAGTATATAATGAGGGAAATGTGTTTCTAAAAGAAAAAATATTTTTGATATTATTGCCCCTTAAATAGCATATCCAGCTTTTAAGTTGATCTAGTTAAAGTCTTATAAAGAACATGAATATGTACTGTCTGTAACCTGATACTTTTCTACTAGCTTTCCTGCAGCACAAAAATTCTTTAAATA
>NW_012153062.1:20697693-20701958 GCF_000956105.1 Propithecus coquereli | reverse complement strand
AAATAAAAATGGTAGAGCCAGAAGGAAAAGGAATAGTTAATTGTGGAGGAGGAGAAAACATAGCTCAGTACTTTGACTAGAGGCAGCTGGGAAAGTGACGTCCTGTAGCATTTGCTGTTCTAGAAAGTACAGAGACACGTAGTGAAAATGGGAGGATCTAGAAGGAGGCCGTCTCCTGTGTAGTGTATATTTATCTGTAAGTGAGCTGTTGGGGAAGGAATTAAATACGGAGACGCTGTCTGCTTGTTGACTTAAGACAGCTAGCTGAATTGCTGATTTGCTTTAACTTTTAAAATACCCAGCTTGGTTTATTTTTCTTAGAATCGGTGTATTGCTAAGACTGGGGACGCTGTTTTCTTTTACAAAGGGAAATCTAAGTTCATTTCAAGGAATTCGAAATGGGGAAAGACTATTATTACATTTTGGGAATTGAAAAAGGAGCTTCAGATGAAGATATTAAAAAGGCTTACCGAAAACAAGCCCTCAAATTTCATCCGGACAAGAACAAATCTCCTCAGGCAGAGGAAAAATTTAAAGAGGTCGCAGAAGCTTATGAAGTATTGAGTGATCCTAAAAAGAGAGAAATATATGATCAGTTTGGAGAGGAAGGTAAGTATCCTGTGTATATCTTTCTGTCTCTTTGGCTCTGTCTCTTTCTCTCCCTGTCCCGGTCTTTTTTTTTTTTTTTGCCTTTCAGCCTTCTTGTTATGCTTAAATTGGATCCTCAGACATATCAAAAGTAGAAAAACAAATAATGGATAAAAACAAGATTTCATCCCTGATCATATGAATGAACAATGCATAGCTATGAATGAAATGTCCTTGTTTGCCTTTTTAAAAAATTTTAGCATTTTGTATTATACATATTGTACCAATAGACTTAAGATATTAACATTGTATATTTTAAAAGAAACCTTAAATTCCCATACTCATTAATGAATTGTGTCAAAAGTCTTATGCAACCTGTTTTGTTTTCTAATGAATTTCCTGCCAGAACAAATAAAGAGTTTTCAGTCATGTAAAATCTTAAGATTGGCCGTTGAGATTCTGGAAGTTTGTATTTTATTTGCAAAAACAAAAAGAAGTTTTTTGCCTTTCTTATGGCAAGGCTAGTTTAGAGGGAACAAGACAGAGTTGTCTCTCTCAGAAGCAGAAGGCGCAGGCATTTAGCTTCTAGTTGTTTTTGGCATTCTGCCTGGGGAGGAAAGAATTTTCCTGATGTCATAAAATACCAGAACAAGTTTTTAGCTTAATTGTAAACAGTAATTGTGTGCCAAGAAAATGAGATCTCAGAAATAGAATTTTTGACCTAAAATGGCCACCTAATTAGAGTAATTATTGATTTACTTTTAGGTAATATTATTTCTTTTGAAATTTTACTGTCTTGGTACAAAGGAAAGCCTGACAACTTCCCCTTCCTTTCCCTGCCATACTTTTGTTTCTTGCATTGTGAGATCAGAAACTAGTGAACAAAGTAAATGGGGGTAATTCAAGATTATCCTTTTATCATTCTGGATTTTAAGTCAGGTTTGTCCATTACCTCCACATAAATGTGGCTATAAAGTAAGACTTTTAAATTTCTAATTAATAATAACAAAAAAGCTTTCATTTTTACAGGTTCTGGGATTTTCAACTTTAAAAATCAGGACTAAGTTATTTTATTATTTTTCTCTCAAGATACTGTCTTTTAAGTCATTGTAGCTATGAAAACTTTTTTGTTATCCCTTTGCTTCCTTTATGGCATGTAACATCAAATTTTTCTAATTAGAAATATATCCTTAAAATATAGTCAAGCAGTGACTACTCATTTTGAATTAAACAAATTAAATGTAGATAAGCCTAGTGATTATACGTAGAGAATTTTTTTTTCCTTGTTTTTATTTTTTGGTCTATGAGTTGCCAAAAACTGAAGTTTATGCTGCTGGTTTTGGTGTGGTGAGGACCTGCAGTATCAGTGTCTTACAAAGTACATATCGAAAAATATATGGGCAAATAATGGGCAATTCAAGCTTGCATGTTCTCTGGCTATACTACTCAAAGTAGCATGATTTGGTTCATCTCAAAAAGCTAAGCAGAATTCTGAAATACTACCAATAATATACTACTCTTCCGAAGGACTTACTTTGTAATTTTTGTAAAGAAATCCACAAACATGGAAGAATATTATAAATTTCCATGAAAAAGCAGATATCCACTGCTTCAAATCTAAGATATTTGGCCACATCTCACTGATAGCTCAAGTTTGTCTTTGGCTAAGCCATTAGATTTATGATTTATTAAGGATATTTGTCTTCAGAATTTGAAAGTCACCAAGTGATACATTTTTCTTGATTTAACATTACCTCTTAATCGTGCATTTCTTGAGTGATTTTTCTTGTTTGATTTTTGCTCACTCATTACCAGTGAGTGAATTTTTAAAGGACTAAATCATCATCTATATACTCTGAATCTTTTTTTGTTCTTGACTCAGATAATTGACATAAACAATAGGAGGAAAGAGGAGAAAATAAGTTTTTTAAAATATTGAACTATATTATTTAGAAATATCATTCTCTAGTTGTAGGTTACTTGAAAATAAAGTTGAATGAAAGTTGTTATTATTATTATTATTATTTTAGAGACATAGTTTCTCTCTCTTGCCCAGGCAAGAGTGCAGTGGCACGACCATAGCTCACTGCAGCCTCCAACTCCTGGGCTCAAGGGATCTTCCTGGCTCAGCCTCCCGAGTAGCTAGGAGTACAGGCGCCTGCCACCATGCCTGGCTAATTTTTTAATTTTTTTGTAGAGACGAGGTCTGGCTATGTTGCCCAGGCTGGTCTCAAACTCCTGGCCTCAAGCAATACTCCCGTCTCAGCCTCCCAAAGTGCTGGGATTACAGGAGTGAGATGCCATGCCTGGCCCTATTTGAATTATTTTTTAGAATTATTCTTCCTTCAAAGAAAATTATTATATTTATTTGCCTTTATTGAGAATATCTCAATAAATATTTAAAAATATTTTAAATATTAAATATGATTTATCTTTTAAAAATCCCCTTTAGATATGCTGGGAAAATGAAAACATTTTTTCTCTTTGCCTTCCATTGATCTCTTTGTGCCTGCAGGCCTGGTTCCATAAGTTTCTCCATTAGTAACAAAACACTGAATTTTAGGACTGTGGAAACATTACTAATATACCTGATATCTTTTCTCCCCCTTCCCCCCCAATTATTACAGTCTTGAGACTTGAAGCTGGGACAGTGGGAATAAGGAACCATGAACTTAGAAGTGTATGAGTTAAATATGCTAAATTTATTTATTTAGGAATAAGAGAACTAATGATCCAGTTTATTTGTGTTCTAAAAATTTCTAATATCTACCATTTAAAATGCTTTGTTTAAAAAACACTTGAACAGTGGGTGAAGTGGTGCATGCCTGTAGTCCCGGCTACTCAGGGAGGCTGAGGCAGGAGGATTGCTTGAGCCCAGGAGTTTGAGTTCACCCTGGGCAACATAGTGAGATGCCGTCTCTCAAAAAATAAGAAAAAGAAGAAGAAGAAAAAAAACCTACTTGGATAAAAATAGAGATGTCTTAAATTTACCATATGACCTAGCAATTCTAGGAATCTATAAAGGAGAAAAGAAAACATATGCCCACACAAAGACACATACCTGAATGCTCATAGCAGCATTATTGGTAATGGTCCCAAACTGGAAACAATCTAAAGATACTACTAATTAGTGATTGATAAACAAAATGTGGTACATACATTCAATGGGGAACTATTTAGCTATTAAAAGGACCAATTTAATGAAACATGCTACAACAGGGATGAACCTCAAAAACTATGCTAAATGAAAGAAGCCAGATGTAAAAGACTTAATATTGTATGATTCCATTTATATGAAAAGTCTGAAAAAGGCAAATTTATAGAAAAAGAAAGCAGATCTTTCTTGCCTAAGGCTGGAGGTAGGAGCAGAGAGAGATTAGTTACAAATGAGGAACTGGAGAACTCTTTGGAATGATGGAAATGTTCTATAACTAGATTGTGGTGATGGTAGCACAACTCTATAAATTTACTAAAATCGATTGAATTGTATATTTACAATGGTTTAATTTTATGGTGTATAGTCTATTTTTAAAAATAAATTTTCTCCATAGTTGAGTTATTTGAGAACAAAAAACAGAACTACAGAAATTTAAAATTGGATTTTGAACCACTTTCTCCCCAAAAGTTTTAGGTTTAGTTCTGAATGGTTTAGTGGATGTCAACAGAAGTTTGTATTA
>NW_012153062.1:20695081-20697643 GCF_000956105.1 Propithecus coquereli | reverse complement strand
GCCTCGGCCTCCCAAAGTGCTAGGATTACAGGCGTGAGCCACCACGCCCGGCCTCTATTTGCGATTTAGGAGGACTGACTTTAACAATTAATTCATTCCCTTCATTCAATAAACATGAATGCCCACCATTTTCAGCCCCATATACATGAACAATGCAAAATGAATAAAATATATTTCCTGCCCTCAAATTACTCACTGTTTAAAGATATTAGAATCTCTCAGTTTAATCTCTTGAATTCTTCATGGTTTTATAACTTTTAGATTATTTTACTGCTTGTTTTCTTGGTTATGAATTTTCTTAAGGCTCATTCAGAAATTGCTAATACTGTAACGGTGGAATTCCTTGTCAGTATCAACTGCTTAAAAGATCACTATACTGTTGTTTTGTGGGTTTCAGCAGAATCTTTTTGACACAGTGGAAAATGCTGTTTCAAATATGTAATCTGTTGTGAGCTGAATATTACCTAGTTGAACCTTTGACCAAAAGGCCAGAAGGGTCACTATATTGCTGTATGAAGTGGGTTGTTCACAACAGACAGAAATAACCAGTCCAAAAGGCTGTATGTGTCAAGAAGGTTTTCTGTTTTTGATTTCAGCCTTCTTTTTACATGCTTTGAAATTAATGCTATGATATGGTATGCTTACATAAACAACTTTGATATCTAGGACAGGAATAACGATTTTAATGTCTAAAAAAATATTTTTCAGAGGGTATCCTCATTATTAGAATTTTTTCCCTCTCTGTCCCAGAGTTTTATTTTAATTCTTAAACAGTAAAAGATGACCTGAAATAAAGCTGTTAATAGTTAGTATATTTTTAATAACACATCCTTATTTATTCTGATTCTCTAACATTTTCTTTTTTATGCCTTCCTTATTTCGTTTATTGCTTGTAGTTTACTCCATAGCTTCAAATGCTAAAAGGTAGTGTGTATATAATAAAACTTGTGTTTAGTATGTTGATCTTGTTACTAATTTGCTTATTCTTTTCTATAACTTATATATATTTAATCACCTGGACCTCTTTAATTTACTATGTGTTCTAAAAATATGTAAGTAAATTGGATTTTGTGAATTAAAACTGTTTAAAGAATCTCATTATTTTATAACTCTTTGAAGTCTTGCTATAAATTTGCATTTTACATATTAGATCTCCTTAAAGTAAGAGTTATTAAAGTACTATCATTTTTTTCTTTGAAATCCTAATTCTTCTCTAGTGTTTCTCCTTTTGATAAACTTTAATCAACTTAACTAACTAGTGGAAGAAGTCATTGTTATAGGTAGTATTCCAAACACATACTTGGTTTTGGGCTGCAAATTGGCTGGTTGGTTGGTTGGTTTTAAAACAATAGCAGTTTTGCTAAAACATAGACAAATGTGGATTCTATAGTACATTTCTTGATCACACAAAGTGTCTAGAAAATGTTTTGGTTAGCAGAGGGAATCCAATTAATATTAAAAATTTCCATTACCATCAAAATGTAATTAAGAATTGGCTATGTAGTTGATGACGTGCCTGTTATAATGTAAGTGCTAGGCAATGCAAATAATACTTGCATAATAATTTATGTTTTAGTATATTGGCATGAATTTTGGTAGGATTTTCTCAGTTATTAGAGTAGCATCATTCTTTATCTCAGCTACATAGTTGACTGTTTATAGTGTCTAGGAAAACCTCAAAGCTGTATTGGAAGCTTTTTGTTAGCTTTGATAAATAGGTTACTTTAGACTGTGTGTAAATCTTCTCAGGGACTTTGTAATTCTGACTGAGTTACTATTTTTGGCAGGGGAGGGGAGGGGGTTTTAGGGAAAAGCCAAACCCATGATGTAATAACTTGAAATGTTATTCTTTCTTTTCACGAATTCATTGAGTCCAAAACATTTTGATTTTGTCTTGTAGAGGGTTAGATTGGGTGACCTAATTTACCCAATTTACTTAACTCTCTGTTAAATTATTATGCTTTATTAAATCTGTGGGATGAAGGATAAAACGATTTAAATGATTTTAAGCATTGGATTAGTAACCTTGATCATGACCTTGAAGTTGTATACATACTCTACCATTTTAAAAAATCTGCCATTAGCTTTTTAACATTTGGAGTTATAATTGTACTACTAAAATTTATAAAAGAAAGATTTGGATGAGCTGCATATTAAAAGTTCTTGTCCTGCTTCTACTTGTCATTCAGTTTCTACAGGGAATTTCCCTGCCATTTGGATATATCATTCAATATATATTTTGACAATTTTCAGATTATTAGGTCTCTCTTGGTCTCTCCAGATTTCTATTCGTGAATAAAGGTAAAAATTTAGATATCAATTGAGACTGTTAGATGTGGAATACATATTAATATATATATTGTAATGGAAGAAGCCAAATGTAGAATAAAACATGCAAAACTAAGTCTCTTTGAAAACATGCTGAGTGTTTCCAATGGCATTTTACACAATTAAATCTCTCATATATGGGTATGTATGATTACATTTTATATTGCTTTTGCTTCTGCCCTCTTCTCTGTACTGATACTCAAAACACCTTTCTAGTTTCTTTTTTTTTTTTTT
>NW_012153062.1:20664712-20694117 GCF_000956105.1 Propithecus coquereli | reverse complement strand
TCTATATATTTTTAGTTGTCCAGATCATTTCTTTCTATTTTTTGGTAGAGACGGGGGTCTCGCTCTT
Organism: Propithecus coquereli; assembly: GCF_000956105.1. Taxonomy (NCBI): domain Eukaryota; kingdom Metazoa; phylum Chordata; class Mammalia; order Primates; family Indriidae; genus Propithecus; species Propithecus coquereli. The sequence goes on along the minus strand of NW_012153062.1, from coordinate 20,694,050 downwards.
GCTCAGGCTGGTCTCGAACTCCTGACCTTGAGCGATCCACCCGCCTCAGCCTCCCAGAGTGCTAGAATTACAGGCGTGAGCCACCGCACCGGCCTTGTTTGTACTTCTTGATTATAATGGTACTTAAAGATTTAGATTCTGCATTTTGCATTGATTACTGAAGATATTTTTAACTGACATCTTTTAAAAACTTAAATTTACATATTTTAGTATGCCATACCAGTAGTTTATGAGATAAGGAGTTCACAGTTTTATCTTTTTCTTATTTACCTGTGGAACAAAGATTCAGGAATAAATTACTAAAAATGAGGATTTGGAGGAAGAGTTTGAAAGCTAAAAATTTAACTTAGAATGGAATCATCAAAAGTTATATAGCTGTTCCGTATTTAATTATAATGGTATTTCTGACCAATATTAATAAATTATAGCATAAATTGGCCAAAGTTTATTAGCAATACAGTTTTTGAAAGTTTAACTTTTGAGAGTTGCAAGCTTTTTTCTAATCATTCGTGTCTCTTCACTTAGGGTTGAAAGGAGGAGCAGGAGGTACTGATGGACAAGGGGGTACCTTCCGGTACACCTTCCATGGTGATCCTCATGCCACATTTGCAGCATTTTTTGGAGGGTCCAACCCCTTTGAAATTTTCTTTGGAAGACGGATGGCTGGTGGTAGAGATACTGAAGAAATGGAAATAGATGGTGATCCTTTTAGTGCCTTTGGATTCAGCATGAATGGATATCCAAGAGACAGGAATTCTGTGGGGCCATCCCGGCTCAAACAAGATCCTCCAGTTATTCATGAACTTAGAGTGTCACTTGAAGAAATATATAATGGTTGTACCAAACGGATGAAGATTTCTCGAAAAAGGCTAAACTCTGATGGAAGGAGCTATAGATCTGAGGACAAAATTCTTACCATTGAGATTAAAAAAGGGTGGAAAGAAGGCACGAAAATTACTTTTCCAAGGGAAGGAGATGAAACGCCAAATAGTATTCCAGCAGACATTGTTTTTATCATTAAAGACAAAGATCACCCCAAATTTAAAAGGGATGGATCAAATATAATTTATACTGCTAAAATTAGTTTACGAGAGGTAAGTTAGTAGGACCTGGGATTTTGACACCAAACAGAATCATGCAGCTGATTTTAGGGAATGTATCTAAATAATAGCTAACATTTATTTGACATTATTATACGTTTTTAAAAATTCTCATAACCTTCTGAAGTAGTACAACTATTTATTATACCATTTTTATGGATGAGATTATATTTTCTAAGTTTAGTTACTTATATTAATAACTTAAATGTCAATTTTAAGTGCTACCTGGATTATATACCCTGAGACTGTTTTTACAAGTGTGGTTTATGAGATCTGTATTGATAATCTCATCACCTTCATCTATGTGTAAGATTTATTCGAAAGTTGTTAATTTGGAAGTATTAAAAGGCAGTAATTCATAATTTATTATAAATAACAAATTTTTACAAATTCAAAAATTATAATGGTACTGCTTTACTATACTTCTTATTTGAGTTCTTATTTGTACTATTTCTCAAATTGGATTGTAACCCTCAAATGGTCTTATTAGTTCCCTGCTTAAAATTCTTAAACGGCTCTATCTACATAGCCTCTATGATAAAGCCCAAACTCTTTAACTTAAAATAAAAGGTCATTTAAAATCTGATTTCTAGTCATAAATGTAGATACATTTCCCTAAGTTTGCTCTATTGTTATTTTGTATACTTCTGTGTCATTATTTGAGCCCTACTCTCTGGAACACTGTTGTTTCTCACCCTGTCTGAATACGTGCTACTGGTCTAGTGCTTAGCTCAGGTATCCTCTACTCCCTGAAGCTAAGGGGTTAAGTGGGGTGCCCTTTCTCTCACAAAAGACCTCTGTGCCAACACTATACTGTATTATAATTGCTAATTTGCTTGTATGGTTCTGTGAGTTCCTCGTGCATACCTTGAGATGAAGTCTGTATTCCTGGTCCCTTCAAGGCTCATCATCTACCAGAAATGTGTGGCATACAGTAAACACTCAGTAAACATTTATTGACTAAAACAAATGTATTTCTTGTCCTGTATTCTGAAGTAGGTAGTTGCTCTTATCCTGTTCTTTCCAGTCCTGAGTTTCTCCCTCTTCTCCCATTCCAATTCCTGCATCTTGAATGTTTTAACAACAGCTTCAAACTATCCGTTTCATTCCAAAGCAATGTGGAAGACATCTTTTACTTCTCTTTTTTCTTTTCTTTCCCTTTCCTTCTCCTTCTCTTCTTTTGTAATATATCTGATTATTCATGTCCTAAAGGAATTTTCTAATGGGGAAAAAATTTTATAACTATTGTTCTTTTAGAGGTTAAAATTTTACCTTAGTGGTATGATCTTTTATCACCTGGTAATATTTTTGCTTTGATCTTTAAGTTTTGAAGTATGTTAATTTTATTGTATTTGGTCCATTGTAGGCATTGTGTGGCTGCTCAATTAATGTGCCAACAATGGATGGAAGAAACATACCCATGTCAGTAAATGATATTGTGAAACCTGGAATGAGGAGAAGAATTATTGGATATGGGCTGCCGTTTCCAAAAAATCCTGACCAACGCGGTGACCTTCTAATAGAATTTGAGGTGTCCTTCCCAGATACTATATCCTCATCATCCAAAGAAGTACTTAGGAAACATCTTCCTGCCTCATAGAATGAAGAACTTTGTTACCCATATTTTGATAAGGCACTGAAAATATAAAAGGACTGGCAGTTTACTGATGTAGATGTGAATTCTGTATAAAGATGTGTAAATTCTCTTGAGGGTTCATTAAATTGCATGAATAGAGACGGGTCAAATAAATAGGCAAAAAGGATTTTTACAGTTAGAGATGAAGAGAAAACCACTTATTGTATTTTATTTCATTCCTCCCAAATCAGAAATTTTTAGTATTTTGCTTATATGTAAAAGTTGTTTTTGTGAAGTCAGTGGATATATTTCTAATAAAGTACTGGACACCCAAGTACTTTATTTCTTATATCTTTAGATGATCAGTAGAAAGGTTCCCATTTATAATGGAAATTAAAATTCTTAACTAAAGTATAGACGTAATATGTATTTCTAGAAGAGAATAAAAACCCAAGTCATTTGGAAATGTAGTTTTTATATTTAAATCATCTTCTGAAATGCTGCTATAGGGCTGGTACCAGTAAAAGAATATCCGGATGCATATGTGTCACCATTTTGATTTTTAAAGTATGCTGTAGCATTTCTTAATAACATAGTTGTAATATTCTTAAGGCAGACCTTTTCTTCATAAAAAGATAATTAATAGCAGTTTATCTCCTGTGGAAATCCCAATTGCCTGAATTACTGATATTTTAGAAATAGACTTTTTAAAATGCCATATATAATTTTATGCAAGTTGACTATATATGTTGGACTTAATAAGTTATGGGCTCATTTTGTTTTCTGCTAGTTTAAAATTATTTGTTTAATAATAAATATGTTTTTAGAGGAAATACTGTTACTTGGAATTAATTTTCCAGTTATACAGTCTTCTATAACTTACTCATAGTATGCTATATGTACCTTATGCGATTTCCCTAAAAAGAATAAAATACCACTACACTATGGTGTTAAACCAAAATATGGGGAAAATAAACACTAACTGCTGCTTATGGATAATGTTGCTACTAGTTATGCATATAAATATTTTACTTTTTCATATGTATAGATTGCATTTCTTAGGTGTTTTAATTTTTTAAATATATTTATGTTTAAAAATTATTTTGTTGCCTGTTTTATAACTATAGTGAGAATGATATTTTAAAACAAAGTTTTTGATTAAAAAATAATTTTCAGGATGATTCATACACACACATGCACACACACACGCAGGTATACTGGGTCCTATCACCTTTCAGCAGAATATGAAATCTTTTAGAAATTCAATATAAATAGGTTGTAATAGGCATATACTTTATAGCTTTATTGAGATATAATTTACATGCCATAGTTTACCCTTTTAAAGTACAATTCAGTGGTTTTAATATATTCACAAAGTCGTGCAATCATCACCACTTTCTAATTCCAGAATATTTTCATCACCCCAAAAAGAAACCTTACATCCGTTAGCACTCACTTCCCATTCCTCCCATCCTCCAGCCCCTGACAAGCACTAATCTACTTTTTGTCTGTATGCATTTGTCTATTCTGTACATTTCATATAAATGGAATCAAACAATATGTGGCTATTTTGGGTCTGGCTTCTTTTCATTTAGCATGACATTTTCAAGGTTCATCCATGTTGTATCATGTATCAGTACTTATTCTTTTTTATGGCAAATTATATGGATATACCACATTTTGTTTACCTTTTCATTAGTTTATAGGTATCTGGGTTACTTCTACTTTTTGCCTATTATAAATATTGCTGCTATGAACTTTCTATGCAAGTTTTTGTGTGGACATAATTTTTCAATTCTCTTGGGTATGTACCTATGAGTAGAATCTCTGAGAATAACCACATACTTTAGTAGCAAATGGAAAATGCTTGAAAGAATACCAGAGAATTCAACTAATCATACTTATTCTGTCTAGTTCATAAATGGTTGCTTTATAATTTTACTTCTCTGAATGACAGTTAAAACTCCCTCTGGAACTGTGAAAATAGTGGAAATTTTCTCATAAGTGTAAAGAGCTGGAGCTGAAAAGCATCAGTCAGAGTGCTGCCTGATAGTGGTTTCTATTTTAAACCCATTATTATTTATTGCGATTTTCTTGATTAAACATTTTCTCCCAGGTAAAACAAAGGATTTAGAGATTAGATGCATGGATAATCTTCGGATTGAAATGTGTTTTTTTAAGGTAGAGAATTATTCTTCTAGTAGTAAAATAAGTTTACATAGCTATGCAAAAATAGTATACCCATATCTCTCTTGTCTTAAAGGGTACTGATAATGCCTTAGCATGTAGTAAGTGCTCAATCTTTATTTCTTCAATTAAAAGTAGTTGTAAATTTAGAGTTTCAAAGTTTTCTTATTTATCCCAGTTATGAGAGTCCTTTTGATTTTAAAATCAAATTCTTTTAAAGTTAATTTGCCTATTTTTTTGTGTAGTCTATGTAATTCAGCATATTTATTTGAAATATTTTGAGTCATTTATAAACATATATTAATAGACTATAAAGTTATAACTTGATGGTGCTGACTAGAAAGACTTTGAAATATTAATTACAAAACCAGGCTTTTTTTAAAAAAAGAAAATTAATATAGCAATAATAGTTCATAATTAGGATATATTCTTCATTAATTTTTTTTTTTTTTTTTTTGAGACAGAGTCTCACTCTGTTGCCCGGGCTAGAGTGCCATGGCGTCAGCCTAGCTCACAGCAACCTCAAACTCCTGGGCTCAAGCGATCCTACTGCCTCAGCCTCCCAAGTAGCTGGGACTACAGGCATGCGCCACCATGCCCGGCTAATTTTTTCTATATATTTTTAGCTGTCCAATTAATTTCTTTCTATTTTTTTAGTAGAGACAGGGTCTCACTCTTGCTCAGGCTGGTCTCGAACTCTTGAGCTCAAACAATCCGCCTGCCTCGGCCTCCCAGAGTGCTAGGATTACAGGCGTGAGCCACCGTGCCCAGCCCTAAAGACTACTCCAACGTTATACTCAAAATAATGTAAGGTCATATCTGAGCTTTTACATAAACAACATAAATGAAGATTTTTGTAAGTAAAAAGTCCTATCCAAATGTGAAATATCATTATAAAAAAGAAAAGGAGAGAGAGGGAGAGAAGAAGGGAGAGAGCAAAGGTGGAAGAAAGGAAGAAAAAACCCTGCAGATTTTATTGAGGAGAAAAGATTGTAATGAGTAATAACACATAGAAGCTCTACAATATTGGCATAGTAATCCCTCCCAAGCTAAAAATTGGTTGATACATCTCTCTACCTGTTAGAATTTTGGTTTGTGCGAATGTATAATAGTTCTTGAGCCATTCTTAACTGAGTTAATTTTTAAAAGAGGAAACTGAAGATTGGAAAAAGAAAGTGAGAATAAAGTGAATGACAGAGGAAAATTTCAAATTTTGGCTGCAGACTTAAACATGAGAAATAAAGCCAAAGACAAAGAACTCTGCTGCTGCCTCTGTTAAAGGGATGGCATTAAAATGAATACAAAAAGTCTGGACAGGAAGTACTTTTGTGACGTGAAGCTATAATGGAAGGTCCTGTATTAGAGAAGGGCATGAGAAATATTTAGTTATGCTTACCTGAGAAGGTTAAATAAACGTTGCACAAGTTTTTTTCCACTTTGCATCTCTGCACTGAGGATGAAGGGGCTCAAGAGATGGAATTAACTGAAAATCATAAGATCTAAAAAGCATTAAACATTTGGAATGAGGGTAGGCTTTCTTTTTTTAAAATTGCCTTCTTGTTATGCTTATTATGTCTAACAAGGCAAAAATAAATTTGCAAGCATCTTATTGAAGCTTTGAGAATTGGGAGATCCTGAAAAGTTTCTAGTGAGCAAGGAATGGTAAATCACATAGTATTTATTTTTAACAATAAATATGTAGACTATCATTCTCTTTATTTAATACAGTTTTCATTTTAGTGAACCTAAAAACTGTCTTCTTAGGGTTCTGCCTAAAACTGTTTTTTTTCTTAACGATTTAAATTCCTAATCATTTTTCTACCACAATGCTGTATGAAACATAACCTTCTCAGATGGGGAAATTATATTAAATATTCATATTTTACCGTGGCTTTTATAAATTACACTCCCTTACTTACAGAGGCAAGCTTGGAAATTGGCACGGGCAACTTCAGCGTATTAATTACACAATAGGAATGGTTACACATTTTTATGCTTTTTTCCAGAATATTTAATGTGTAAATTTTGGAGGCAATTATTCAGAAGTTAAATTGGAAACCAGGCTGATAATGGGGCCTCAGTATTATTTAAAAACTCGTTGCTAGGTTATGTGCGCTTATTCTCATAAAGTTTGAAGAGAGTGTAGAAAGTTATATTATCTCTGTTTTGGCACCAAAACCAGAGGTAGACTTATGAGCCATAAAATATATACAATATAAAGTATTTTATTGTGGTACCAAGGTCATTTAACCAAAATAATGTAACTTAAGATATATTGAGCATTTCAAAATGAAATGAAGATATCTTATTTTTATTTACAGTTAGAATATTGAAGTGTTGAGTATGAGAAATTTGTTTTCCTTTAGTTTTCAAATTTTAAACAATGACATTTAATATTATGAATAGATACAAGTCATCTTACTTTATTTTATTAAATGTGATATGTCTGAATGTTAAGAAGATCAGTCATTGGTCAGGAATTCTAATTTTGCATTGCTAAGAGGTTTTAAAACTTTACCAACCTTTTAATTAATATAAAAATACTTTATTGTTTTACTTATATTTTTGACAATTGTAATGGGTTTGAATTTTTTCAAGACCTATGCGTAGCTAAAACAACAAAAAAAGGAATATAGTCAGGCGCAATGGCTTATGCCTGTAATCCCAGCACTTTGGGAAGCCAAAGCAGGAAGATTGCTTGAGCCCAGGAGTTTGAGGTTGCAGTGAGTTATGATGACACCATGGCACTCTAGCTGGGGCAACAGAGTGAGACTCTGTCTCAAAAAAACAAACAAACAACAACAAAAAAAACAAAAACAAACAAAAAATACATTTTTAAAACAAAAGCCTAAGTAAAGAAACTATTGAGATTGACATAGCACATATATGGTCTCTATTCCTTTTTTTTTTTTCCTATATATTTTTAGTTGTCCAGCTAATTTCTTTCTATTTTTTTTAGTAGAGACGGAGTCTGGCTCTTACTCAGGCTGGTCCTGAACTCCTGAGCTCAAACGATCTGCCTGCCTCAGCCTCCCAGAGTGCTAGGATTACAGGCGTGAGCCACCGCGCCCAGCCTTTTATTGTTACTAAACATGTTATTGAATTAAAATATGTTCAGAAAAGTAAAGGCACAAAACATAGCAACACATAATTCTAACTAGTGAATGCAGTTAGGCTTAGATATTTGAATATTGAGTATATATTACTATGACTATGTGACTATTCTGAAAAGTCTGAACCAGATATCTTATGTCTAGTTATATACTGCTGTAAGTACTATTTTTTTACATTGATAGATAAAATTATATGCATTTATTGTTCACGACATGATGTTTTGAAGTACATATACATTGTGGAATTTGTAAGTACTTTTTAAATTCAAAGTAAAAATCCTGGCTACTTTTGATTTTAGTTTGTGAAATATTAATTTTCTGAGAGCACAGTGCCTAACACTTAATTCATAATCAACATTTTCACTATCTAGCCTAATATTTATGTATAGTAATTTATAATTTTGTGAGGTAGTTATTATTACTTTATGTTGCAGATGAGGAAACAGAGATTCAGGTAGTCTAAAGATCTTTATTCCAGGTCACACAGCTAGAAAAGAGGAAACTGAGATTCAAGCCCAGATAGTGATTTTTGACCTGCTACTTCTACTATTCATGGCTACATGGTTATGAAGATGATACTAATAGTTATCTTCATTTGTTCTGTCTCAAAAAATTGAACCAATCTCTCCATATCCACTAAACTATTTAAGATAATAACCTTGGGAGATTGACAAAAGCCATGAATTTATTTCAATGAATGGATAGTGACAACTTCATTGTGATGCCTTGTTTACATGAAGGCCATCTTAGCTGTTGGTATTGTCAGGAAAATTTTGGTATAGTACACTAGGCCACATGCAGGGGTCAGAGATAAGAATTATCTTTACAAAGGTATTTATAAGCTTGAGGATTGAGGACATAATATATAGGAAAGCACGTCAGTGGAAATGCACCATATGCCCTCCTCCTATGAGAAATGCGTTCTGTACCATTTAGTAGTTGTTTCTGCCTAAATGTCACTTAGGGGAAGAACCAAGAATTTGAAGTTATTTTTTCCTTTATCTAAATTATGTTAGTTTTATGATTATGATATATCTCTTTTCTCTTGCTTTGTGTAAATTTAGGAAAGACAGAGGAAATTTATTGTTTTGTATTAGTTTTGATTGAAATAAAATAAGAGTTCATGTCTCTTCTGTGCTAAGATCTGTGTTAGATGTAATGGTGAATTTAACCAATCTGATCCCTGTCCATGTAGAGTTTATTATTTTTATCCCTTTAAGTTTATTGAGGTTTGTTTTAGGATCAGCATATGGCCTATCCTGGAGAATGTTCCATGTGAACTTGAGAATGATATACTACTGTTGGGTGGAGTATTCTATAGATGTCAGTTAGGTCCAGTTGGTTTATAGTGTTGTTCAAGTCTTCCATTTCATTGTTGATTTTCTACCTACTTATTCTACCGATTATTAAAAGTGGACTATTGAAGTCTCCAACTATTATTGTTAAACTGTCTTTATCTCCTTTCATTTCTGTCATTTTTTGCTTCACGTATTTTGGTGTTCTGTTTCCTAGTACATATACATTTATAACTTCCTGATGGATTAATCTGTTTATTATTATGAAATATCATTGACCTTTTAACATTATAAAATGTCCATCTTTACCTCTGGTGAGTTTATTTTTAAAGTCTATTTTGTCTGATAGTAGTATAGTCACTTCAGCTTTCTTGTGGTTGCTGTTTGCATAATGTATCTTTTTTCATCCTTTTACTTTCAATCTATTTATACCTTTGAATCTAAATTGTGTTTCCTACAGACAGCATAGAGTTGGAACTTTTTTTTAAATCTAGTCTGACATTTTCTGCCTTTGATTGGCTTAATCCATTCACATTTAGTGTTATTATTGATATACTTGGACTTACATTTGCCATTTTTTTTGTTTTATATATGCTCATTTTTTGGTTCCTCTGTTCCTCCTTTACTGCTTTCTTTTGCATGAAGTGAATATTTTCTAACATAGCATTTCAATTTCTTTAATGATTTTTTCCACTGCATGTTTTTTTTTTTTTTATTTCAGCAAATTATGGGTGTACATATGTTTAGGTTACATGTGTTGCCCTTGGTTCCCCCCCCCACCGAAGTCCGTGTTTCAAATATGTCCATCCTTCCACTGCATGTTTTTGAATTATTTCCTTAATAGTTGCTCTAGGGCTTACAATATACAGCTTAGCCAGCTTAGTTTCTGATTAATATTAACCTGGTTCCTGTAAGATATAGACATTACTCCTATATAGCACTATTTTTGCTTTCCTCCTTTTTGTGGTATTATTGTTTTATATATTATATCTATAATTTTTATAAACCCAACAGTACATGGTTATAACTACTACTTTATATAATTTTATGTCTCTTAAAGGAGCTGAGAGAAAAGAGGAGAGCAAATATATACTTATAGCTGTTGTAATATTAGCCTTCTTGTTATAGCTTTGGTTCTCTCCATTTGTTCTTGTGGATTTGAATTACCATCTGGAGTAATTTCTCCAATACAGCATTGCTCCCACCCATCTCCTTTGTGCTGTTATTGGTAAATACACTACATTTCTAAATATTATAGTCCCCAAAATACATTATATATAGATTGTTTTATACATTTGCTTTTTAAATCAGTTAAGAGAAGAACAAGAAATATGCATATATATTGCATTTTATAATTACATAATTGGCTTTCTCAGTGCTCTTTGTTTGTTTCCATGGATTTGAATTACTACCTGGGGTCATTTACTTTCAGCATGAAGAAATTTTGTTAATGTTTTTTGTAAGGTGAGTTTTCTTATCCTCTGTTTTTGTTTATCTGGAACGTCTTTATTTTGCCTTCATTTTTCATCCTATAGTTGGTATGGGATTCTTGGTTGACAGTTTTTTTAAGCACTTTGATTCTGTTGTCCCATTGCCTCTGGCCTCTGTTATTTTTGATTAGAACTTAGCTGACTTTATTCAGGTTCCTTTTAAGTGATGAGTCATTTATCTCTTGCTGCCTTCAAAATTTTCTCCTCTTTTCCTTTCAGCATTTTTTACTATGACGTGTCTCTCTGTGGCTTTCTTTGCATTTATCCTATGTGGAGCTTTTGAGTTTCCTAGATGTATAGGTTAATGTTTTTCAACAAATGTGTGAAGTTTTCAGCCATTATTTCATCAAATATTTTTTCTGCTCTTTTCTGTCTCTCCTCTCCTTCTGGTACTCCAGTTTTGCATATATTGATGTACTTAATGATGTTCCACATTTCTCTGAGGCTCTGTTCAGTTTTCTTCATTCTTTTTTCTCTCTATTCTTTGGAATGCATAATCTTTATAATCTATCTTCAAGTTTGCTAATTCTTTTTTCTGCCAGTTCAAATTTACTGTTGAACCTCCTTAGTGAATTTATCATTTCCGTTATCCTTTCAGCTCTAGAATGTCCATTTGGTTCTTTTTTTTTATAATTTCTATCTCTTTATTGGTATTCTCTATTCAATGAGACATTATCACCATATATTCCTTTACTTAGTTAATACGGTTTCCTTTAATTCTTTGAACATATTTAGAATGGCTACTCTAAAGTCTTTGTCTGTTAAATCCAACATCTGGTCAATTGCCAGGCAGTTTCTGCTGCCTTCTTTTTTTCCAGTGGATGTGCCATATTTTTTTTAAGGTAATATATTATAGCAACTCTAGGTACTGGTCCCCACCCACCTCTGGAACTTGTCAATGTTATTTACTTGTTTAGTGATTGGCTGAATTGTTTTAGTGAAGCCTCTGAGGTTACTCTTCAGGGGACACAGCCTTGGGTATGACCATTGTCATGCTGGGATGACAGTGGTTTGGACAAGGCTCTCTCTGACTGGCTCTTTCCCTGACCACACCCAGATGTTAAGCTTCACAAATTGCTGACTAGTTGTTCTACTGTTTTTTTTTTTTTTTTAAACAATGCTGTGGGGTATAAATTGCTCCAGAAATTGGAGCAATTTGGATTCCTTTAAAGGAATAATTATGAAATTTTGAGATTTGTTCTGACCCCAGAAGGGCTCCTCCCAGCTATCTCTTTCCCCTTATCTCTTCACAAACCAGTGCTGGGAACAAAGACAAAGATTCTTTTCTTTCTTCCTTCCTTCCTTCCTTCCTTCCTTCCTTCCTTCCCTCTCTCCCTCCCTCTCTCCTTGCTTCCTTCCTTCCTTTCTTTTTTCTTTCTTTCTTAAAAACTGCATGTTCTTTATTTTGCATACTTTAATTTCAGAACAAAATAAACAAACTCTACAATGCACAACATCCAACGCTAATTGTCTAATTAGGGAGGGGATGGCGCTTGAGGTTCTTGTTTCCCGCCTTAGATACAAGGACAGAAGAGGGGGAAAAAAACACTAACTTTTTGAGTGACACCTCTGCCTTAGGAGCTGAGTGCTGGGAGCAGAGGTTGGCAGCAGCTCCAGGTATTTTCAGCTTGTCTCTCCCATCATGGAACACCTGCACCATGAGCCACGATAAGGCATTGAGGACTCTAGTATTCCCAGCGGTGGCGAGCCCAAGGTGGATCCTCCATCACGCATGTAGGAATGGAAGAAGGGATCTCCCAAATTTCCCCTGCACTCGCCTGGAACTTAACTCCAGCAACAGATAGCTGGTGCAGGGTGAGAAATGCTGATGTTCTGCCTTCCCAGGAAGATAACCCTCTGACTGGATTATAATTCTCATGACTGGAGGAGTAATGGGGTATTCTTGGCTGTGGCAGTCTGGAGTTCCCATCTCACTGAGTTGGGAGAAGGAGAGATGGAGTGGATCTTGGTCCAAATACTATAGACTACCGCTGTTATTATCGAATTTTAGATTTTCTTGAATAAATCTTTCTTCATTTGTTGTATGTCCTTAGGACCATTTTGAGAGACTTTAAATGGTTGTTTTTAAAATAAATTAACCATAGAATATAAATCCTAATAGAAAAAATTTTCTTTTCGAAGGGATGATAGGTATGTCTTCTATAATTTTTTTAGTTATTCATATTCATGTCTTTGGAGAAAGAGGATCAGTACTTTAATGAGTAATATTTTTGCTCACTCCTTTTTTTTTGGAAATAGTCTTGCTTTGTTGCTTGGACACATGAGGGCAGTGATGTGATCACAGCTCACTGCAACCTCAAACTCCTGGGCTCAAGCAATCCTCCTGCCTCAGCCTCCCTGGTAGCTGGGACTATAGAAGTGCACCACCATGCCCAGCTAATTTTTTTATATTTTGTAGAGATGGGGTCTCACTGTTGCTCAGGCTGGTCTTGAACTCCTGACCTCAAGCTATCCTTTCAACTTGGCCTCCCAGTGTGCTAGGATTACAGGTGTGAGCCACCGCTCCTGGCCAACTCTGATATTTTTAATTTTACTCTAGTTTATTAATTTTTTTCTGATTATATTCCACTACATTTATTTCGTGATCTACATTTGTGAAATAGCTCTACAGTTTGAAAAACACTCCTAGAACTTCTGATAGATATAATTGCTAAAATTTAAATCTTAATTGTCAATTTGTTTTAATGTATTTTTAAACTATTGACTGGAAGGTTTTTACTCCTTATTTGGTTGTTGGAACAGTAGTATTTATAGCTATTTTTTGGGCATAAGATAAATTCTAATAAAAGACTATTATTTTAATTAGTTTATAGATGAAGTTTATTCCCCTCTCCAACTAAAGATAATTATAGACAGGAAAATAAATTTGCCTTATTAAAGGCCCACATTAGCTGTGACAATAACATTTAGATTTCTTTCAAATTCTGTTTATAGCTGCAAGAACCAAATTCTGTTTATATATTATTTTAGCAAACACATGACAATAGCATTTTTAAAAAATTAAACTTATAAACCAAAGACTTTATGAAGGTTTAATATAAAGAGATGAGTGTTTTAATCAGAAACATAGAAATGTCTTAAGTTTCCCATTAGATTTATTTATATTTTAGTTCAGAATGGATTTGAGTGAGCTTAATTCTGATGGGCGGCTTTACCCTGATTAAAGGGAAAAAAACTTCTAAATGATGCACTTTTTAAAATTTTTAAAAATTTACTTTGAATTTTAAAAATAAACTTAAAATTTATTTTTAAAAATTTCCATTTTGTTTGCCAGCATCACAACTATTCCTCTCAGCATTATATATGAGAAAACAACGTATCATTAAAAGTATGTGATTAAATTCTATTTTCATATTCCTTCTTAATTTTATGGTCATCATTAGTGACCAAAAATATAATGTAGGGGAAAGAATGTTTCCCAAGTTGTCATATTAAATGATTTTCATTTGTAAGCATTCAGTGTAATCTTAATGTTTTAAGAGAGTATACATAGTATTAATGTGTAGCCTGTTGGAATTCATAGACTTTTAGGTAAGTGTCCTCTTTTTTTCTGCTATTTCAGTCAAAAATGTGCTTCGGGGATATAAATAAATGGGCCACATACATACATCTCTAAGGCAACAGCCAAGAAATTGTCTAATAACTGTTCTTATAAGAAAATTAGAAATTATTAGAAAATTAATTTGCATTAAGTGGCACGTGTGTGTATATATATATTTTTCAAAGTCATGAAAATATATTTTCAGAAAAATTAAAAGCTTTTTTTTTTTTTTTAAATCAGAGTACTAGTAGACTAAATGTATTTGGAAGATATTTACCTATTGGGTAAATCATTATACACAGTGAACACTTAAATTGTGTGTGGTTATTATAAAGAAGTAAGCTGCCTTTTCTTGTTACTCAGAACACAGAAAGAAATCATAGTTGTTTCATTTATTATATGTCTTACTTCTTTTAAAGAAATAAGCACCTATAATAATTTTTGGCTTAATAGTAAATATTAGCTATTATTAGTCATAGCATACCTTCATTTGAGAGTGGACTCAGAATCCTGGTTTCAGACTTCAGTTGCCAGAATTTATTTGTTAGTGTTAATTATACATTTCAGAGCAAATTATATACGAAGCATTAGATTCATGAGAATTTGACGGTTTCCAATTCCTGGCCAGGATAGGAAAGCAGCAGGAGATGCAGGCTCTCTCTCTCATAATCAGCCCCTATTGAACCCGCAGGGCTAGATGGAAGCAGTAGAAACCCTGCAGAAATTCAAAGCTGTTTTGAACCAGGTTGAGCGTTAGAGTCGATGAGTAGCAGTCTGGTGAGAGGATTTGTTGGAGGAAAGCTTTTTAAGTCTGTTCTTAGAGGAAAGCTTTTTAAGTCTTGACTCTCTCTAGCATTGTCTCGTAACAGACATTGCCTGCAGCTTCACTGCCAGAATTGGAGGCAACAGCCCAGTCTGCAGATGCTGATACTGCAGAGTGTTATCAAGGCAATGCAAAAGCCTTGGTGGCAAGAGATGATAATGAAAACAAATACATGGGGAGGCTAAGACAGGATGACCCCTTTAGTCCAAATGTTCCAGACCAGCCTGGCTAACACAGTAAGCCCCTGTCTCAAAAAAAGAAAAAACAAGCAAAAAAGGTAGATTGACTTGTAGTCCTTGGATATTCATTCCTCTTCCTCTTTCCTGTCCAAAGCCCTCGGGCTGGTGAATTACTTCTTCCAGTAGGCTTCTCAGTAAGGATTTAAAGTTAAAACTCTGACAAAGGAGTTGCCTAATGGATTAGCAGCAAACCAGAACGATCAGTAGTGTTTCGGTGGTGCCCTTGGGCTCATCTTTCAAGCCCTTTAACTCACTGATTAACCTAGGACCCTTGAACAAATTTTTCTGTTCATTCGAAGTGGACAAGTGAACTGCCCCAAGAGAACTGGGGGAATTTCCTATCACTATGTCTTTCAGGGCCACCCACAAGTGGGATATAATGTAACAGCTGTCCAGTTCTGGCTGTGCCAGCAAAATGTGCAGACCTGTGCTTTTCCTCCTTTATTAACTAGTCATAGCATTTCTATTTAATAATGAAATGCATTATTCCATTAATAATGGAGTACGTGTTTCAACTTTAAGATTTGGTTGCCCAAGTAGCATTCAATTCACGCGGGGTAGCTCAGTTTGCACAATCACTCGGTGTCCCACGATGAGGTGGGCAGTCTCCACCAGAACCCATCATCAAGTCGGGACCTGCTTTTCAGAGGGAAAACGGTTGTTGGCAGCAGAGGACAGGCCCTTACTCCCAAATCCTAGGGCTCTGCACCCTGATTTTCCTGTTGGGGTTTGTCAGAGGCTCCATATAGCTATATCTGCCACCACACTTCATGTACCCTTGAGCTGAATTTTGAAAAATGAGCAGAGGACTATCAGGCTGCCGTGTTGGGAAAGTGCTTTCTAGGAGTACCATGAGCAAAGGTCGAAGTGGTGTTTAGGGAACTGCCAGCACTGTAACAGGGATAGAATACAGAGTTTGATTTGGGAGAGAGAAAGAGGAACAGGAAGGGAATGAGTGCCGAATGTACGCTGTCCTAAGGTATCTGTATTTTATCCTATAAGCCAGTGGTTCCTAAACTTCAATGTGTGTCAGAGTTGCCTGGAAGACTTGCTAACACATGGATTGTGGGTTTGGGGTGGGACCTGAGAATTTGTATTTACAAAAAGTTCCTGTGTGCTGATCTGGGAACCACACTTTAAGCACTGCTGCTGTAAGCAACAGAAAACAAGCAGATTTAAACAGGAAAATAACGCAATCAGATTTAAGTTTGCTAAAATCACTGACAGGTAGAAGTATGGCAGATGGATGGGAAAGATATAGAACAGGAGAAATGAGACCAGTTGGAAGACAATTGAAATGATCATGTTAAGAGATTAAAGGGCGTGAGTTAAAGTCAGCAATGGAATTGAGAAGTAGGGAAAAACTCATTTCAACAAATCTTTAGCACGAATTAAAATGCCAGGTACTGTGCCTAAATACTTTGTTTTGAATTTTTATGTCACTCTGGATTTTTTCAAAGCCTTGAGATCCTGGCAGAGAAGAAAGTGCTATAATGGCAGAGAATGGGATAAACTTTCTTTAGTTGAATATGTATGTGATTTAATCACTAAAAAGAAAATGTCTGTTTGTTACAAACTTAGAACCAGGTATCAGCAAAACTGAATCATCTTTTAACCACCACAGGATAATACAATTCTAAGTTTTCCATTTGAGCAGGAAGAATCCATTTCACCTTCTGCATGATAATGATAAAAGTTATAGTTCCATAGTTTTATATTGGATCACAGAATTATATTACTTTTGTATGTAAAGGAATCATTCAGTCCAACTCTCAGTTTTTTATTTTTTATTTTTAAACAAGTGGAAAAAATGGTACCTAGACCTGGTAAATGACTTGCCCACAAGCTAATGGTTGGTGGAGCTAATGGTTAGGGTTCCTCATTGCTGGTCTAGTGTTCTGCATTAACCACATTATTGGTTATTATCAATTGTGAAAAATAAAATTCAAACTTCTTTGTAGTATTTATAACCATTTATAATCTGGTATCAACCTACCTTTTCAGTTTTATATATTGAAACTCCAACTGTAGGCACGTTTGTAAGATTAGCCATTGACATCCCCTTATGTTTAGCCTCTGAAGAAAGAATGCCCAACAATTTTTCCTTCATGTGGTTCCCATTCTACTCCCATCTTCCATCTGTCAAAATCAAAGTCCAGCTCACATGTGAGACATTCTTGATTTCTTTGATTAGAAGCAGTCTTTTCTTTATTCTGCTTATTTCCTCATAGGGCTTATTATAATCTGCCTTGCATAATGAATAATTATGTTAATCTTCCTCACTAGGTTGGGTGTTCTTGAAAATTTTGGTCAGTCCTTATATGAATGGAACAATTTCTCAATAAATGTTTGTTGGAATTAATTTATGCTGAATAATTTAAACTGTAGAAATTTTGTGAAATTAATTTGTTAATATTTTTATTTAAGAAAGATGTGCAAGGAGGCAAATTATACACAATGTTTTTGAAACATAGTAAATTTGGGATAATTTGGGAGAAGTAGAATATTCCGAATTAAAGACATATTAAATATAATGTTTCATAAAGAGAGTGATTATTTTCCCATTTAGTTGATACCTTGAAATATTCATTTGTTAGATAAATGCTCTTCAGGACTTGAATTAATGCACAGATAAAAAAAATGTAGCCCTGGCCCCTGTCTGTAATCCCAGAGGTTTGGGAGGCTGAGGTGGGGGGATTGCTTGAGGCCAGGAATTCATGACCAGCCTGGGCAACATAGCCAGAATCCATCTCTACAAAAAAAAAATTTAGCTGGGCACAGTCATGTGTGCTGGTAGTCCTAGCTACTGGGAGGCTGAGGCAGGAGGATGGCTTGAGCCCAGGAGTTCAAGGCTGTAGTGAGCTAAGTGTACCACTGCACTCTGGCCTGTGTGACAGAGAGAAACCTAATCTCCAAAAAAAAAAAAAAAGGTGATTAGCAAAACAATTGTTGAAATTTGCTATTATACTTCAAAATGATTGGGTTGCAAGTTTTTTTTTTTTTTTTTTTTTAACATTTTCCCTTGCCTTAAATTTTCCCTTTTTAAGCCAACTTTTCTTAACCCCAAATGCTTGGAATAGAATATTCTGATTCATTATTTTTTTTTTTTTTTTTTTTGAGACAAGAGTCTTACTCTGTTGCCCAGGCTAGAGTGCTGTGGTGTCAGCCTAGCTCACAGCAACCTCAAACTCCTGGGCTCAAGCTATCCTCCTGCCTCAGCCTCCCAGGAGCTGGGACTACAGGCACCCGCCACCATGCCCAGCTAATTTTTTTTTTTTCTACTTTTAGTTGTTTGGCCAATTTCTATTTTTAGTAGAGACAGGGTCTCGCTCTTGCTCAGGCTGGTCTTGAACTCCTGAGCTCAGAACCATCCACCCGCCTCGGCCTCCCAAAGTGCTAGGATTACAGGCGTGAGCCACCACGCCTGGCCTGATTCATTATTTTTAATAAGTTAAATATATATCATGTTCTAATAGCCTATTTTCAAAGTTTAAGAGTACAATGAAATATACCATATGGAAATTATGATCAAAACAGAATATGTACTTGATTCGGAAGTTCAGAAGATAAAACTGGATCTTAGAGTATGTCATTCATTTTCATTATGAACATCTATTGTGCAATAAAACTATTATTTCTTAATCATTTACTGGCTGGGTGTGGTGGCTCACGCCTGTAATCTAGCACTCTGGAAGGCTAAGGTGGGAGGATCGCTTGAGCTCAGGAGTTTGAGACTAGACTGAGCAAGAGCAAGACCCCATCTCTATTAAAAATAGAAAAATTAACTGGGCTTTGTGGCACACACCTGTAGTCCCAGCTACTTAGGAGGCTGTGGCAGGAGGATTGGTTGAGTCTAGGAATTTTAGGTTTCTGTGAGCTAGGCTGATGCCACGGCACCCTATTCAGGGCAACAGAGTGAGACTCTATCTCAAAAAAAAAAAAAAAAAAATCATTTGCTATGTGCTAGGCACTATGCCACCTGATCTGTAAATGTTATTTCATATAATCCTTATATTAGCCATAAGGATTAAGCATCTTTAAGTACGAAAAATTATTAGTAGCCAAGAGAGATGAAAAGATTTGCCCAAGATCACAGTCAACTACTAGTATGTAACAGCACAATGACTTAAACCAGGTCTCTTGATCTAAAACTCATGCTCTTATTTGATATCCTGAACAGCTTCCCTCAATTATAATAGTTTCAGAAAGCATAGAAAATAATATATCTCTGCGCTGATACTATAACATTCCCTTATCACTGAGTTTTTCCTTTTTAATACATAAACTCACTGTTTCAATTTGTTTACTTGGCTTTTGCAAGGAAAATAGCAGGATGCCCACTCAAAAATTCTATCTGGATTTTCAGATTATTTTTATTCCACATAAATCAACATTCTCTGCATTCTGTTTGGCAGATATAAACTTCATCTCTGCCTCTGCTAAAATTACAGGAAAACCTTTACGTTATCTCAAATTATTGAGGCTATATTTTAATAATTAGTTTTCAGGTCAAATTCTTAATTTAAAAAAATTTACTGGGTAAGTTCAGTGTTTTAAAAGTAATGACCGAATGTGGCAAAATATTTCTGGATAACATTTACTAGCATAATCTTTCTAACAAAACTAAGGAACAAAATGAAAAATATTTGACCATGTCCGAGAAATCTATCATTTGCATTTATTTCAAGTTTAAAATGAAACAGTTGGAGAAAATTATCTCATCACCAGCTAATGACTCTCAGGTGCTGACAATCTTTTTTACCTTCCCCCCCACCCCCAGCAAATGGAAAGTAGATTGACTCCAGATTTCATATTTTTGGCCTATAATAGAATTATTCAAAAATTTCTACTCTTATATGTTTATTTTTCCTTAAATTACATTTCATTTTGTCATTGCTATATCTTTATGCATTTATCTCTGCATAAAGGAAATTATTTGCTTAACTCTGAAAGAGTCATCAAAGGCTTATATGTCAACCAATTACTATTATTATTTTCAGTTTTGTATATAGTTCTTTTTTTTTTTTTTTGAGACAAGAGTCTTACTCTGTTGCCCAGGCTAGAGTGCTGTGGTGTCAGCCTAGCTCAGAGCAACTTCAAACTCCTGGGCGCAAGCGATCCTTTTGCCTTAGCCTCTCGAGTAGCTGGGACTACAGGCATGTGCCACTATGCCCGTCTAATTTTTTCTATATATTTTTAGTTGTCCAGCTAATTTCTAGTTTTAGTAGAGACGGGGGTCTCACTCTTGCTCAGGCTGGTCTCGAACTCCTGAGCTCAAATGATCCTCCTGCCTCAGCCTTCCAGAGTGCTAGGATTACAGGCTTGAGCCACTGTGCCTGGCCTATAGTTCTTGAATGATTAAAATATGACCTTATGAATGTGGCTGATCTCTAAACCTCATGCAGCTTTTCCATATTTATGCTACTGTAGGAGAACTTATGTTAAATTGGCTCACTGTTCACATTTGTTCTTGCCTCTTTAATGTTTATTTACCATAACCTTGGAGATGTAGAGTAATTTAGACTCCATGCCAGGTTTCCTCCGCGTACCCATGGATGAGATAAGGCATGCAAAATACTGAGCCCTAAGCCAGACACACAGTAGGTACACAGTGAGCTCCTATTAATATTTATTCTTAGTGATTATTACCTTTACTCTTCCCACTCCATTAATTCACCTCCTTTCCCTCTTTCCATTTTCTGGTTCTCTATTTCCAATTATGTGAACAAAATTCATTTGAATTTCAGCTAAGAGTTATTTCCTCCCCCATTTGCCACCTTCAGTTGTTCATTGTTGCCACGCAACTATAAGACATGCTATCTTTAGTCCTAGGGAAAACTGCATATGGTTTAACAAATCCTGTGTTTATTTTGTCCCAAGTATTTGCTTACTGCTTACATACATAATGAGGGTGGGGGAATGGATGGAGGGAGGTGATCAGTGTGTTTCTTCAGAACTCCTAATGTTACATGTAATTAGAGTCTACATTTGCTGGGGAAAACAAGTTGGTAAATTTATAATTCATTTGATAGCTATGTGTTTTCTTATAAACAAGATAATATTGCTTTTGGCAGATATATATAAGGTTAGGTTAGTTTTATTCTAGTTTTTTTTTTAAGAGATGGGGGTCTTGCTCTGTAACCTAGGTGGGAGTACAATGGCATGATCCATAGCTCGCTGCAGCTTTGAACTCTTGGGATTAAGTGATTCTTCCAACTCAGCCTCCCCAGTAGCTGGGACTACAGGCTCCCACCACCGTGCTTGGCTAATTTTTTAATTTTTTTGTAGAGACAGGGTAGGGTCTGGCTATGTTGCCATAATAGTCCCAAACTCCTGGCCTCAAGTGATACTCCTGCCTTGGCCTCCCAAAGTGCTGGGATTACAGATGTGAGCCACTATGCCCTGCCAAATTCTAGAATTTTTTAAATGACTCACTTATATTAATATTTGATTTTATAGTTGATACTTTAAGGTTGTTAGAAACACCAAATGCTACTGCATAGAAATATTATAGATTGAAAATGTGGGTTGCACCCTAAGCCTAGATGTAAAGTGAAGTCCTAATGCTTTTAATTAATTATATTTAATTCATTTATCTTAGGTGTTAATAGTAACAAAGGTTAATCAATTTTATCCAATCATACTTACTGATATCTATTACATATATAACATTATGAGAGAATCTGAACAGGATACCAAGGAGCAATAAGAAACCTGGTTTCCACCATCAAGGAACTGTCTAGTTGGATTTCACAACTTACTATATATGAAAAAAGTCAGCATATATGCAAACATCAAATTTTGTTTTAAAGAACTGTTTTTAGTACAATGGATGTGTATTAAGAATTCAAGAAAATGAGGAATTAGGTGGACTGGTGTGCCAGCTAGCTTCCATTACTTTCTCTAGCTAACCTCTACCTTTCTCATCTCTCCTGAAGACTGCTTTCCCTCTGGCCTCTGGTTTAGTTCAATGTTGAGTCTAGGTAGGTAATCTGAGGGTGGAGGAGAATGAGGTCAGGGTAGGCACATTTGTGGGACCTGGGGCAAGAATACAAATGCAGGCACAGATACCATATGCCTAACAGTTTAAAACTAATTGCTTATAAATGAACTGTCAAATAATATATGTTCTATGCTCCTATTTTGGCCAATATGTCTTTATAATAACCTGAAAGGCCAAGTTCACATTTAGGGTTTTCTAATTTGTCAGAGTTCCACACTGGAATATAGGGACATGGTGAGAAACAGGCCTCTGCCTGCAGCCTACCACATTCTTTTTCTACCCAGCTCCGTCCTGTGCTCCTCGACCTCCTCATAGCCCCGCTTTACCCTGGCAAAGAGCTGCTCCTTAGCCACACCTCAGGCATAGGGATGCTGGCTACCTGGACCTTGGAAAAGCCTATGCAGATTCTGGAGACATGTTGGGAGCCACTTGGGCAGGGAAATCCAGGATCGTGCATATCCAGAACATGGTCTAGAAAGGAAGGTATGAATTCTGGGTGGCCATGCCCCCTTGGCGTTGTGGACTCCCTATCTTGTAGGATGTTGTGCAGCTAAAGGAGGGCCAGAGCAGGAGCCCCTTCTGCCTGGGTCTAAGGGTAATATTGAGTCAGGCTATTAATTTCCCCAGGTGCTTTTCTTCCAGGTTGCTTCTGGAAGGATGTTTCCTTCAAGGAAATGTCATAGCTCTTCTTAAGGTGATTCTCTCTACAGAACTTTCTAATTCCTCATCTCTTTGGATTTTGAGATAGAAACAGCCCTGGGGTACTATGTGTTATAGTTATACCTACCCTGACTACCACTGCCCAGTCTCTTTATTAAACCATCACCAAATACCTTAATTTGAGTGTACCATCTCTTTACTGCTGCGATCATACCCAACACAGTTGATTACTTAAGTGAGATTTCACAGCAAAGGTGAACTTGATGTAGGCCTTGAGGCAAACTTTTACTTTCTAGGAAAGCAAAAATAGGATTTAGAAATTAAAGGAACTCAAAAGGTTATAGAATCCAATCTTTCCACTCTGTGTCAACACTTTTGCCCTCATCATTTGATATTTTATTTGACACAACACAAAGTCATTCTTCTCTTTGAATTTTTTCTTAATTTCACATCCTCCTATGTTCCCTCCTGTGCTCCCAGTGTTGGTAACATAGCTGTCATGTACCCTACAGTGACTCATTTCTCCTCTTACTTTTCTTTAATCAAATTTCTGTGAGCTCTTTATTCATATAATGCATTGTGAAGCCATTTGGCTTTCACTTGATGGGGAATGCATCATTTGCTTGTAAGGTTTTTTTTCTACTCTTTTCTCATTAGCCCAAGACAATTAAAGTAATACTATTCGGTGCTATAGGAATAATCATAACCTAAAGGAAAATTCGAGACCTGAGATCCTATGGCAGTATCCCATTTTTAGGGATATGTTTATATTACTTTTCTAGATGAACCAGAATATGTTTATATTACTTTTCTAAGTCACAGAAACATAAAACAAAAATTTTAAAGTTATCCTAAAGAATTCATAGACTCCTCTCTCCTCCCTCAGTGTATCTGCTAACTTTAATTTGAGACACATGGGTTTTCAGGACCGAGTTGATGTGAGAGGTGAGGGGAAGGGAAAAAGCCTAGTATGACGACTCAACGGTGTCTGGTCTGGGCCACTGAGCGCATAGTGGTTCTATTTGCTGACTTTAGGAGTAAAAAGAAAACATACATTTAGGAGAAACGATGAAGTCAGTTTTGTACAATCTCAATTGTGAGTTTCCTGCAGTAATTCTCTTTCTGGTCAAATGAGCTGGAGATATAAATTTGGGAGTCAACATTGTGAAACCAAGATAGTAGATGTGGTCATTCAGGGAGAATATGCAAACAGAGAAGATGGCCGAGGAAAAACAGCCTTAGTGAACACAGTTCCTGGACAGTAGCAGTTGGGGGGGGGTTGAGTGGGGGTGGTAAGGAAGCCAAAAGAGAGGCAAAATTTAAGAATAAAATTATTAATGCAGTCAGATGGGAGGCTGAGCCAAAAGGATCACTTGAGGCCAGGAATTTGAGACCAGCCTGAGCAGCATAGTGAGATCTGTCTTTACAAAAAGTAAAAATAATTATCTGGGAGTGGTCGTGGGCGCCTGTAGTCCCAGCTTCTTGGACGGCTGAGGTGAGAGGATCCCTTGAACTCAGGAGTTCCAGGCTGCAATGAGCTATGATCAGGCCACTGCCCTCCTCCAGCCTGGGCTACAGAGTGAGACCCTGTCTCTATTAAAAAAAAAAATCAAGTAAGACAAAGACTGAAAACAGTTATGTTTGGTGATTAAGAGGTGCTGACCATAGTTAGTGCAATTTCAATGGCGTGCAGCGCAAAGTCTGATCACAGCGAGTCCAAGGGCAAGGGGGGAAGTGAGGAAATGCAGCTATTAATTCAAGACTTTTGCTTTGTTGTGAAAAACATAGCCAGATGGGACTGCAAAGATGGAGGACTTGAAAACTATGCAACAATGTTGATCATTGGTGGCACCAGCTGGGGAGGTAGCTTAAAGATAGAGATCCTTGAGTGGAGGGATCAGATCAAGGGTCAAATAGAAAGAGACTTTCTTCCAAGCTTGGAGAAGGGAGATGGGTGGAGGTACAGAGAGGAGGTGGGGAATTGAGGGTGCCCACACTTCACACCAAAAGACCTGTTTTCTCTGTGGAATATGAGGCAAGGTCCTCACCAGAGACAGAGAAGGGCAGAGGTGGGGCCAATGTCTTGCGAAGAGTGCCAAACGTTGGGAGAGAAAGCTGCCCAGGGAAAAATACTGAGAGGTGCTGAGTCTGACTATGAATTGAACGTGGCACCAATCTCGGGGTTATGTGACTTTTCCTTCTAATTCTGCCCTGCAGCCTGTAAGACCCAGAGAAGGTTGACTTCTGCTGAAATCTCTGTCCCCAAAGGCTCAGACGTACGGACTTGAAGTCCTGTGGTTGAATCGTGTGTCAGTGCCTCCTAGGAATTTAGGAAAAGCACAGAAGGGTCAGCGTGCTTGCATTCTGAGAGTAACGTTCTGTACTTTCGGCATCCCCAGGCCTTCACGGAAGTCCAGTCATTTTTCGCAAGGATGAGGCATAACCTGGAGATGAGATGAGGGGCTGTGCATAACTTTCCCGCTCCCAGATCCCTCTCGAGGGAGGGCGGCCGGCTGCCTCAGTCCAGGTGCTGGCTCCCGCAGGTGGAGGAGGGGGCCCCCGACTCGCGCTCCAGGCGGAAGCGCCACTGCCATTGGCCCGGCGGCGACATTTACCTGCACGGGACCCGGCGCGCAAAGTCCGAGGCGCGGGGCGGGGGCGGAGGCGGTGGCAGCCGGCAGCGTAGGTGGGCCCGCGCTCTCGGCCAGGCAAGATGCCCCTGGGGCTGCGGGGAAAGAAGAAGAAGAAGTCCAAGGGGACCGCCCGGCTGGTGGAGGGCGAGCAGATGGGCGCGGGCGGCGGGAGCCTCCCCGGCTCCCCGGCTCCCGCGCGCAGGCTGGTCTTCCACACGCAGCTGGCGCACGGCAGCCCCACCGGCCGGGTGGAGGATTTCTCTAGCATCCGGGAGCTCTACGCCAAGATCGCCGGCGTGTTTGAGATCTCGCCGTCGGAGGTAAGGGGCCAGGGGTGCAGCCTCTCCGTCCGTCTCCCCGTCTCTCCAACGCGCCGGCTTAAATTGGCCCAGGCTCGTTGAGAGGCGCTTCCTTGAACCTGATCGGATGCAGGGTAGAGTCCTCCGGGAGCGTCCCAGGGGAAGGGAGTGAGCCTTACTGGGAAGGGAAAAGGTAAGTACCAGGAGCGGAGAAAGCCACATCCTCAGAGATCTGGCCTTTGGGAAACTGAGGGCGAGGCAACCTTTCTTCGCATGCAAATGCGTTTGCTCTAGACGTCTCAGATTTAGTCGTTCCGGGCGTGAGCAACTCCCCAGAGTCGAGATCTGGCCCGGCAAATACCCTCCACCTCATCTGGACTTTACTCTCCTGTTTCCTCCGCAGGCGTGAGAGAGTCACGTTGGGCATCTCCATAAACTAAGGTGGGGGAGGGAATTGAAGTGCCGTCCGGGTGATACCAAACCCAGGCCCACTTTGCCCCTCATCTGTCATTTCCAACATCAACACCTGGAAACCCATTGGTGGTATTTCCAAGAAGTTTAAAAAGCTGGGCTGTTGTTCCAAGGGTGGGTAACCTAGAGAATCATACTTAATCCCATGAGACTAGTCAACAAAATTTTCATGGGGGAGATCAGCTATAACTTTTACATCGTATCCTAAAAAGGGACTGAAGTTTCCCTTAATTAGATTGTGTGTGGGCCTGGAACTGGAGTTTGGTATAGACATGATCTCGAAAGCACTAGTTTATATGGACATTTATGTGACTACTTTATTTGTGCTTACTCATGTGAACTGCAAGTGTAGGTGTGGGAAGTTAGCTCAAGAAATATTTTATCCTCATTTCTAGGAAAAGCACGTGATTTTGTTGCCCTGGACTCCCATCCCAGCAGTGCAGAGAGCTGCCCTGGAGTGCCAGAGCCGGGCATCTGGATATCTGTTCTTTAGTTGTTTGTCAGGTCTGTTCAAGGGAAATTGAGGTCAAGGCAAAATTCCAAGATGAGATGAAAGAGAGCCAAAAGTATAACCCTTTTTTTTCAGGGTTCCCAGGCACCAAAGGGCAAATCACAAACCCATTTGCAAATTATTTATATTGATATAGGATATGAATAATATTTTATGTTTGTATGGGAATTTTCATTTCAAAAAGCACCTTCACAGGAATAATTTTTTTTTAATCTTCTCTAGGGGAGGTGGGTGGCAGGTTAAATACAATAAACTTGGGCGTGGAACCAGTTTCTACCATTTACTAGCTAGCTGTGTGGCCTTGAACAAGTCTAACTTATCTCAGTTTTAGCCATCTATAAAATGGAAATAAGAATACTTACCTTGAAGGGTGTTGTAAATACTGGGGTTTTTATGTGAACCTATCAGATTGCATGGCATATGGCCAGTGCTTGGTAATTGTAACTAATATTATTAATACTTAACAGTTAAATGGGAAGCTGAGGTGCCAAGTGATTGTGCCTTGGCTAAGGTAATATAACTAGCAAGAAAAAAGCCGGGTTGTTATTTGCATTTGGATCTTCTGATGTCTAAGCTAGTGAGCCCATTAACATACTTAACTGGCAACTTTAAAAGTCTCTCCTGTAACCAGGAACTCCAGTTTTAGTTACAGATGCTCCCTGATATGTTCAGTTTAAGATTTTTCTATTAATACTTTACCGTGGGTTTACTGGGGTATTAAATGCATTTTCAACTTATGATATCTTTGCCTAGTGATGTATTTATTGGGATGTAGCCCCTTGGTAAGTCAAGGGGCATTTGTACTTTGCATGAACAGTTTTCCTCCTCATTATATATGATGTTATTCTGAGCTCAAGATACATGATTTTATTCAATCTACTTAATCCTTAACAAGCAAATATTATTAATATCTCTGCTTCACAGAGAGGAAACTGAGCCTTTGAGGTTCAGAACTTTTTGGAGTTACACATAGCAAGTGGCAGAGCCTGGATTCGAACCCAGTTCATTTTTTTTTTTTTCCTGACTCCAAATTCCGTGAAGCTATATTGCTTCCTAAGTTTTCCAGAGTCTCTCTGCAATAGTTGGGTAGCCGTGTTCAACATTTTCAGTGCACTGACTTGCAAGATAAAATTCCGAGATAATAAACACAAGCCGTTTTGACGTGTTATATTAAAGTTCACAAATAAATTTTCCTAACCCATATATATGTATATTAGCATCCTTTTGCATGTAACCAACGTTAATGAAAGTTTTCCATCTGTATTAAAAAGAGTTAAGTATTTTTAGGATAAAGTATTCGTCATGATAGTATAGTATATCGTAAGTATTTCACTAGTTCACTTTGAAACAGAAGTAACTTATTAAAATCAAATGAATACCAGGGAGATTCTGTTTCCTATCTCATTCCCCTAGCAAGCAGTTTTCCCAATAATAATGGTGTAAGTAACCTTTGAGATGTTAGTGGGGACAAAACAAAAATGTTCCCCCTCTTGATAGGAGTGAGTAGATAAGTCCCACCCTTTCTCCAGAGAGGTGGCTGTAAGGAAATAAATAGCACTATGTGAAGAGCTGTACACTGTCTGCTGAGTGGAAAAAAGGAAAGCACTTGATGTCAGGTGGAGCAGACACAGGTGAACTTACTGGGGGCCCATAATGTGCCCACAACCGCGTTAGGCATGGAAGCCTACAGTATAGTCATTCCATCTGCACCAGAATTCTTTTCATTTTGCAGTTGAGGTAAGTGAGACTCTGCAAAATTAAACAGGCTGGTACGTGGTGGGGCCAGGATTTGAATTCAGTTTCCCTGGTTCCAAGTCTGTTACATAGCAGCTGGGAGATTCTTGGTAACTGCATTCCAATACCAAATACAAACCCGGAAAAACTTCTTTTTTAAGCAGATTTTTTTTTTTCAATTAAAGCGTCAGTCTCAACCAAAAAAATATTTATCGCTTCAAAAAGATGCTGTTGTAGATTTCAGCTAGTATTTCATGGTCCCTGAAGAAAGAAGCTAATGAAACCTATGAATCACTTAAGATTTGTTACCAACTCTGGGCAGGGTGCAGTTTATTGTGATCATTAAGCTGAAACAGATGGCCAATTATACAAAAAGCCCTTATATCTGATGTCTTTTTTCAAAACAACTAAATGAGCAATTCAGTAAAAAGAAAAAAGTACCTGTAAATTAATCTCATCTAAGGAACAGCTAACTCATAACGTAAATGCGGGATGTTTTTTCAAAAAGTTTGATGCCATCTTTTAAAATGTTCAGGTTGGCCTGGTGCGGTGGCTCACGCCTGTAATCCTAGCACTCTGGGAGGCTGAGGCGGGCGGATTGTTTGAGCTCAGGAGTTCCAGACCAGCCTGAGCAAGAGCGAG
>NW_012153062.1:20657840-20660312 GCF_000956105.1 Propithecus coquereli | reverse complement strand
GAAATAAGCTCAGGACAGCTACATCTGCAGTTTCCGTGGACAGCTGGAACATTGTTCATCCTGTCCGAGTTAAGACAGTAGCTCTAGACTTTGGAGAACTTTGGAGAACAGGTCTAGTTGTCCTTTACCCTCCATTTCAGCCTCTCTCTCTCTCTCCCCACCTCTCTTTCTCCCTCCCTCCCTCCCTCCCTCCTCCTTATTCTCCTCTTGACCAATTCTCATTTCTCATCCTCTTGACTTTGCTCCTCCCAGGCCCTTATTACCTTGACTCCCTGTGTCTTTGTGTTTCTTTGCCTCGCTACTTTCTTTTTTTTCTTTTTTTGTTCTTCTGAGACAGAGTCTCGCTCTGTTGCCCAAGCTAGAGTGCCGTGGCATCAGCCTAGCTCACTGCAACTTCAAACTCCTGGGCTCAATATCAAAAGTGTACCTCAGGGAGAGGACTGTGGACATGACAGGTATTCTGAAACTTCTTGAATTAGGGGAATGTAAATGGAAGATATCTTCCATGGTCTGTCTCAAACATGAAACTGTTTGCAGTTCTTGACGACTTTTATGCATTATTCTTCCTTTTATCTGGAAATTTTTCCCCTACTCTTTCCCTGTTAACTCCTACTTGTGCTGCAGGACTCAAGAGTCGCTACCCTAAGTCTTCCTGCCGCCTCAGGACTGGGTTCTGTGTCTTTCCTCTGAGCTTCTATGATGTTTATCAGACTTCATGGTAACTGGTGGTCTAATGTTTGTTTCTTCCAGAAGATTGAGAGCTGCTCTGGGCAGGGACTGCCAGTTAGTATGCAGTAAAACTATTTTTAAAAAATTTAAACTTTTTATTACAGAAACTTTATGCAAAGGCAAGGGGATAATGTAATTAATTCCCATGTGCCCAGCTTCAACAGTTATCAACATTTGCCAACATTTCTCTTCATCCCCATTTAAAAGTTTTTATTATTAAATATAATGAGGTAGAAAGAAGCACATAAAACAAATGTACAACTTAATGGATAAGCTGAACACACTGTAACCACACCTGTGTCAGGAGCTAGACCTTACTAGCCACAAGAGAACCTTCCATGTGCCTCCTCCCACCAGCCTCCCCCAAGAGTAACCACTATCTTGACTTGTATGGTAATGAACCCACATTTTCTTTATAGTTTTATCACTTAAATGTGCTTCCCTAAACACCATAATTTAGAGTTCTTCTAAATATGTCTTTGAGTCTCTCTTAATCTATAGATTTATCCTTCAGCTTGTTTTTTTGTTCCTTTTCCAGTGTATTTGTTGAAGAAACCAGATCTTTTATCCTGTATAATTTTTCAGTTTTTTGTGGATTGCATTCCTGTAGTCTGTCATTATATTTCCTATAAATCAATAGCTGTATCTTAATGCTTAATTACTTGAAGTTTGATTTTTTTTCATAATGAGAAAATATCAAAAGTATAGTTAAAGTTTTTTATTGATTGAATGAATAAAATCAACAGGAAAAACAGGTAAGTCTTTTACAATGTTGTCAGTATTTCTTCTGGAATAGTCTCTAACTCATTTTGAAAAGTCCCTTGTATATTCTTTGTTTTAGTTGTCTATACAGTGAAGCAACTGTGTCTTTTGACAGCCCTCTGAATTTTTGGCTAGAACCATAGAAAAATGCCTTCAGTTGTCAAATAATTTTGGGAAATGTATCTTGTAAGTTCATAATATGTATTAAAGGCTTTGAGAAGTCCACTAAAAGTTAAAAAAATCCCAGAATCTTTGTATTTATCATTTCCCATACTAATGTGGCTATAGAACTCTCTCTTTTTTTCCTGCATAACACTCCTTGGACCAATGTTCCAAGGTACATGATTTTAAAAATGCTGATTTTTTTTTTCAAAAGCTACTCATCAGTTATTATGTGATTAAAAAGGTTCTCTGATAATTAATACCATTCTGATTAGTGAATGCTTATCTCTGTCATCTCATACTGAAGAACTCTGCCAGATAGTTTCCATTTCGTCCTTGTCTTCTGATATTTTTGCTGTTCTGTTCTCACTGTCCAACTTTGGGCAGGTCTCCCATATCATTGGGCTTCAGTTTCTTCATAGGTTGTATGGGCTCAGTAGACTAGACTAGTGGTTCCCAAAGCTGGTTGCATCTCAGATCTGGTGATCTTTTTAAAGAACACAGGCCTCTCACCCTTACAGATTTGGACTAGGGCCTGAGAATGTTGTAATTTTTAAAAGCTTCTTTGATATCTTTAGACAGCTGGCCTGTCATCCATCGGTAGATGTGTATTTGGGAGCCACTGGATTAAATGAAGAGATCCAAGTTCCTTTCCAGCCTGAATGTTCCTCCAGAGCTTGTGTATTCAATTAAAAATATCTGAGTGTCATCTTTATGCACAAAATATTGAGGAACATAAAAAGGGTACTATGACAGTGTTTTGCTAGTGGATGGACTATAGAAATCCTTCAAATGGTAAAGACCCATGTGTATTTAACA
>NW_012153062.1:20655007-20656049 GCF_000956105.1 Propithecus coquereli | reverse complement strand
GTTGGGATCCAAGAAACAGGCCTTCCTCAATCATCTTCCAAACTCTAGTCCTGCTGTTTGGGATGTGCTGAGGATTCTGAGGTTTTTTGATTAAAATGAGGAATATGAAGTTGAAGCTTGGCCATGACTAATACCAGGGAGGTCCTGTGGCTTATATGGCCAAATGAAAGGCAAGAAGGGACTGAAGAGCTTGTCATTGATAGAATGCTTTCTGTTTAGAAACATTTCTGGCCCTCTGTAAGTAGTGGCTAAGAAACTTAAGAACTCAGGCATTCAGAAATATATTTACTCTCTGTATAAACATCTCCCTGGAGATAAATCAAAGCACATGTAGAGTGACGGTTCCAATCTTTTCTTTTCTTTTTTTTTTTTTGATGGCTAAAATCCAAGATCTGTATCTTGGTCTATAAAAGTCTCAGGTTCTTAAGTTACAGTGTTAAAGTGGCCTTAAAGGGATACACAATAACAAGGCTGAGGAAATAATAATTCTGTATCCGATTTACATGTCTGTGTACTTTGTTAGCATAGCAGTGGTTATATGATTGGTGTTAATACTATGTCCTTTATGATCCAGGGTCACAGCCTTAATTTAACCTCCTGAAACTGCTCACATTTGATACTAGCAGCGTGTTCTGGGTGTGATTAGGTCATGGTTCCTGTTACATCTGTATTCTTTGGACTTTCCCCTTCCTATCTTGATTTTCCTGCTTCTATGTAAAGGTGTGCGGAGGAGGGGAAGCATACATATCTCGAGAATTAAGGAGAAGGGAACTATTCTGGAATACCCATCACCACTTAACCTCTGCTATCTTAACTGAAATGGTAATTCCTACCAGGACTCCCAGAAATTATTGCAATCTATAGATGAGGCACCTGGAGCTCAAATAAAGGTAAATTACTCAAGTTATACAGCCCAGAGGGATGTCTTTGACCCCTAGGTCTGTCTGGCTTCAAAGCCCTAATTCTTTCCATTATACAAGTGATTCTTAAGCTTATCAGACACCTGGTTGTTAGAGGTTAAGTAATTGCTCTACACTGTGAA
>NW_012153062.1:20653443-20654957 GCF_000956105.1 Propithecus coquereli | reverse complement strand
GTGATAATTTCTTCTACCTTATAGATAGGTTCATTAAGATACTTGGTCATAGAATTATCCTCACTTTCTGACAGCACTGTATCCAGAGCAAACCCATGCCTCAAACCCTCCCCCAAATCACCTAACACCTGCCCAACTCCTTTCTAACACCTCTTCCTGAGACCCCCAGTGTTTCCCATGGAGCACTCTCACCCTAGTTGCAAGGAAGCAGTAAACTGCAGGTGAGAATTCCTGGTGGTCTTTGGCTGGACGGTTTTGATAATTGTCAGTTGTCACTGTGGGATGATTACAAGGCAAATTCTAAAGAGGCACCCTGAATTTGGCTTCCCTGACTCTGCCCATTCTCTATTTTAATATTTTGATGCTCTGATCACACCAATCTTTTTAAATACTTCCAAGGCTCCCAGCTAGTTACAAATGACCCCCTCCAGCCAATGTCTCATATTCCTGCCTGTCGCTTGAGTCCTCTCCTCTGCTTCCTGCTCCAATCTCATCTCTTAACAGTCCCCTTTATGTTCAAGGATATTTGACTGTTTCCTTCCTCATTTCTCTTGCTGTTCTTATGTCTTTGTTCCAATAGCTCCTACTCACCTTTCTAGTCTCAACTGTCATCCCTCCAAGGAGCCTTCCCTGAATCCGCCAATCTAGATAACCACTAATGCATGATTTTTAACATAACATTTGCACACTAAATTGGTTTTAGTTATTACTCTCTCTTTCTAAGGGCTGGGTCTTTTTTCTTTTTAAATCTTGTTCCCTGAGTTGCTAGATGGCTAGGCTGCTCCATAAACATTTGCTAAATAAAGGTAGAAGGTAGATATAGTAGGAGATTGAAACTGCAGATATAGTCATGAGACTACAGATGTCCTTGAAGTTGTACAGATTTCATTCTGTAGGCGATAAGAATAGCTCAGATGTTTTTCAAAAGAGGCAATGATCCCTGACATGTGTTTTATAAAGTAGAAGCACAATCAACCATTCGTTCCGTTTTCTTTATAAATACTTGGTTTAAATGGAATAAAATGGTATCTTCTGGATTTATAGAGTACCATCTGAAAAGTTATAAATATAATCATTATGTATGCTTAATATCCTCTCATGAGCATCAGCATCATTTTTATGAAAAAATCAAGCAAGAAAAACATGACTCATTTTGCGAAGTGGGAAGAATCCACCCAGCTGCCTTATAGACCTCACTACTATCGAGAAGGTACGAAATGGATAAGACTGTTGGTTCTTGTGCTGGAAGTCCCCTGAAGTAGATGTGTTAACCACCCTAGGATAAAGTTTGAACCCTTGGGCAGGGGTAGACTCCTCTTCAAGCTCCTGCTACCCTATAGGCCAATGGCTGGCCCCTTTACCTTCCCTCCCCTGCTCCTACCATTCCAGCCATCCTGGGGGGAGTGGAAGGCTGTCCTCAGGTTGTAAGCAATGGAGGAACTCAGGTTACCTTGGGCAATTTCTACGTATGTATGTATGTGTCTCTTTGGCTGCTATAACTACCATAGCCTGAA
>NW_012153062.1:20651389-20653393 GCF_000956105.1 Propithecus coquereli | reverse complement strand
GAAAGATGGTAGGAAAAGATAATGAATGTGAAAACTTTTTAAGAAACAAATAAATCAGTTTGTAGTCAGAAGCTTTCCAGAACTAGAAACTCAGACTTAGTTTCTTTATAGAATTCAGAAATTGTTTCCTTTGACGTGGTTATGTTAGTATGTGCATGATATTAAATACCGAATAGTTCACTGACTGAATGAATCATTCACTAACTCATTTTCTCTTGATACATGAAGCAGTTAAATAAAGCATCGTACTTGAGAAGCAGAAAAGACAAGAACTGTGATTTTTAATTTCAAACTCTACCTACAAGCATGCTATTATTTCTCTTAAAACAAACAGACCAACCTTCTTATGCCACCTGTTCCCATATCCTATGCTACCACCCCATTCATTTCTTCTTTATAGCAAAACTCCTCAAAAGTTGCTGTCTCCAATGAGATACAGTTTGTTTCTCATTCTCAGCTCAAAACCTCCATGGTTTCCCGTCTCACTTGGAACAAAAGCCAAAATCCTACAATAGGCTGTAGCCCTGTTACCTTTCTAAAATCATAGTTGCTTCTGCTCCAGCCAGTCTGGCCTCCGGGCTATGCCTTGAATCGCAGGAGCCTTTAAGGCTTTTGCACTGGTTGTTGTCTCTGCCAGAACCTCTTCCTACAGGATGCTTTCCCTGAGTCCGCTCAGATGTCATCTTCTTGGTGAGGCTGGCACTGATCATCCGATCTAGAAGTATAGCACCCCCTATTCCCTTCTCCACTTAATTTTTTCCATAGTGTACTAACATCCTACATATATTTAAGTTATTTTATGGTCTTCCCCGCTCCCGCAATATGAGCTTCACAAAGGCAAGGACTTTTGTCTTTTTATTTACTGATGTAGCCCCAAGGGCCTTAACTGTAATCTGAAACATAGTTGGAGCTCAAAAAATATTCCTTGAATAAAAGAATCCTCACAAATTCACAGCTTTAGTACTGATGTGTAGGCGTTATAGGCGTTATGTGTAGTAGTTATAATACTGATGTGTAGGCGTTAATTTTATGTTGTACTGTGAGGAAAGAGACTAGCATTTGATGGGGGGCAAAGACGAACACCACTCATCTTCAAAAAAAATGTTTGAAGTTCTATGTATTTAACATATACAACATGATGTTTTGATATACATATACATAGTGAAATTATTATTACAGCGAAGCTAATTAACATATCCATCTCAGAAATTACAAAACTTGAGGCTCTGTTTGCAAGCAAAGTCAATTCCTAAATGAGTTAGAGCATATGGGGCGCTGCCTTGTGAGGCTTCCCAGAAACCGATGTCTTTTCTCAACTTGCTGACAGCAGCACTGAGCTCTGATGAAAGTCAATATTCTGTATTTATGTGGTATTTCTAGAGGACATGCTCTGCAGACTTTATAATTTCCCAGCAATGCACATTACTGGCAAGTGGAACTGTTGTCTTTCTGGCTCAGAAGTGGGAAGCTGGGAAGAAGAGATCAAAATAGGGTTTACTGACTTGCATATAGTCCCCTCCCCCCAGGAAAAATAAACAAGAAAACCCCACAAAAATGAAGGAATTGGGAATTTGGTGTGAATTTAACTACCAAGCTCCGAAGACTATGAAGTAAGCCCACTAAAATCCAGTAGAAAAAGTGTGAGAAAGAGGAAGGCAGTCCCTGAGAGTTGGGAGCTGGCCTAGCACTCACAGGTAGGCCTTGGCGTTCTCCCGTTGCATGTAAACAATTGCATCAAGATCAGGTAAGACTACTCCGGGACTGTGATAATTTCTTCTACCTTATAGATAGGTTCATTAAGATACTTGGTCATAGAATTATTCTCACTTTCTGACAGCACTGTATCCAGAGCAAACCCATGCCTCAAACCCTCCCCCAAATCACCTAACACCTGCCCAACTCCTTTCTAACACCTCTTCCTGAGACCCCCAGTGTTTCCCATGGAGCACTCTCACCCTAGTTGCAAGGAAACAGTAAACTGCAGGTGAGAATTCCTGGTGGTCT
>NW_012153062.1:20649837-20651339 GCF_000956105.1 Propithecus coquereli | reverse complement strand
TGGCCAAGGGAATAATAGGAGCAGATATTATAGAAATGGGAAAAATAAAAAGTATGTAATTGATAAAGACATGAAATTCTAGAACTGAGCTGCCCAATATTGTAGGCACTAGCCAAAAACAGGTACTGAGCACTTTAAATGTGGGTGATTAGTCCAAATGGAAATAAGATATATGGGTAAATACTAGATCTTAAAAACCTAATGCAAAAATGTAAGCGATCCTATTAATTTTTATGTTGATTATATGTTGAAATGATAGTATTTTGGATATACTGGGTTATATAGTTGAACTGTGTAAATTAAATTACATTAATTTCACCTATTTTTACTTTTGTTAGTGTGACTATTAGAAAATGTAAAATTATATGGCTCACATTATATTTCTGTTGGGCAGCAATGCTCTAGAAAATGGAATGAGTACTTCGTCTATCTTATGGAAATAGGCAATATGGTAGTAAGCACCAAATGTAGATACCCCGCAAGGTGTTGATGATGTCTTTCGTTGTAAAATGAATCCTTAAGGTTATATCTAGTGGATCAATCATTTTCCTCATGTTGCATAATACCTCAGCACCATAGGTTTACTTTTTATTTAGTTTAGTTCATCCACTAAAGAGTGTAAAAACACAAACAAAAAACCTCACAATGTTAAGTACTGTATTTTACTGCCTGTTATCCAGCATACTTAGACTCTGGAAGCAAATATTTCTTAGAGGAACATTGATAATATGACCACTGTTAATTTTCCTGTTATTTTTATTCTTTTTTAAAAAAAGTCAGCTTTCTCACATTGAATCTATCACATTGTCTTAAACATTTACTACTTGTGTTAATTGGATAAAGTTATAATTTTCTTATTCACAAAATATGGATAATAAGACCTAGTATATGGGTATACTGTATTGAATGAGCTAAGTGAATGTGCTTTGTAAATGCCATTCGGATGTAAACTGAGCGAAGCACTACGTTAGACATTGTGGGACAGACAATCATGACTAAGATCTCCTTTCTCTCAACAGAGTGAGAGTGACAAATAGGTGTGTTAAGCCAATTGGACTTTAAGGCAAGGTGACTCAGATACTCAAATGAGGTACTGGATTTATAATATGTGAGCAAAGTGGAAAGAGTGATTGATTCCACCTGGGCTGTCACATTCGAGCAGGGTCTCAATAGACAAGGGCACTGGGGTGGCGTAGGGAGAGTAGACAGCCATTTTAGATTTTGGATTGAGGGAACTGTATGGATGAGGGTGGGAAAGTTCACAGTATGTACTTGAGGTTCCTCTTGATTTATATATTCATGACTTTTGATGAGTGGATGAATGAGCAGGACTTTCGCATCATTTAGAAGGTAGTATATCTCTTTCTTATTTTGCAGTTCAAAATACAGTATCCTTGAGGATGTGTTTGGATGTCTAGACTTTTAACACATCCTTAGAGATATATTTGCTGACACTTGTGCATTGATACTGTGTGCATGGTAGGTGCTTATTCTTCCGTGAA
>NW_012153062.1:20648299-20649787 GCF_000956105.1 Propithecus coquereli | reverse complement strand
AGTGAGCTGTGATCAGGCCACTGTGCTCGAGCCTGGGCAACAGAGCAAGAGTCTATCTCTAAAAGGAAAAGAAAAAAAGGTGACCATATAATTTATATTCCAAACTCACATATTTCAGAGAGTGAAAGGGATGGTATTTATATTTACTCTGGGACAATAGGGATAAATTGGGACCTGGGGTTATCCTAATTATACCAAATTGCCTGCTAGAAAAGGAGAAAGACAAAAATACGATGTGAGAAAGTTTATCATATACTTGCTAATTAAGTACTAACAATACACGAGCCCTTTCCTGGGCAATAAGAACGGTTTCACTTTATAGGTATTTGGGGAGGGATGGCAGGGGGACTGCTGTGGTCATAAAAATAGAAGCAGGTAGTGAGGGCTCAGTGTCAGCATCCAGCCTGGAGCCAGGAGACTGGTACTTCTCATCCGGGCTCTGGCTTGGTGACACATTCTGAGAGTCGAGGACGGAGCCCCGTAGTAGCCTGTCAGCTTCTTCGGCCCTGCTTGATCCTCTCCGTCTTCCCTAAGTGCTCTGCCTGCCCAGACACCGGGAGTCTGGCAGGCAGCAGTGGCTGTAATGTTGGCAGCAGAGGGTGGGGAGAAGCTCCCCGGGGAGCGGGGATGGGGAGCTATAATAAACAACTCCGAGCAAAGGTCAGTCTTTCAGCCAGGGCTGTGCCATGGTGTCTCCAAGTGTGTGACAGAATTCTATTCTTGGCAGCTCTTCTCCACCTTTTCCCGTTCTCAGTTTCTTGGGATGTGTATCCCTGGGCAGGGGGTGGTTCAAAATTGAGCAACCCTGAGCTTGGAGGAACCCTCACACACCCTCCAGATTCACGGCTGACCTCCCCTGTGTGTTCAGTCATACCAGCCCTACCCGTAGGTGCATTTTCTCATGTTCGCAAACTTCCTCATGAGTAATTTAAGTATCTAAGGTGGCTAGTGAGTTTGCCTTCACTCCCTTCTTCTGAGTTCTTTGTCACCCTCGTCTAGGGAACCCTGTAGTACATTTTCCTGATGTCTCTCAGATGTCCTAATGTCCTAGTTTTGAATAAAAATGAATTCATATTTTCTCTCTCTCAAGATGTTTGACAACTTCTCAAGTGGCCCATATTTTCCCCATAAAGTGCTCATCTCTTTCTGTCAGAATTTTTGTTCTAGGGAATAGTAAGGATTAGACCATCTTCCCCCATTGCTCCATCTGGACACCTGAGTGGCTCACCATGCTTGCTTTCCAATTTTCCATGATTCATTTGGGTGGTTCTTAAATATTCGCATGCTCTTTAGACATTTCACTGTAAGGATTAGAAGTCAGCCTCCTGGGCCAACATGAATACAGTGCTATGTGAGCCTTCTGCCAAACACATTTGAAAGTTTTGTTTAAGGATCCTTTTGAGGTCTAGTGGGTTATCTTTTGCAAATTATATTTATATATTTGTTTGGTAAACTGGAAAGTTTAATTCACAAATCTCTTTACTAATA
>NW_012153062.1:20645350-20646426 GCF_000956105.1 Propithecus coquereli | reverse complement strand
TAAGGCAAAAATTCATTTTATTTTTGAATATCAGTTCCATCGTGGAACCAATGCAGCACAGACAGCTTGAAATATTAACATCGACAAACTGTTTGGGAAGGATGTGGATATGCACAGTATGTCGATGGTTTGAAAAGTTCCATTCTGGTTATTTTAATTTGAAAATGAGCCACGTGGGTGGCCTGAGACCAAGGTGGATAATGATGAGCTGAAAGCTGTAGTGGAAGCGAATCCATCTCAACCTATCTGTGAATTAGCAGCAAGGTTTGACGTTACTATTCCAACAATAATGGACCATTTGAAACAAATTGGCGAGATAAAGAAGCTGGATAGATGGGTACTGCATGAATTAAAGGAGCATCAGCATAGAAATCCCCTTCGAAGCTTGACTTTCTTTGCTGTCATGACATAAAGGCAAACCATTTCTACAGAGTATTGTTATAGCTGATGAAAAATGGATTCTTTTTGACAATCACAAGCATTTGGCACAATGGTTGGATAAGAATGAAGTGCCAAAATGCAGTCCAAAACTGAATATTCATCAAAAAAGCACTAATGGTGTCTGTTTCGTGGTCTAGCGCTGGTATGATCCACTACAGCTTCATGAAACCTGGTCAATCCATTATAGCAGATGTCTACTGCAACCAGTTGGATGAAATGATGAGGATGCTTGTGATTAAACAGCTGAGATTGATCAATAGAGACAGGCCAATCCTCTTGAAAGACAACTCTCGGCCACATATCGCACAAACAACGCTGCTCAAACTACAGAAATGGGACTTGGAAACTCAGTGTCATCCACTGTATTCACCAGACCTTGCACCAACTGACTACCACTTCTTTCAGGCTTTGGACCACTTCTTGCAAGAAAAAATATTCAGTTCTCAACAATATGTGGAAAACACCTTTCATGATTTCATCACCCCTTGCTCTCCAGGCTTCTTCACTGCTGGCATAAACAAGCTACCGTTAAGATGGCAAAATTGAAAAAAAAAAAAAAAAGATGGCAAAATTGGGCCAGCGCGGTGGCTCCTGCCTGTAATCCTAGCACTCTGGGAGGCCGAGGCAGGTGGATT
>NW_012153062.1:20642535-20643861 GCF_000956105.1 Propithecus coquereli | reverse complement strand
ATACTTAAATAGAGCTTTTTAGTTTAAAAAGTACTTTTATATATAGTTTCTTATTGAATTTTTGTAATAACTGATGTAGACCAAGCTTTACTGATACCACAATTACATGAGGGTTAAGGAGGTCATATAACTTGACTAAACTCACTGAGATTGAAGATTAAAGGCTATGGAATTGGGACTAGGTCCAAGATTGTTACCTCTTAATCCATTATTTTCTTCTCTTGTATTTCCTTTTATCTCTTTTCTGTTTAACAACCATTACAAGGATGAGATAGTTCCACTCTAGAGATTTATTTTGCTGATATCGGAAGTAAGGAAGAAGCCCTGTCTGAAATTTTTGTTAGAGGGAACAGGATATGAAATTAGGATGCTATAATATCTCAGTGCATTGAAAGAAACATGACTCACCATACACTTCACAGATTTTTTTTAAAGATAAAATGAGATAGTAGGCAGAAAGAACTTTTAAACTATGAAGAGCTATATAGGTACAAGGTATAATGTTTCTATCAATTAGGAATCTTTTAGTTGGACACAACAGAAAATCCAACCCAGAATGTCTTGATGAAATTTATTGGCTCCTGTAACTAAACATTCTAGACTAGAATACTATACATCAGGTGGGGTGTTTCAGCTGCAAATAACGAAAACTACTTACTCAAACTGGCTAAAACAAGATAACTTATTTTACATAAAATAGGGAGAATGGGCTCTGAGTTGGTTAACAGAGCAACTCCCTGATGTCATCAGGACCTAGGTTTATTCCATCTTTTGCTTTGCCATTCTTGGCATTGATATTTTCCTTGGCTTGGCAGTAAGGTGGTGATGGAAGTTTCTAGGTCACACACAGATAAGGCAACATCCAGGGGAAGAAAGTGATTCTCTGCGTTTTTTTATTAGGAGTAAAAAATCGTTCCCAGGAGCTTCCTGGACATCTTGCTCCTGTGTGTTATTGTCCAGCATTGGGCCACATGTCTACTGCTAATCCACCACTTAGACTACTTCAGTTTTATGCCTTTAACAGGGGATATGAATGATTTCCTCCAAAGCAGTGGTCCCCAACCTTTTCGATACCAGGGACTGGTTTCCTGGAAGACAGTTTTTCCACGGTCGGGGGTGGGAGGGGGGTCGGGCGCGGACGTCTCGGCTCCGCCTGAGATCATCGGGCGTCGGATTCTCACGCGGAGCCAGCCTGCATCCCTCGCACGCGCAGTTTGCAGTGCGGTTCCAGCTCGTGCGAGGTCTGAAGCCGCCGCTGAACTGACGGGAGCGGCTGTGGGTGCGGGTGCGGGTGAGGCTTCGCTCTCCTGCTGTGTGGCCTGGTTC
>NW_012153062.1:20641263-20642485 GCF_000956105.1 Propithecus coquereli | reverse complement strand
TTAAAATATATCATAGGAGACTCTAAGCACAAAGCTTAGCAATTTTCTCTCATGATATAAACCAGGTTAAATTATTGAGGTTCTGTTTTCACAAATTCAAGGAGTCTAATTTTCTACTTCCGCAGAAGCGAAGGGAAATAGCTGCTGGCTATACATGACGGTCTTAAAAATCCATATCTCAGAGGAGATGCCATTTTGAAATTAGGTTAAACTCCTTGAAATTTGCCTTTGTGGGTGATCCAAATAATTGAACACATGATCCGAAGACATGACATTTATAAATACAAATAGATGGCCCATCTAATGTACTCCTTTAATGTGAAATCAAATCTCACCTCTTCTATCTATATTTTATTGTCAAAGATCATAGAATTGGAATCATAATAAAAAGTTTAGATTATCTAATTAAAAAGCTTATTTTTAAAAATCTTATTAAATGTGAGCTAATCTATGTTCGCTTGTCATTTTTCTTGCTAACAGCATAGAATTTATTAATAATGAATTTTGAGTTATTTCTCAGAGGACTAGAATCAATGATTTGGGGTGGGGGGGGGAAGAAAGACTCTCCATTAGGAAAGATGAGGACAGAGTGGCCAAGTCAATACTACCCAATGACAGAATGCTCTAGGTTAGGTTTCTTGAGGGAACCCAATAAAGAGTATCTGTCCCTGCCTGGATCCTGAACAAATTGAAGCAAGATAAAAAGGTCAGCATACAGAGAAACAAAATATATCCGTTATTGCTGATC
This sequence comes from Propithecus coquereli, assembly GCF_000956105.1. Lineage (NCBI taxonomy): Eukaryota > Metazoa > Chordata > Mammalia > Primates > Indriidae > Propithecus > Propithecus coquereli. The sequence goes on along the minus strand of NW_012153062.1, from coordinate 20,641,737 downwards.
AAGTTTATATTAAGAGGAAGGATGCAATGGAAAAAATCAAAATTACTTCCCTAACTGGACCCATAGAAATAGAACGACTTCCTTTGGGCCAGCCACCCTTGCAGAAGAGCCTGCCACCAGAGGAATAAGGAGAAAATATGATACCCATGAGTATTCTTAGAAGTAAGGGAATAGGAATGGTTTACCCCTACAATATTGCAAATTAGTATACTCATACAATGAGTGAGATGCATTAGCTATTGCTGAGACCAAATATCAATATTATGAGAACCAAATGTTTTACCAAATTTTGTTTTAGATAAACATTTAAATTCACTCACTAAGGATGCCACTGATTTCTGTTTGTAGCTAATACATCATTACAGTTTTTGTTTATTTCTTAATGATAGCAGCTAAGGCTTTGGTTCTAATTCTCCTACATTAATTTAGTGGAAGCTATCCAACAGTGATCTATTAAATTTTCCCTCTTAAATT
>NW_012153062.1:20636303-20637342 GCF_000956105.1 Propithecus coquereli | reverse complement strand
TAGAATTTATAACTAACTGAAAAGGAAAGTCTGGCCCTGGTGCCTACTCATTATCCATGTAAGCTTTCCCAGGTCTGCAGCTCTCACTTCTGATGACTTTCAGGCTGATAGCCATTGAGTTAGTGTTACTTCCAACTGCACATACTTTTGGCTACCTTATTTCTTTAAAATGCTCTTGAGAATTTTCTGAACTATATATAATTTGCCCTCTGTATCCGTGGGTTCCACAGTGGATGCAGTCAACTGCAGGTTGAAAATATTTTTAAAAAAATTGTAGTGAACATATAAGACTTTTATTTTTGTCATTATTTCTAAACAATACAGTGTAACAACTATTTACATAGTGTTTATGTTGTATAAGGTATTATAAGTAATTTAGAGATGATTTAAAGTGTACAGGAGAGAGGGCATAGGTTATATGCAAATACTGCACCATTTTACATCAGGGACCTGAGCATCTGTGCATTTTGGTCCTGGAACCAATCCCCCATGTATTCCCAGGGATGGGATGACTGTAATTCTTTTATTTCAATACAAAGAGAGCAATATCGAGTTGCAAAGGAAAGAGAAAAGTTTGAAATTGTATGAAATTATAAGAATTGAGGAGTGGTAAAAAGAAAAGTAGACACATCTCTTAAAAATAATAATTCTATTTTTGTAATAAGTAGTTGTAATAATAACAGCTGATTCATATTGAATGCTTACTATGTACTAGGTTTTTTGCATACATTTGCTCATTTAATCCTTACAACAATTCTATTTTGTTTGTTTTATTTTATTTTTTATTTTTTTGAGACAGAGTCTCACTCTCTTGCCTGGGCTAGAGTGCTGTGGCATCATCCTAACTCACAGCAACCTCAAACTCCTGGGCTAGAGCAATCCTCCTGCCTCAGCCTCCTGAGTAGCTGGGACTACAGGCATGCACCCCCATGTCCGGTAATTTTTTCCATTTTTAGTTGTTTGGCCAATTTCTTTCTATTTTTAGTAGAGACAGGGTCTCGCTCTTGCTCAGGCTGGTCTCGAACTCCTGAGCTCAAAC
>NW_012153062.1:20634339-20636253 GCF_000956105.1 Propithecus coquereli | reverse complement strand
TCAATAGACAAGGGCACTGGGGTGGCGTAGGGAGAGTAGACAGCCATTTTAGATTTTGGATTGAGGGAACTGTATGAATGAGGGTGGGAAAGTTCACAGTATGTACTTGAGGTTCCTCTTGATTTATATATTCATGACTTTTGATGAGTGGATGAATGAGCAGGACTTTCGCATCATTTAGAAGGTAGTATATCTCTTTCTTATTTTGCAGTTCAAAATACAGTATCCTTGAGGATGTGTTTGGATGTCTAGACTTTTATCACATCCTTAGAGATATATTTGCTGACACTTGTGCATTGATACTGTGTGCATGGTAGGTGCTTATTCTTCCGTGAAGAACTGATCTTATTCTCCTGTGATGTCATGGAGCCCTAGTGACCTGCTGTTCTTACTCCACCTCCCAGAGGCCATCACATTCCTGCAGGTTTTGCAGCGTGACTTCCCATGGAGCTCCATTCAGTGAAAGATATAGTTGGCTCCACTCCTTCCAGGAAAAAAAAAAAATATGCCTTGCCTGCCAACTTTTGGCTGCCTGGAGTGGAATGTTATTCTGCAGGGGAGGAAGCATGATGGAAAAGGGTTCTACCTACAGGAAATCTAGTATTTGCTCTGCAGTGATGAAGCATGTGAAAAGTTGAAAGAAAGGAAGCAAAGGAAGTGGCTTAGCAATTAGTTCAGTTTGTGTGAGATTTCCTTTTTTAAGAAAATCTTTAACAGGAAATCTATCCTGTTACCCCATCATTATGTTTGAAAGTTTTATTTCCTATCTCACTGTTAAGCTGCTTTTATGTTAGTGGTGTTTGGGATCCACTATGAATACCATCAACAAGGAAAAAAACAAAAAATCAAGGAGAAAACTGTTATTTCTCCTACCTACTCTACTTCCCATTATTTTGAGAAGAAAAGTCAGAAAAGCTGTTTTCTATGCTTAGTCCCTTCTCCCTCTACCCAGTCATCATAATTTTTGTCAGTGAGCTAATTATTTTGAATCAGAGTTAGGTGCCATTCTTGGCTTAACTGACTTCCCCCCCTTCCCCCTGGCAATATCACAGTTTTTACGGTAGAGAATATTTGTAAAAATTTACTGTCTACAAAGCTGAATGTATTTTGCCCTACCCAGGAACATAAGGGGTTAACTTAAAGGCTCACCAAAGCCTGGGATGAAAAAGGATGAAGGCAAGTAGTTTTCCCCTGAAGGCTTTCATTATTTTGTGCCCCATGACACACCTCTAAAGATCTGGTCTGAGCTTGGCTGACCACTCTGAACCTTTAATTGTATAGCAGGGAGAGTTTTATTTTATGGAGCTCTTCTAATTTAGACATGTTTTGACGTGGCCTAAAAAGCCATTCAATAAGTAGTAATCGCACCCTGTTTTTGAGCCTCATGAGGATTATGGATGTGTTAAGGCTTAAGGTTCCGGTGGGAATTAGGAATGGTGTAAAACGAGGGATACGGGGAGAGAGTTAGAGAGAGGGCTGAAGTAAGGCTTGGGGTGGGGGAAAGGCTAGCAATATCTGTGGTAAACATTGCTTGATAATAAAAAAAGTTAAGAAAAATTACATTTAGCCATTTTGGCTTAAAACAGCATATTAAAATGCCCTTCTTTGGTTTGGTACATAGAATGTACTCACTAAATGTTGTTGGACTTAATTTTTTAACCAATGACATGTTCTCAGCCTTCCTTATCTACTATAATTTGGGCTTTACAAATTACTCGGATTATGACTGACAAAATTAGGAGTAGTGCTGCACATTTTAATAAAATGAGCCATATTTTTGAAGGAAAATAAGGTCAAACAAAGACTTGGAAAGCATAAAAAATCTCTTTAAAATCTCCACACAACTTTTCACTGTTCGGTTTCTTTTTTGTTCTTTTTCTACCATCATGTGAATTTGGGCAAGTTGTTTTAACC
>NW_012153062.1:20630820-20632924 GCF_000956105.1 Propithecus coquereli | reverse complement strand
ACCGCGCCTGGCCTGTTTTATTTTTTTTAAATTTACTTTTTTTGAGGTAACACATTTTTAATATACAGCTTAATGGATGTTTACATACTCACACTTATACAACCTGGTGGTGAGTATGTAAATATCAAGGGAAGTTGCATTTTTGTCACCCAGAAGGCTTCCTTGTGCCCCTTCCTAGTCAATACTTTTCTTCCACAAAAGTAGCCACTATTCTGACCTCTGATACCATTTGCTTGTTCTTGAACGTCATATAATATAGATCATGTACTCTACTATTTCTGACTTTTTTTTGAGACAGAGTCTTGCTCTGTTTCCCTGGGTAGAGTGCAGTGTTGTCATCCTAGCTTACTGCAACCTCAAACTCCCAGGCTCAAGTGGATCCTCCTGCCTCAACCATCTGAGTAGCTGGGACTACAGGTGTGAGCCACCACGCCTGGCTAATTTTTGTATTTTTAGTAGAGATGGGGGGGGGGTCTCACTCTTGCTCATGCTGGTGTTAAACTCCTGAGCTCAAGCAATCCTTTCACCTTGGCTTCCCAGAGTGCTAGGATTATAGGCGTGAGCCACTGTGCCTGGCCTATTTCTGGCTTCTTTAGCTCAGTGTGATGTCTATGAGATTCATCTATGGGTTGGTACTATTGGCAACCTATATTTTACAGATGTAGAAATAGGATCAGGATGTCACTATCATTTATTTGGATGCTCACATTTCCTGAGATTTGGCCTACAGGGATCAAAAAGGCTAAGCAGCTTGCCCAGAGTTATACAGCTGGACAAATTCAAGAGGTCTAACTTCAGAGCTGGCATTCCTATTCAGTGAGCTAAGAATTATTTGTAGACTTCATGCAACAGGGCATGTTTTTTGCCTTTATTTTGTCCAAATCCTGATTTGCTGATGCATTGTCATCATTAAAGACATAGTCTTGGGGAAGTTATCTTCTTAACTGTAAATGGTACTTGAACTTCCCACTTGATAGAATGGCTATTTTTAGCTCTGTGAAAGATATGACTGTGCTGGAGGCTGAGTGGGTGACCAAATGGAAAATCTGTGAGTTGGGAAAGTCATGTGGGATTATCCAAGGGAAGCTCAGGACATGAGGCACATGCAGCAGAGAAAGACTTGGACGTTTTGCAAACATGTGTGGATTTTTTAGATCTTAGCCTCTGACGTTCGGAGCTTGTACTTCTATTTTTTATTTTAATGACTTGTCAAACATTTGCCTGCCTCAGAGTACTAGTCACTAGCCCTGTGGGGACATAGGACATGGAAGCAAAGGAGAAAGTGGAGGATAATCTGTTAACATAGAGCTCTACTTAGATGCATATCATATGTGTATATGGTTGATACAATATTTTAAAAATTGGGAGAGGGGATAATTTAATACTGTGGAAAGATTGCAATAATAATACAAAGAACTCTTGTACATCATTTACCCAAATCTCCAATCTTAACCATTTGCCATGTTTGCTTTATTGTTCTCTCTCATATATACACACACATACCCTTGCCCCTTAACACTTCAGAGTATAATTACTGAGAACAAGGACATTCTCCTATACATAACTACAGTCCAATTATAAAATTCCCAAAATCTAACATTGATAAAATACTTTTAAACTGTAGTCCATATTGCAGTTCTGTCAGTGTCCATTATTTTCCCCTGGTACAGGTCCAACCCAGGATCATGCATTTCACTTTTTAATCTGCTTTAACCTAGAATAGCTCCTAAGCGTTTTACAGGATGTCCCTTAATTTGGGTTTTTCTGGTGTTTCCTCATGTTGAGAAATAGGTTGTGCATTTTTAGCAGGACAATTACGTAAGTAATGCTGTGTCCTTCTCAGGGCACCACATCAGAATTTACCTGATGTTGGTTTGTCTCACTATTTTTGACGTAAATTTTTGTCACTTGTCTAAGATAGTGTCCATTAGTCTTTTTCACTACAGTTATTGTATTTTCCTTTGTAGTAAGTAATAGTGGAGAGATACTTTGATATTGTGAAAATATCCTGTTTTCTTACTTGCACACCAGAGATTTACCATTTGTTGATGAGTCTTGTCTATAATGGCAAAATGATGATTTTCCTAATTTTATTAATCCTTAT
>NW_012153062.1:20619078-20629860 GCF_000956105.1 Propithecus coquereli | reverse complement strand
ACAGGGTTCTTCCTTGGCCTCCCCATCAAAATATTTACTTCTAAAATCACTAAAATATTTACTCATTTGTTTGGTCCTACAATATATGCAAAATAGTTTTTTAGAATAGCTATATCCATAATACTATGAAAAATAAACCTATTAAGAGTTCAGAATTTGTATGAACTTCATTTTGTCTTTAGACTAAATATATATGTAGAATCAAAGTACTGAATGATTTGCACCTGCCCTCTAACCCCCGCTGTGGGTGATGGTTATTCATTTGAAATACTGTTGAGTCCATCTGCTTCTGTTGTAGTTTTTTCCTCATCCATGTTGATTTAATTTTATTTTCTGGATATGTTATATCTTAACATGATTCAAAAAGTCAAAACTATATTAAAGGTATCTTCAGAGATGGGCCACTCCTTCTCCTATCCTTTCTAGCCCATTACTCCCTTCCCTTACTCCTTAGAGGTAACCAATTTCATTAATTTCTATCTTATCCTTCCTGTGTTTCTTTTTGGCAAGATAAGCAGAAAAAAATGGAATGTTTCATGAGTTTCATATCATTTGTGCAGGGACCATGCTAATCTTCTCTGTATGGTTACAATTTTAGTGTGTGTGCTGCTGCAGTAAGTACTCGATATGCTTTTAACAGTGGCTGGCAATAAGAGTAGACGAAAGTCAGAGTAGGACAGTGTGATGGGGATTCAGACCAGGGGAAGGATTTTGTGATTAGGGAGGTGGTGCAGTGTGAGGCGTAGGAGCATGAGTTGTGTTCAGTGTTGGCCAGACCACTTATTTACCAGCTGTGTGACCTTGGGCAAGGCATTAAACCTTTCTGAGCTTTCTCTCAAATAAGAATATTAGCACCTACTTTATAGGGTTATTTGGGGTGTAAATATAATATGACACATATAAAATGCCTGAACATGCTCATAATTGATAGCTAATACTTTAATCATGATGGCAATAATCATTACATGATTAGGAGGGAGATCAATGGCAGAAATATGCATTTTATAGTTCTGCATTTTTCTCACAGATGAAACTTTTCAGGTGAAAAGACAACAGACTCAAACATTCGTAATTTTATTTTTTATTTATCTTGAGACAGGGTCTCCTTCTGTTACCCAGGCTAGAGTGTAGTGGCCTAATCACAGCTGACTGCAACTTCAACCTCTTGGGCTCAAGTGATCCTCCTGTCTCAGCCTCCTGAGTAGCTGGGATTATAGGCATGTACCATTGTGCCTGGCTAATTTTTTAAAATGTTTTGTGTTGACAGGGTGTGGGAGGCCGAGTCAGGATTGCTTGAACTCAGGAGTTCGAGACCAGCATAAGCAAGAGAAGACCCCGTCTCTACTAAAAATAGAAAAATTAGCTGGGCATAGTGGTACGTGCCTGTAGTCCCTGCTACTCGGGAGGGAGGCTGAGGCAAGAGGATCTCTTGAGGCCAGGAGTTTGAGGTTACAGTGAGCTACAATGATGCCACTGCACTCTATAAAGGGTGACAGAGTGAGACTCTGTCTCAAAAAAAAAAAAAAGAAAAAGAAATGAGGACCTGAAGCATGGACATATTTGAAACTCGGACTTAGGGGGGGGAGGGGAGGCAAGGGCAACATACGTAACCTAAACATCTGTACCCCCATAATATGCTGAAAAAAAAAAAAAAGAAATGAGGTTACATAAAAAAAAAAACAATTGAGTTCATTTTCAATTGAAATAGTTGGTGAATAACCTCAAAACAGTCATTCTCAGAATACCTCTGATAGATCTTTATAATTTGGCATACTTTTACTTTAGTGGAACCAAATTTGTCACATTCTAGAGTGATCATTATGCAGATAAATATGATATTCATATATTTCTAATATTTTGCTTATTCAATTGCCCAAACTAAGAATCAGCAAGCCTGGAAATGTAGGAGGTCCAGGTGATAGAGGATTCTAGGATGGAAGCTAAGGTTGGAGCAGAGGCCTATAAAGCCAGATTAGAAGTGATGATTTGAGAAAATAGGTGATATGTGAGATCTGGAGGCCATGATACTGATGAGAAACAGCTTTAGTAGAAGTAAGGAGATAAAAAGTGAAAAGGTAGGGTTTGTCAGAAAAATTTCAGAGTTCAAAGGTGATAGATCATTTTGGACATTTATAATCCAAAACTCAACATTTGTGGTCAGACAACCTTGGATTCTACATCTGATTTTTTTCTTTTAAAAATTTTTAATTTTTATAATTATACCAGCTCTATTTGATACCCATTTCTCTTTAGTTATTATCTGGGCCAAGCCATGTAATCATTGTGCTTTGATTTCTTCATTCATTAAATGGGATAATAAATATTCCTTTCCTAGTTTTATTGTGAGGACTAAATGAGATAACTGTTTATAATTATTTTATGAATGTTTATTATTATGAGCAAGATTTGAGGACAGTATTGAAAGGATTCAGCACAGATCTCAAAGCTGCTGAGTGAGGCGGTGGGACACGCAGCTCAAACAACCTTAAGCCTGCTGCTTAAGATTTTGGGGAGGGTGGGATACCACCCTGGAGCTCTGCTGATACCTGTGATGAGAAGGCAGAATTCTCTGAACATAACGGAAGATATTATAATAATCTAAAATGTTTGGAAACCTCTGTGTTTAATAATGTTGTAAATCCTATTTTCCAAAAAAAAAAAAAAAAGTCTTATCTGCCTTTTGCAGCATCAAACTCCAAAGCTAGATGAGAGAAAGTTCCTAAGGGTTATGGAGAATAGTGTAAGTTACTCAGGAAATATAAGTGTACAATTAATGTTTCTCTTTTTTTCCTCTTAGTCCTTTGGGTCTGAGTAGCACTGTTACCAATATTATTAATTATCAAGTTATTATATGATTATTAATGTAAATTAGATTTCAGAAACTTGTTTCCACTGCTACCTCATTCTTGATTCTACTCACTTAGAAGGCTCGAGTAACCCATAAAATATGTAATTGATGTCTCCAACTTTGCTTCTATATCTAATTCATCTTCTGATTTTCATCTCCAAATTTCTTATATTGGTTTTCCTATCTCTTCATCCCAGATCCTTATGTGCTGCTTGTGGTAATTACATACCCTTTGACTTTTCTCTTGGCCACCTAGATTGTCACCCTGCTGCCTGCTCTGACTTCTGGTAACTGCCTTTCCTCCCTCTGTCTGGGCACTGTTCTGCTGACCTTTGTGGCTACTCATAGGACTTGGCAACCCTAGATTTCTGTCACTCTGACCTTTAATTCACTGGTAAGATTCATACGTGTCTTTAAAGTCTTTCACTTAATTTTTATACAATGCTTATTTTTAATAAAATTATAACAATAAGTCTTTAAAAACTAAAAATTATATGTAGCGGGACACTGAAATTTATATGGCATAGTTGATCAAATGAAAAAAAATAGGCACAAGATGTACCAAGAAATGTTAGAATAAAAATTCTAAAAATAAAAAAAGTCAGTTAAATATAGATTTTCAAATTCTCTAATGGCTTAGGAATGGTTATGTAACAGAATATTTAATGGTGTTTTTTTCTTCTTTAGACTCTAGTCATTTGTTTAATTTTGTTTATTTTTCTACAACAGTTTAGAAACTCTAGTTGTACTGAGTGGTGTGTTGTGGTTACCATTGTTTGTTGCTGTTCACTATATAAGGCTAGTGTGGGTTTCTAATAAAACAATGTCAAGTAGATTATGAAATTTCTGGATTCTTTGTAATTAACTATTTGTAATGATAAATAATGAGCTCTGTTTAATTTGACATTATTGTATCATTTGTATATAGTATGTTAACCCTTGCTGCAAAGTAACCTTTGCCACAATGAACATAGCAATATTCTTAAAATTTGGGGGTAAAAAAGGAATCTATTGTGAGTTTTGGTATATAGTAATACAATTTAAAGAATAAAAATGCTCAACCTTGCCAGTCTAGTCCTTTCCAGCTTTGTTTTTTCCTTTTTTTCCAATATGATAATATTGTGGAGGTGCTGGGGGTACATGAGATCAGTTGTCTTTTCGCTCTTGGACCCAATGATCAATCACTCTGCTGATTCAGAAGATGTTATACTTCCACCTGGCAAGGGTGGGGAATACACATGCTTTTATTACATAATAGAAGCAGCTCCTAAAATTTCTATCCTATCATTCCCATGATGGATATGTGACTCCTGAGGCAGGTTGTGGCCCTCATTTTGCCCTTCTCCTTATTACTGTGGAAGAATTATGTCCATCCTTTGCAGGGCTGTTACCCCTGTAGAGTTTTCTGGAGCTGTCTCCTGAAAATCCTTTCAGAAATTCTTGGTGCCATCTTAGGGGATCTTAGATCTCATTTTAAGACTCTACACTATAGATGTATTATAGAGATGTAAGATAGATTTAAGAAAGAACGACTTGAAGTTTCTCCTTGGGTCCTATGTTCTCCTCATTTAAAATACATAAATGAAAAACAATCATACAAAATCACCCTTACTGACTTCCGAAATGGTCACCATACTTGTCTCTTATTAGGTACTGGTCTTCCTAGCTAAGATCATACCATTCTTTGAGTCTTGGCATTTGTAACTAAATGTAGCCAATTGAAAAACCTCAGGCTATTCTTATGTAATGGGCTTCATGTTGAAACGTTTCAACAACCATTTATGAGGGACTTTTCTTTGCAGACATTGTGCTAGGCACAGGACATAACAATGGTGATAAGACCATCTCTGTCCCCAAGGATACTGAGGCTTAGTAATGGAGACTGAGGAGTAAATGAACAGTTGCACTGTGCTATGTTGAATCTGGCAGCTTACTTGATCTTTCCAAGCCTCAGTCTTCCTGACCTATGACATGAGAGTCTCATAAAGTTTGTCAGAATTAAATGAAATAGTGAATGAAAAGTGCTTAGCTTAGGGTTCAGCATATATAGCAAAAGGTACTGTAGAAGCATGAGAATAGCACCTTGCCCATTTTGTGGGGGAGGGGAGTGGGTTGGGGATTGTCAGGAAAAGCTTCCCAGAGGCGGTGCTGACTGTGACAGAGCTGAATTCTGAATGATAAGGAAGATGAAGAGTGGGTGGAGGTAAGATGGCAGTCCTTTGTTGCTTCATCTTCCATCTCTACCTGAGCAGTAAACTGCATTGTTAGAAGGTCAGTACATTGTATATAATGTCTCCAAAGCATGAAAAATGATGTTATATAATTCTTTTTGTTTTATGTTGTCATTAATTTTCTTTCAGAGAATTAAAGATGGTGGCATTATTGACTCAGTTAAAACCATTTGTGTGGGGGATCATATCGAATCTATAAATGGAGAAAGTGTTGTTGGGCAGCGTCACTATGAGGTTGCTAAGAAGTTGAAGGAATTAAAAAAACAGGAACTCTTTACCATGAAGTTAATAGAACCTAAGAAGGAATTTGGTAAGTTGGGGTGTGTGTGTGTGTGTGTGTGTGTGTGTGTGTGTGTATATGTGTGTAACGTTCCCTTTTCCATGTTTATCTTTCTAAAGGAGATGAGTACGGTGATGTGGTGGCATGTGCTTTTAGTGTATCTTCTTATCTAACATGTCAGTTAGGAACATAGTAAATGATATGCAGCTCTACTTATAAGGAAAAAAACTATTGAAGGAAGAAAAAAGAAAAATGTTGCTTTGTAAAAGGACATTTTCCAAACATTTAGAATTACGAAGTCTAATGTCTAGTGACTGAATTTGACGTGGCTGTTCCAGTCTCTGAGAACAGCACATTATTGTATTGTTTTCCTTTTGCTGAGCAGTAAGATTTTTGATTGAGCTCTTTAAACTGTAATAACTGTTGCTCATGGACCTCAGCAGCAAAAATTTTAATTACACAGAGAATTGGTATTTAAAATAGTTATCTAGTCTATTTTAAAGAACTCTTTCACCAGTACTTTTTCTCCTTTGGCATTTTGAATTTAGCACCATGGGATGGTATGAAATTATTTCCACTTTGGTGTGACATCTGTACTTGCTTGGTTGTAGCCATGGCAGCTGTATTCCAACTGTTGTTCAAACCCTCAGGGCCATCTCATCTACGGGAAAATGTGCCAGCTTCCCTCTCACTACACAGCACTATTTTAATAAGCCAACGAAAGCCTAGTGTTCATCAGTGTTAAAATATCTCTAGCAGAATCATCCCAGGCTTGCCCTTGCTCATCATGGCCCCACCTATGCTGTGTTCTTTCCTTTGCCCACAGAACCTAAATATTCCTTCCTGTTGGGCTCTAAGGCTATTTTCTCAGGGTGGTTAATGAAAATGATGGGAGGGTATACTGGGTCTGGGGAATTACATTTTCTCTCTGTTGGCAAGTAAGTGACAGATCCCAGCCACATGGAATTAGGAATTTTTCTCTGCTCCCTCGTGATTCTGTGCCATTTAATAGAAATGCAGTGTAGGTTATATTACTTGTGGGAGACAGTTCCACAGAGGGTATGAGAAAAGGATGCCTCATAGCAGTGCTGCTCCTAGAGGGATCACTCTAGGAGCCACCGCTGTAGGTACCGTGATTCAGCCTGGTACACTGCAGCAGCGGAGCTCACTTCTCACGGAGGAAGGCATGCAGCCCTCAGGTTTCTATCCAGCAGCTCCTTTTTTTTTTTTTTTTTTTTTTGAGACAGAGTCTCACTGTGTTGCCTGGGCTAGAGTGCCGTGGTGTCATCCTAGCTCACAGCAACCTCAAACTCCTGGGCTCAAGCAATCCTTCTGTCTCAGCCTCCCGAGTAGCTGGGACTACAGGCATGCGCCACCATGCCCGGCTAATTTTTTCTATTATTTTTAGTTGTCTGATTAATTTCTTTCCATTTTTAGTAGAGACGGGGTCTCGCTCTTGCTCAGGCTGGTTTCGAACTCCTGAGCTTGAACAATCCGCCCGCCTTGGCCTCCCAGAGTGCTAGGATTACAGGCGTGAGCCACCACGCCCGGCCCAGCAGCTCCTTTTGAAATGGCTTCATTGGGTCACCAACTGCCCAGTTAGCGTGGTGAATAAACTGATAGGGTGTAGGTGGTTTGAGATAAATATTCTTATTTGATTTAGACTCTTTGTAAATCAAAGCCATTCTTAATACAACTCGAGGACAGTAATTTTTTCCTACATTTACCTCCACCACATAATCTGTTTTCCAGAGTTAATCTTTTCCTATTTTTTTCTGTTGTCTCCATCTGAATCTTTTGATCCCATGTCTTTGTAGAAAGTCACTGATACACTTTAACGTGAATGCTAGGTTGGTGATAGCCTTGATTGTTACAGAGGTCATTGTATTTAGCTACTATTGTTCCATGATTAGAGTTTTCCCTTCAATGTCAGACACATACGTAGTATTAATAGTTGATATACTTCACTACCTTACTTACCTAGCTAAGTATTGAACCTGCTCTCTGTTCCCTCACAAAATCCATGGACACATTTGAGAAGCACCTTGGGTAGGACTTTCCTAATAGGGGTATAAATTCTGGTGGTGCTGTGGTTTAGGATACCTGGAGATTGATTTTGGGGCAATGACAGGTTTTTATTTTCCAAGGCTTTATTGAAGTTTAACTCAAGCTGCTGGCCTATGTGCCTTTTTCACTCTGGGAGTTGATCCTGGACTTGGGGCACTGGTCTGGGGGTTTCTCTCTTAGAAGTAAGCTTTGCTGCTCTGCCCATGCTCCAGCTCTTAATTTTGCTTCTTTTTGCCTCTGAGTTTGTTCCTCATTCCGTGGCTTTATCCCAGTGATTCACTCTTTACTAGGGAAGGAGAATATATTAGGAGGTAAGTGGGGGATCAGGCCTCTCCCAATTCTCTTGGTCCCAGTCTTATCTTTTGCTGTGTTTCCTTCCCTTCTTCTGTGTTTTCTAGAATTATCATTGACTCAGGGCCAAGAATTCAAATTTCATAGTCTTTCATGATTATCTGACTTGCTGTCACCTTGCATTCCTACCAGGAGAAAGCCCAGTCTTAGTGAGACAGAATTTTCTCTGCATTCAGACAGGCCACCTTGGCTGTAGCTAAGTCATTTCTAGGGTCTTACCAAAAGCTGTCCAAGATGGCCACACACTCCAGTATTTTGACGTTTTCTTACCAACTTCCCTAAAGATTTAGCCTGGAGAGGCTTGTGGACTATATCCCCAAATACAAGAGGAAGTGGCATCACTGGCTGCTTAGCAATGGCATACCAAGGATTGTGAGCACAATTATTTTGCAGTGGGTAGGAGACTCCTTGCTGCCTGTTCTCATTTCCATATTTTAGGTCCACCACTAACCACACCTCACTTGCAGGGGCCATTATATGTCAAGATTCTTTAAGAGCTATAGAGTAAACTGTCTAATTTAAGGAAAAGGCATTTATTGGAAGATACCAGGTAGGACTCCACCAGGTAGAGTCGATCAAGCCTTGGGAAGGTCAGGAACAAGGCTCTTTCAGGGATCTGTGTATCAGGAACCCTTCATGGCACTGGCTTCATTGACTTGATTGTGGACTTCTAGCTTCCAGAACTGTGAGGAAATAAATTTCTACTGTTTAAGCCACCCCATCTGTGGTACTTTGTTATGGCAGCCCTAGCAAACTAACAAAGAGGCCAATACGGAAGTAGATCTTGGGCTTCCTAACAATCTGGAAGGTACTGGTATTAATACTTTAGCAGTCCTCTGACCTTAGATGGCAGAACATACTGGTTATATTTTCATTCAGCAGACACTTATGGAGCAATTAGTGTATGCTGGTCTTAGGGTCCTAGTTGCTCTAGCTAATAAGGGTCACCATTTATTGAGAGCCCACTCTATACTATCACCATACTTTATGCTTGGTACGTGCATGAATAAAATCCAGATCTAGAAGCTCATACCTAGTGAGGAGAGATGAGTATGAAAAGAAATAAGTTCAATAAAGGGTGTTAGAGGTGCTGTAATGTACTGGAGGTATAAAAGTGGGAGGTGTCAAGTCTATCTAAGGAGTTCAGAAAAAGCTTCCTAAAGAAGGGATTTGAGTTGAATCTGAAAAGATGAGTAAGGTAGCATTCTTTGAGAAAAGGAAAGCTGGAAAATAAATAGGTTTGAGTGAGGAGATAGGGAAGAGAGATTATAAATACAATTTTGGACCTAATGAGTTTGAAATCTGTGGGACAATTCAGTGGGAAATGTATAAGAGGTAGATGAGCACTGAGAATTGGAGTGAATAGGGTATATGAGCAATTGTCCTTCAGTTAGGGAAAGCCATGGAAACAGACTCAGAGTGATAAAAGGATCAAACACATCTGTTGGGGGGAACAAACCATCATTTAAGGTACAGAAAGAGGAGGAGACTGCATAGTGAAGAATGGCCAGACATGGAGGAGACAGCCTTCTGGGTGGCCTTTATCCAAGTATTCAAGATCAAGTTACTTGTCTCAAGAGCAGATGCTCCATTGCAGTTTTCCTGAGTTGGCAATGGGGCTCTGAGGGAGGAATCATGGCCATTATAAGATGTATCCTCAGAATCTCCTGTGCTGGTCAGAATTTAAAACACTGTTTTTCTCAACCAGTGTGTTTAGAACACAAAGTAGAATAGAATTGAAGATATCATAGTGCTTTGTGCATAGTAAGGTTAAGTATTGTTTCAGTTACAAATACGTGTGTTTCAGTTTGTATGTATGTTTGTGTATATTTATGGGTCACGATATAATGTATGTATTTCTTACTGTGGGTCACAGCAAAAAAACCATTTGAAAACCACTGGTTTAAATGACTCTCTTGTTGAAAGTTTGTAGTTTAATGGGAAATCTTTCCCATACCTAACATGGTTTCTCCTGGTCAGCTGCTCTCTGATCCAAATTTTCCTTCTTCCAGCCGTGGGTTGATGGCAGCATTCCCAGACCTTATCAAGTATCGGCTGGAATGTCTCTAGTGGTATTTTTTAGGGCATGGCTCACTTCCTTTCCCTTTTTGCCAATGAAAAGGAACATGTCTTCATGATGAGCTCAGCCCTGCAGAGTTTGCCCTGTAAACCTAGATTTTCCCAAGGCTATGAAAATCCATTCTTCCATTTAAATAACTCTACAAACAGACCAGTCTAACTGGTTTGTTTTCCTGTGAGGTCTTTTAATCGCAGAAAAATACATATTAAATCTATGAAGCTTTGATTCAGTTTTAGTTAAATGAGTCTCAACTTCATTTATCCTGGAGAATTTCTCCAATTTGTGATTCTTACCCTTTATGGAAAGAGGTTTGTGAAAGGAGGCCTGAATATTTCTGTCCTTAAAATCAGGAAGCGAGTTGAAAGGAAAAGCTTACCTCCTAAAACATTTATAATCTTTGCTTTGGGGTTAGATTTTGTAACAGATCTCTGGGTTATGTCTTCTTTTAGAGGCATCATTTCTGTGCTATGTATCCATCAGAATAGGATGTTAAGTATGCGAAGTACGTCTTAGTCCTTTGAGTCATTCACAGCTGGAAGAGTCGGACCTCATCTTTGTGATTCAGCTTAACTGATATACTCATTTCAAAGGCTAAGCCTATTTGATATTGAGATAAACTGTGGCTTTTAGATTTTGACTTTTTTAGATAGACATTTCAAACATTCAGAATTTTTTATTATTCATGCTATTCTAAGAAAAAAATTTCAATCAACAAATGCTTTTGGTACCTTTTCATATGTACTGAATTCTATAAAATATACCAGGGAATAAGAAAAGTTACAAAAAAAACAACAAAGTGCAGTAGTTTAAGATTAGGCACTGCCAGGTACTTGCTGTGTGATATGTGACATTGGGTAAGTTACTTAACCTTTTTGCACCTTGGTTTCTTCATACCAAAGTGAAGCTGTGTCGACCACATTGGGCT
>NW_012153062.1:20606623-20608036 GCF_000956105.1 Propithecus coquereli | reverse complement strand
ATACAGGAAGAAAAATGTAGAAAGGGATAGATGAAATGAGAAAGGCAGAAAGTTGATTGTTGTTGAAGCTGGATGATGAGCACAGTTGTCCCTCAGTTTCCACGGTGGTTGGTTCCTGGACCCCCACAGATACCAAAGTCCGCAGATGCTCAAGTCCTTTTTTGAAAGTTCATGGTAAATATTCGTGGTGATTATTGAAACTCCTGATCTCAAGGGATCCTCCCTCCTCGGCCTCCCAGAATGCTAGGATTACAGGTGTTAGCCATCACGTCCATAGAGAGTATTTTCACAATGGGAATTGTCATATAATTATAGGAAAATGGATCTAACAAATTTGCTCAAAATTATAATCAGAGTATGTTTTCAGGAAAAGTTAAACGTTTTTCAACACAAATGGAATTATCTGCTTATGATATGTTAAGTGAAAAGGCAGACTGGGCATGGTGGCTCATGCCTGTAGTCCCAGCACTTTGGAAGTCTGAGGTGGGAAGATTGGTTGAGGGTAGGAGTTCAAGACCAGCCTGGTCAACATAGAGAGATCCCATCTCTATATAAAAAAAATCAGCTGTGTGTGGTGGTGTGTACATGTAGTCCCAGCTATTTGGGAGGCTGAGACAGGAGGATTGTTGGAGCCCAGGAGTTCGAGGCTGCAGTGAGCTATGATCATGCCACTGCACTCCAGTCTGGGCGACAGAGCAAGACTTGGTCTCTAAAAAGAGAAAGGAAAAAAAGTCTGAATCTCTGTTTCCTTATCTGCAATGTAAAGTAGTAATAACTAGCTCACAAAATCACAAATTACTATGTAAAACGTTAGGCTACATAGTTGAAAATTTTTGATTATGAACTGTTAGCCATTGTGCTCTCAAAGTTAACATTCCATGAAAAGTGAAAAGGCAGATTAAAAAAACAATGTATAGTAATACACCAATTTTGTAAAAACTATCCTTAAGTGTAGAAGAAAAATGACTTGCTGATTATCAAATGTTAACAGTGGTTATCGTTAGGTGGTGAGTATATATATGGATAACTTTTATTTCTTTAGCCTTTTTGTGTTTACCAAATTTTAAATATAAAACAAACATATTAACTTTCATAACCAGAAAACAATTATTTTAAAAATACACCTAGAATTCCAAGAAATAGAAGAAACTTAATCATTCTACATATAATGGCTTTCTAATTTTCAACTCTATGACTCTCCTCATTAAACAATTTTCTTTAATTGAACTATTTATAATAAAAGACTATAATAGTTCAATAGTGAGAAATGTGGTAGAATATTATGTTGCATCAACTCTTTAAATTGGCTGTTAACTACTTAACTTTTTAAAGTTTAGGGGGAAATGTGTGTAATAAATCAGTGATAAACGTGAACAATTACTTTCATTTCTTGAATTCCCATGATAATTTTTT
>NW_012153062.1:20603058-20606573 GCF_000956105.1 Propithecus coquereli | reverse complement strand
TCCCATTCTGTAGGTTGTCTATTTGCTCTGTTGATTATTTCCTTAGCTTTTTAGTTTAATCAAGTCCCCAAAATCTATGGGATTCAGCATAGCAGTCCCAAGGGTAAAATTCATGGTCTTAAATGCCTACATCAAAAAGACAGAAAGATCACAAATTATCAATCTAATGGAACTAGAAAAGGAAGGAACTAGAAAAGGAAGAGCAAACCAAACCCAAAGCCAGCAGAAGAAAAGAAATAACTAAGGTTAGAGCAGAACTAAACACGAAATGGAAAATAAAAAAACAGTACAAAAGATCAATGAAACAAACAGTTGGTTCTTTGAAAAGATAAGTACTTTTTAAGTAGGAAATAATTTAGTCCTCACAACCACCCTAAAACATAAAGCAATTTGCCCAACGCTAGAGCTAGTGAGCAGGGGAGGCAGGCTCCTAAGCCATGTGGTCAGCCTCCAGAGCCAGCTCTCTGACAACTGTAAGGATGAACCAGCATGTTTGCAGTCCTCAGGGAACTTACGGTTTACATAAACCGTAAGATATATTAAGAATAAAGTAATTCTATTAACAATAATAGCTATCATTGTTGAACGCAATATAGTGTAGTGATAAAGAGCATAGACTCTGAGCCAAACTGCTTGGATTTGAGTCCTTTCTCTGTTTGTTATTAGCTATATAATCTTGAGTGTTACTTAATTCCCTTATGCCTATTTACTTATCCATAAAATATTGTGAGGATGAAATGAGTCAATATATGTAATGTGCTTAGCTGGGCACAGTCCTAGATAAGTGTAAGCCATTGCTACCAGGACTACTGCTATTATAGACTGATTTAATCCTCATGCCATTCCTGTGAGGGCTCTCTAGATAAGTGAATCGAGGCTTTGGTCAGTTAAATAACTCGTGCGGGCAAAGCGGTCCAGTCCTGTTTGCTCCTGGGGCTTGTGGTCTTAACATTAATGTGTCACTGCCTCTTCAGAATATAATGTACACTATGATATGTGCTGTAATGCAGACTTAAAGTACAATTTAGTTGGGGGCTTTATTGGGAGGGGTTCTAAAATTTAGAGAGTGATGGGGGCAGGGAGAAGTGGTAAGATTAGAAGAGGACTTCCCCAAAGAGAAAGCCATGGGGCAGATAGCTTATGGCAGGTCCCACCAATGTCAGGGACCAGTGTCCCATTCTTATGAGAGGTGACAGGACGTCTGATAGAAGGGCATAGGGATATTTGAGCTTTCAACGCTGTGGCCTCACTAAGTTGAAAGACCTTCTACACCTTGGGTTTGGCCTGCAAGTGAACACATTGATTTGGATATAGAGCCTCAGGGTGGGGCCTATGATGACCTGAGTACGGCATCAGCCCTCTGGATCATGGGAGGGAAAGAGACTTTGAAAAAGAACCCAAGACTGAATTTCTCACCACACCTCTGTCATGGAGAGTGGGGGGAGGTTCAAAGTCAAATTCAATTTGACGTTTCTTTTATCCGGAATTGTGAAGTAAAATTTAAAAGCCACTACAGAAATTAAGATGGATGTTTAGAGAAGGAAAAGATACGAGTAGGATGGACTAGGTGAGAAAGATTCCTGGAAAAGATTGCACTTGAACTTGGCCTTGGGGGATGGGAAGGAAAGTATAGACAAGGAAAGGAGGGTTTCCTGTGAGAAGTGTTCAGGACGGGAATGAGCCTAGCCTTGCAAATTGTACAAATCAGGCTGCACGAGCAGCTCAGAGCCATATGAAGAAGAGCTCTGAAAACTAGGCAGGGAACCTGAGCTTGTTTTAGAGGGTAATAGGGAATCATTTAGACATTTGGAAAAAAAGTGACATGATGAAACAGATTGTTGGGATGTAAGCCTGGAAGACCAATGTGGCTATGGATGACCAGAGGGGAAACCACCATGTAAGAGGTGGTTGTAACAGTTTAGGAAGAAATGATCAATGCCGGGAGTAGGGGCAGCAGTGGGAATTCAAAGAGAAAAGCCTGAGCAGTATTGTAGGGGAAAAAAATGGGGTTAGGAGGTGGATTGGTGATACTTAGTTAAAGGGGAAAGGAGAGAAGTTTCAGAAGCAAATGTCACTCCTAAGAATTCTATCCTAGGAGCCTGCGATAATAATGATGCTATAATTGGAAATGAGGCAGTTGGGCTGCAGAAATGGTTTGGAGGATAGTTATGGAGAGGAGTTCAGTTTTAGGTGTATTGCATTTTTATCTGACAGTGGTATTCCTTCATGTATTTTTGGGAAGAGGTTTAAAGTACTCACAGTGACAATTTCTGGGGGATGGAACATGTCACTAATCATCTTTCTGTGTTGTACAGTTGGTTCTTCTTCTCATATCTAGCTACACATTGGTTTGGCATTGCCACAAAGGTACTACGGGAGAAGGTGAATGAGGAGCCAAGATCCCTTCTGTGGGGTGGGTAGATGTGTTAGACGAATGCTGAGCGTAACTGATAAATGTGTTACCACAGTAAAGGCCCAGCTGGTTATCGAAATATGGACTCTTTCCACTCCAGTTGTAAACTCTCATTTTAAAATGTTTTATTAAATGCTCACATTTTTAATCTGAGAAAGTGAAATTATTATAATCTATAATCTAATAATCTAATAATATAATCTATAATACTAAAAACTTTGTAAGTTATACTTGTCAAGACATTTACCCTATATATAGTGGTTAATTTCTTAGAATATAATGTTTTTTAAGGAGCATTTGGAATTAATAACAACCATGAAAAAAAGGTAGGTAATAGTTTTCAACTATTTTTAGGCTTAGTAATTAAAATAGCAATGTGAAGCAAAGGGGTCAAAGATGATGGTAAAATCTAAGTGGCTTCTTTAATCTGACTAAACAATGTGAATGTAATATAACTTATTAGAAAAACAGCAATTATACAAATAATACATATTCTGCCAGAGAGTTTATTTTGAGACAGAGTCTCACTCTGTTGTCCTGGATAGAGTGCAGTGGCATCATCATAGCTCACTGCAACCTCAAACTCCTGGGCTCAAGTGATCCTCCTGCCTCAGCCTCCCGAGTAGCTGGAACTACAGGCACGCACCACCATACCTGGCGAATTTTTCTATTTTTTTGTAGAGACAGGATCTCACTCTTGCTTTTTTTTTTTTTCCCTAAGTAGAATTATGTACCTGTTAGCTAAAACCACAAAACAGTTAAGCAAAGTCGTAAGCCTGTTATAACTATACTGCTTGTAAAAATTGCTGCTAATTGGCTATCGTTTGAATCCTATTGCTAATTGGTTAACCATTTATGCTTGTATGCTATGTCTAACCCAAAAAAAGTATGAAACCTGACATAAAGAAGCGGTGCTCAGAATTTGGAGACAAGTCTCCTCTGGGTCCACTGGCGAGATTAAACGCTGACTCTCCAACTCTCTGCGTGCCGCTCGGTTATTACTTTGGGACCGGTTGCTGTAACACTTGCTGTAACAAGGTACCCTATGAACAATTATTTGTCAATTTAAAATATTAAAACAAATAAGAGACTTGGACTGTAA
>NW_012153062.1:20584934-20601128 GCF_000956105.1 Propithecus coquereli | reverse complement strand
TGCTCACCAAAGGAATAGTTAGGAGTGAACTTTGTGTTCTTGTGGGGCTCATTCATGTGTTGGCAGCCCTTTTGATCCAATAGACAACAACCGACATCTTCCTGCAGGTGGCATCAGTATATATCTCCTTTTCCTTGCTTTTGATCTGTCCCAGCACCCTATTAGCTGTATTTTTTTTTTAAAGCCTATTCTGAAGAAGTCTGAGAAATTTTGGAGAGAAGGACACAGAAAAAGGGAATGCACAGTTAAAATTTTAAATTCTGGAACACAGCTAGATTTTATGTCAATTATTCTGAGAAGTGTGTTGTGTATATTGGGGGTGGATGTGGGGTAGAAAGCACGTGGCCTGTTACAGACAGTGCCATTTGTGTATGTCCAAGCATTGGAAGATCTTTTTAGATGGGTTGCTTCATTGGACAGAATTCTGTATCTGTGAGGTGCCTTTCAGTTGGAGATGGTGGAACCCCTACCAACTGGCTTAAGCAGAAAAGGGAATCTTATAAATCAGCAGTCTGTGAGTGATGCTGGCATTAGCAAAGCTCTATCTAGCGCCCGTACAATGTGACTAGGACTCATTTGACTCATTTTCTCTCTGCTCTGTTTGATGTATCAACTACATCATCCAGTATCCTTATAAGGTTAGCTCCACATTGTGTCCCAAGATAGCAATCAGCAATTGCTGGGACCATCTGCTTCCCTATTCACACAGAGCACAAAAGGAGAGTGTCCTTGTCTCAGAGTTTTTAGCAAAAGTCCTGAGATTTATTCTGACCTACCTGACCTTTGTCACATGCTCATCTCTGAAATAATCACTGTGATGAAGGGGATCAGTTGGCCTGGTCCCTTCATGTGTCCCATATCTGAAGCTGGGAGGAGTCAGCTTCCCCTGAACCACAGTGATCCTTAAATGACCAGTGGGTACTAAGACAACCTAATGTCTGTTACCAATGGCCACCCATGATTTTTAGTAGAATGCAAAATCAAGTAGTGTCTCTGGGGTAGACCTGCCTGGCATTTTTATTCCAGCTCTGCCCACTTACCAGTTGTCCGTGGCCCTGGTGAAATCATCTCACTTCTTCAAGTTAGTTCCTCAATAATAAAATTAGGATAATAACAATACCTATCGGAATGAATAAGAGCATGTAAAGAATTTTCGTTACCTGGGATGTATTAACTACTTGGTTAAAAAAGAGACGTTACCTTTAAATTAACTTTCCCCAGGTGATTTACATCACTATCCCTAAATGAATATTGTGTATGTGTATATTCCTTTGAAATAAAATTTCTTTAAAAGTCACACTAATGTGAGAAACAACATATAATACTTGGTAGTAGCCATCTATAGAGGGAACTGCTCTACCTTGAGAGATTATCTGAAAATGAGGGCAGAGAGCTCCAGACCCTGGGTAAAGTTATTGACCCTAACTATTATTGCTTTGTAGAAATGTCAGTCTCCAAGAGAAACCTAAAATTTGAGTTTTTATAAGAAATCACCCAATTTTGTAAAAGATGGCAACTAATTAAAAAAATCTGAAAACACTGCATATCCAACAAATATGTCTGTGTATTACATATTTGTGAACTACCTGTTTGCAGCCTTGGCCTAAGAGAATTGTCCTTCATGCCCAAGGCCTTTGCTCTGGTTCCATGCACATTCAACTTTCAGGTATTCAGTGGGAAGAAAATTCTAAGTGAATGATTCCTGGGAGGGGTACAGAACTTGTGAACTGAGACTCACCCAGTTAGGAGGGACTCTGAAATGTAAACTCTCCACTCATTGCTTTTAGGGCCTTTGAACTTACTGAGCTATAGCCTGGAACACTTTCCCCTCCCCTCCCTTCTTCCCCGTTAGTCTTGCGGTCTTTACCCTTGATGGTTGGGTCTCTGCTTAGAAATCACTTTCTGCAGGAAGTTTCAGGCTCTTAAGAATGAAGCATGGGAGTCCACTTGGACCTTTGGTACCATCTTTCCCTATGGATCAATAAACGGATTTGATGACATCTGTTCTTTGTGACCTTTGTTGGTGAGAATTGATCCCTGAGATGTAGAGCAGCTCTGGGAACACTGCAAATATAAGCATTTCTGGGCCTGCGATGCTGAGGATCGTTGGTGTACACGTCCTGCGAAGTCCTGCCTGCATTGCCAGCTGGCTCACTCTTTTGACGTCTCTCTTGGAGCTGTGTAACTTCAGAGATGGAATTTCAGGAATTGATCGTTGAATTTGATGAGGTAGTGGAGTTCACCCTACACAGGCGGTTAGGGGAGTGGGCTATACGTTTACCTCTCCGGGATGTAGTGGTGATATGTCTGTCACTTGCCCACATGGTGTCGCGTGACTTTAATAACAAAATGGGGGATATTGAGGTGGGAAGTGGGGACAAAGGGACCACAGAGTCCACAGATTTCACTCTGTGTTCTCTGGACCCTTAGTGGACCCTTCTTCCCCTTCCCTTTAAATCCTGCCACCAAAGAGATGGACACTGGAGGGTGTTGAGTCCTGAGTGCCTTGTGAGGGACTGGGCTTAAACTCATCCACTTTGGAGAATCTGAGTGGAGCGATGGGAGGGCCATCAGTTGTTTCAACTCTCTCCTAAATTGACAAGAGATTGTTTCATAGAAGAGAGAAATAGAATAAAAAAGAGACCTTTGCCCCTGGTATTTGAAGTGACAACTTTCTGAACATTTGAAGAAGGACCTTTGCATGTTTCTCATTTTTAAAGAGAAAACCATTATAAGCGGTTTTGTTAGGGAGGGAGTGGAAGAGCAGTTTGCTCTCTCTCCAGGTTGAAACACACCAGTAGAAGCAAATTACATACTCCAGCAGCAGCACTCTATTAATGTGATCCAGGCCACCGGGCTAAGCGCCTTTCCTACAGTAGCCTTTGGAGTGCTTAACACAACACTGTAAATGGGTGTTACTCCTACTTTACAGGTAGGGACATAATCTTCAGGGTCACACAATTTGTAAACAGAGGAGCTGGGGTTTTAACTCCAGTGCTCTGACTCTAGAGTATACACTCTTAACCATGACATGGTGGATAACAGTGTAGATTAAATCAAGGTATTAATTTTCTCCTAAGAAAGCCATTAGGTATCAAATGATCAGAATGCAGCCGAGCACATTACTCACAGGCATTATCACACCACATTTGAAACTGAGCGTGAAGGTAGCCATGATCAAACCTCAGTAGTAAAGTCCTTGCAAGATGTTTTAAAAGGGCCAGATAATGTTTTTGAGAAGTCTGGAAAATGAAAGGGGTCTTACTTTCAGCTGAAACCTGATGGGAAATATTAGAACAACTTTTATCTCACAGCTTTGAACTGAATGTGGTTGGTTTGTTTCCTTTCTGTCACCAAAATGCCACTGATTTATTTTTTCTCTCATTTCCTTTTCACACAGGCCCTCAGCTCACTGCAGTGTACCCATTTACAGCCATTTCTAGATGTTCCCAAGGGTTTCACATGTGCTCAGAAGAATTGGTCCTGTTAGGCACCTTGCTGGCCTTCTCTGTGTCCTAAGCATTCCGTTCTTTCCTCTGGCATCTTTGGGCTAGCTCTTGTTCACTGAGAACCTTGGAGACAGCTGCGTCCATCTGTGTCCACCTCATGTTGGAGTCGTGGTCTCTGCCTGTGCTCTGATGGTGATGCTCCAGGCCAGCGAGGGCCCTCATGGGACCAGAACAAGGCTTGTTCTGTGCAGAAGTGGGGAGGATACCCAGGCTCCCCACTGGGTCAGCCCTTCGTCTGTTGAGGATCTAAGCCATGTTGCATGTGTTCCTGCTGAAAACAGAGCTTTTCATTTCTGTCAGCACCTCTTCTTTCCCTAGGGCTCAGGCACAGGCTTTTGGGACGGGACAGATACCTTTCTGCCTTCTCTGTTTCCCCATTTCTTTTCCTGAGCTTCACCATATAGCAGAGACTAGGGGTTCACCTGATTACTGAAAAGTGTCAGGGCAGGTGCAATGGCTCATGCCTGCAATCCTAGCACCTTGGGAGGCCTAGGTGGGAGGATTACGTAAAGCCAAGAGTTTGAGACCAACCTGAGCAACATAGTGAGACCCTGTCTACAAAAAAATAGAAAAATTAGCCAGATGTGGTGGCACACACCTTTAGTCCTAGCTACTTGGGAGGCTGAGGCAAGAGGACTGCTTGAACCTAGGACTTTGAGGTTGCAGTGAGCTATGATGACATCACTGCACTCTAGCCTGGGCAACAGACTGAAACTTTGTCTCAAAAAAAAAAGTGTCAGTTAAATGGGGTCTTATAAAGAATGATACATGTATGTATAAACATTTTAATTTAAAACAGAAATGCACATTTAAAAAAAAACCACTGTTAATGCAAAAGGCCTTTTCTTTGAGTAGAGATCACGAATTGGAGTTCTATGGTCTTTCTTATATAATCACAACTTCAATGCATATCTATGGATATGCATGATTTCATTTTTTAAAAAACAAGATGTATGAAATGAAGGATGTTTAAACATATTTTTCCTAATCTCCTAGAGGAGTCTTGCCTACACATATTTCCTTTTTTTTTCTTCTTTTTCTTTGCAACTCACCCTCATGGAGTCTTTCCAAAGCAGTCAACCCTGTTTTCATAGCAATAATAACTCCTTGTTTTACACTCATTTCATCAGCTCATGTACTTTTAAATTAAAGTACATAATTAGAGTGACAGATACAATTGCCACAAAAAGGTTTGGGAATAAACTTGACTATTTCTAGGTAATGTGCAACTCCACCATGGGAGCAGCTAGGCACCCACAAGCTGAGTGTTCCTGGGCCCTAAGTGACCAGCACATTTGGTGGGGGGCAGAGGCTAGTGAATCAGCTAGCTGCAGGCTGATTACCAGGGTCTACTGTATAAACCACATCCATTCCCGTGAAGTGACTGATTTAGGGCTTGGCCTGGTTGGTCAGATGTGCTTAGACAGGCCAGCACCCCAAAAGTAGGCCAGACTATAAAATAGTTGTGATTTTCAAAATGTTTCAAGACACTAAACCTGTTTTTTCCCCCTGTGGGTGAACAGGACTATCCTGCCTGTTTTCACGTATAAACAAGTTGATTTATCTACGTAAATCATGGGATCATAGAGAAACATGACTTCTGTTTCCTTGAAGGTGAAAACTGCCTTTCTGGAGGTCGGTCTAAGCCAGACCTTCAAATTTAACTTTTGCTTTGGTGCCACCAAGTGGTTAGTTTTGAGGTGCCACTTTTGAGAAGATGGCTTGGCAAATACATACGAATACATAATGATAAAAAGAAAATCTGGGATGAATAGGTGCATTACAGAGGATTTTTAGGGCAGTAATAGTATTGTGTGTGATACTATACTGGTGAATATATATTATTATATATTTCTTCAAACCCGTAAGAATATACAACACCAGGAGTGAACCCTGATGTAAACTATGGACTTTGGGCAATAGTGATGTGTCAGTGTAGGTTCATCGGTTGTAACTAGTGCACCACCGTGGTATGGGAGGTTGACAATGGGGCAGGCTGTGCATGCATGGGGACAGGGGCTATATGGGAACTTGGTGTACTTTCCTCTATGTTTTGCTGTGAACCTAAAACTGCTCTAACAAAATTTATTAATAAAAAGTCTTCCATGCTACATACATTTGCCCTTCTGTCTGCCGGTGTTGCAGGTAGGAGCAAGGTGAGGTAGAGAGGTTGTCTAGGGAGGCTGGCTGACTTCTTAAGCAGGATGACGCAGCCTTTATGAAGCCCCTACATTCCAGAGGCTGGGTCCTTAGCTTTGTAAGTCTCAGAAAGGTTTTTTATTTTTTTTCAATGTATCAGAGTTGCTCATTTTTTCAGGGCTGTATCATACTCACCGAACTTGTAAGAGGCACTTGTCGATAAGTCAGAATGCCAATATATTACTTTACAGTTATTACAGAAATGTTTATGTAGTGGTGGACAATGCACAGGCGTTAGGTGGGCTGTTCGTTTTCCGCCCTGTAGGAAATTTATATGAGAGGACAAATTATAAAGAGCAGGTTGCTTGGTGAGCTCTCAGTGGGTGGGGTCTGTGTGTGCAGTGGGGCTGCTTATCTTGATGTTATACTGTTAAGCTGTGGCTGTCTTCACCACTTTAGGGATATATGTGACTGGGCTGGCAGCACTCACACTGCTGGGCAGTACAGAATCCTGGACCGTGCTGATGACGGATCGACTTAATCTTTTTCTCTGGGCACTCTATTTGAAACTCTATGCTGAGCACATGAGAATCCTTTATTCCCTCAGGACACAATGTAACTGGCAAGGCCAACGCTGGAGGCCTGCTGACACAGCTCTAGTCTCCTGAGAATCCATTTGGTCACCAGGAGTAGCATTTGGGTGTTCCCCAAACTCATCAGCCACCATTTATAGGTTTTTGCTTAGGGGGAGCTGGTGTACTCATGGCATGATAATTTTTAATAATTTCATTCTCAGAGGAAAACTTAATGTTTGGGTGAATCTGTCCCTGAATGTAGGTTTAAAATTAATATGCAAAATCCTTGATCACTTTGGCATAGATTCCCGATAGCAAAAGAGTACTTGGCTAAGATGAGAATTATTCTAGGTTCGAAGTAAGCAAGAATGCATTCGTGCGGGCCACTCGATGTCTGTGTCTTGAGAGCTTTGCACAGACCTCACCATCTACTCTTATTTCCCGGCCTGTCCCGTGCCTCCTCACCAGAGCTCAGTTGTCTCCAGTTCTTTGGTGTAGCTTCTCCGTCCTCACCCACCCCTTGCCTTGCCCCAAACTGCTGCCACATAGAGTCCTCAGTTAAGGGGACAAGGGATGTTTCTAGAGGTTGTAAATTGGTGGCCTGTGGTTGGAATCTGACCCACAGATCTCTTTATTTTTGCCAATATGTTGTTTTTGAAAGTTTGACTTAATCACCTAAACTTAAAAAACTTTAAAATCAAGAGATTCATAAAAGACTCTGAGTATCCAGTTTCTTTGCAAAAAAGTAGATCTGGCTGTGCAGGGCCTACATTCCCGCAGGGTAGTAAGTTGGGGGACTGGCCTGGATAGGGCACACCTCTTCCATTATCCTCAGTCCCCACCGTTCCCTTTCACTCATTTATGTTACTGCTTGGTATTGGGGGGTGACTCTCAGTGCATTGAAAAAACAAAAAACAGGCATCTACCCAAAAGAACAAAAGTGGCTCTATGAAAAAGACACCTGCACCCGAATGTTCATAGCAGCACAATTCACAACTGCAAAGATGTGGAAACAACCCAAGTGTCCATCAGTACATGAGTGGATTAATAAAATGTGGTATTCGTATACCATGGAGTACTATTCAGCTTTAAGAAACAATGGTGATATAGCACCTCTTATATACTCCTGGAAAGCGCTGGAACACATTCTACTAAGCGAGGTATCCCAAGAATGGAAAGACAAGCGCCACATGTACTCACCATCAACCTGGTATTAGCTGATCAACATTTAAGTGCACATATAAGAATAACATGTATTGGATGTTGGGCGGGGGGAGGAGGGGACGGGCATATGCACAAACAATGAGTGCGATGCGCACCTCTGGGGGAATGGACACACTTGAAGCTCGGACTTGGGGGGGAGGGAGGGTAAGGGCATCATGCGTAACCTAATCATCTGTACCCCCATAACATGCTGAAATAAAAAAAAAAAGAAAAAAAAAAAGCTAATCCCTAAAAAAAAAAAAAAAAAGAAAAAGAAAAAACAAAAAACAAAATAAAACACAACAGAAAAAACAAGCGTAAGAAAAGGAGTGGCTTCACCTGGACTCTAACTCCCAGTCTTTGTCCTTGCCGTCGGTGGGGAACCTGCTCCCAGGCGTTTTTCCTTTAGGAATCTGCTTCTCTTAGTATGTCATCTCTGATTTTATCACTTGTGCTTCCAAGAGGTGTGGGGCTGGAGCGTTGTTGAGGAAAACATATAGACTCTGGAATGTGGTCTGTATCCGTAAGACCTGGTTTTCAATCCCGGCCTCACTTGTTACTGAGTTCAAGTCCCTTATCTGAAAAATGAGGGTTATAACATGCCTCAGAGGTTGGTATGTATTAAATGGGATTTTGCACACAAAGCGTCAAGCAGAGGGTAGGTCCTCAAATAATAGTGCCTCTGTCCCTCTGTTCTCTCACGACCTGATTCTTCCCCTTCTTCATGACCCTGATGAAGTCCAGCTGAACTTTTTCTGCTGCTTTCTTGCCACTTACCCTTCTTTATTCTTCTAGTATAGTGAACGGTTTTATTTTTTCTTCCTTATAACTTCCAGTCTTTCCCATCTGTACATTTCTCATATTCCCTTTTCTTTTTGTAGAACTCTCTTATACAGACTCCCACATGAGAATAATGGATGGCGGGTGAATTTATTTTATTTTGGGAAATTCTATAATAAGGCATGCCTTTTATCAAATCTCTACAATAATTACCTATAGTTTTGTGATAAGAACTACAGTAGCTTTCACAGCAATCTGTTGGGGTTCTTCCTGAATATATGTATCTTTCCCCATTCATTGTATGTTTATAGAAATAGGGCCAAGATCAAAAGCTGGAAAGTCATCAGCAGAAAAAATTGGTTCCGGAAGGGAAACTCTTCGCCTCAGGCCAAAAGGTCCTGCCACAGTAGAAGAAGTGGTATGTTATGTCCATTTACTTCTGTTCTGCTCTGAAATGTATAGATATTCATGTTTATTGGAGCTGGAAATAAAGGTAAAATGACAAAGTTAAATAGAATGCCATTCATTCTAATTAAAACATGGACTTTTAGTTCATTGTTTATTTAAACAGTATGGAAATTCCTGAAGGCATTTAAGGAGGAAATACAGGAACTAAGTGTGTGAGAAGAGACTGCGACCTATAGAAATTCTCAGCTGCCTGAAGATGACTTTTCTAGAATCTGTAGACATCTGGACTGTCTCAAAAACTGAAAAGAAACTGTCTCAGAGCCACCTGTAGGAGTAAAGATAAGATTTTGATAATGAAAGATTATATGTATAAACTCCTCAGGTAAAACATTTTGTATTCCTCTTTGACTCTTTCTCATCCCACATCCCTTCCATCAGCAAATCCTGGTGGATCTTCCTCAACAAGAGACCAGAATCCAACATCAACTCGCTTCCTCTGCCCTACTACCATGGCCACGTCTTATCCTGCGTATTGCAGTCACCTTCTGTTTACTCTTCTTGCTCTTCTTGCCCTCTCTCCATCTGTGCTCAGCAGCAGCCAGAATTATCCTTTAAAAATACAAGTGAGATTATGTTACTTTTCTGTCCACAACCCTCCGGTGGCTTCCCATGTCATTCAGAATAAAAGCTAAATTCCTCAGAGAGACCAACATGATCTGACCCCGCATTTCTTCTCTGATCTCACTTCCTACCACTCCTGTCTGGCTTCCTCTGCTTCAACCACATCAGTCTCCTCACTCTCCCCAAATGCTCCAGTTGTATCCCCACCCCAGGGTCTCTGCACTGCTGTTTTCTCGGCCTGAATGCTTTGCCCGTTTATCTGCATGGCTTGCTCCCTTGCCTTTGTCAGGTTTCTGCCTACGTACCACCTCACCTTAAAGGCCTTTTCTGAGTGTCCTGTATAAATAGCAATTCCTCCACACCTCCTACTGCCCACTCTTCCATGCTCTTTCTTTTCTTTTCTTTTTTGAGACAGAGTCTCACTCTTTTGCCCGGGCTAGAGTGCCGTGGCGTCGCCTAGCTCACAGCAACCTCAAACTCCTGGGCTCAAGCGATCCTCCTGCCTCAGCCTCTTAATTAGCTGAGACTACAGGCGTGCGCCGCCATGCCTGGCTAATTTTGTTTTTTTCTATTTTAGTTGCCTGGCTAATTTCTTTCTATTTTAGTAGGGACAGGGTCTCACTCTTGCTGAGGCTGGTCTTGAACTCTTGACCTCAAGCGATCCTCCCTCCTCAGCCTCCCTGAGTGCTAGGATTACAGGTGTGAGCCACTATGCCCTGCCCCTTTGTTTTCTTAAAAGCACTAAATACCACAGGACTCATGTCTTTATTTATTTAATTTTGTCTGTTGTCTAGCTCCTTTGCTCATGTCTTGTGCACTGCTGTATCATCACCACCTAGAATAGAACCTGGTATATCAAAGGAACTCAGATCTTTGCTGAGTTAATCGATTAATGAAGGATTCACTTTAGCTTGAAAAAAGCAAGTGTTTTGCTGACAGATTGACTGTGTCTATATAAAGGTCAGTGTGTGAGTGAAAAACACCAGAAGGCGAAGAGACAAACGAAGGCAAGCAGGGTGGAAGGAGAGAGTAGCAGGGTTGGAGTGGCAGTGGTAAAGTTCTGAGTGACAAGTGGCAGGTCCACACGCAGCAGCGAAGGTAATGGGAATGAAGTCATCACGCAGGTGAAGGGGAGGTCGAGTAGTTGCCTGAGGGCCGGGAACTCCTGTGGGCAGGTGCACAGGTCTCTGTGTGTGTGACACTCTCCCAGGATTCCCATGTGTCTGAAGAACAAAAGAGACAGGTGAACAGTTAGGAGGCTG
The DNA here is from genome assembly GCF_000956105.1 of Propithecus coquereli. Classification (NCBI taxonomy): domain Eukaryota; kingdom Metazoa; phylum Chordata; class Mammalia; order Primates; family Indriidae; genus Propithecus; species Propithecus coquereli. Next base: position 20,590,631 of record NW_012153062.1, on the reverse strand, counting down.
TTTCATGGAGTGGGATCCCAGAGCTGGTTGGGTGACAATGCCCCAGGGTCAGCCACGGGAGTGGTTGGTTAGAGCAGACATTCAAGAGTCCATGAGGCCAAGGTAGCCTTAGCAGTGTTTGAGTCACCCAGGGTGTTGTCAGCTTTGGGGAATCCAGAGGAAGATTCCGAGTAGGGGGCCTTGGTTATGGGGGAATGAAAGGATTGGTCAGGAAGCAAATGGCAACTAAAAGACCTGATAAAGCCAAAAGCATTTTGCAAATGAGGTGATGAGGCACATGAAGAAAACCCAGGGCAGTGACTTCTGGTTATTTCGAGCCTTTGCTTTCCCACTTGCCCAGCACACTGCCTGGCATATTGCAGAGGGCCAGTAACTGTTTATTGAAGAAATGGACAAACTCCAGTGGGAGAACAGAGGGAAGGGGCCAGCAGTGGGGAGCCAGGAGAAGGTCAACTCTGCCTTTTCTCAAGGCTGTGAGGAAAAATGGGCAGGCATTTAAACAGCTCGCAAAGGAAGCAGGGTCTGCATGTTCTAATAGTTAACATAATTCATAAATACTTATTTATGTAAATGTAAGCTATATGTAAGTTCCTGGGATGAAAAAGAGTAGCTTAAGGTCTATCTGGGGACATAGGAAAGATTCATTCAAAGATAAACATCTGAAAATCCATTCCTATTTTCATAGCCTGTTTAATTAAATAGGGCAATTAAAAATAGCTCATAATGAAAGGAAAAAGCTGGTTTGGTGCTAATATTAAATATGATACAAATGACCTACAATCTAATTTCAAAAACTTAAGGATTTAAAGGATTTATAGGATTTGAAACAAATCACTCCCTTATAACCTAGCATAAATGCTGAAAACTGTAAGTTACTGCACTCGCATACCTCATACTCTATTGGATATGTGATTGTTGAGACAGGCACAGTCTAGGTGCTGATGATACAAAGATGCATAAAGACCCTGTTTCTCCTCTAAAGAGAGGCATGAAAAGAAGCTCTTACAAAGCTCTTCATAGCGTTAATGAAAGTATGTACAGGATTCACAACATCACAAAGAAGGGACTCATCAACTGTCATCAGGGATCAGGGAAAGAAGGGAAGTCAGGGAGTTTCCTTCCAGAAGGAATGAATGAGTTGGTTCAAAGTGAGAAGAAGAGTGTTCTAGGCATGAAACAATGATGGGCTTGGGGACCCTGTAAAGCCGCCCATGTGATTGGGGTGTGGGGTGCTGGGAGTACCTGGCTGGGGGTGATGAGGCTGGAGGTTTGGGCTGGGTTAGGAGGTGAAGGGCCTGGGGATCATGAGAGAGCCATTTAGGAATTGCAAGGGGAGCAACACAATCAGTTTTGTGTTTTAGAAAAATCCCTTGGATCTAGGGGATGGGTTGCTGAGCAGGATGGATTTGAGAACCCGACAACTGCCGGCAGGGAGACAAATTAAGAAACCTCTGGAAATCAGAAAAGGTGAGGACAGAACCCAGGCAAACAGAATGTGGATGGAGAAGGGGTGATAGATCAAGAGCTAATCCATAGCTAATAGAAGCTATTTGAATGGTGAAATATTGGTGGCCATTTTTGTATGAGCATACTGACACTTGTTTGTGGCCATCACTTACAATGTGACTGGATAGATGCAAAGGTTAATACCTAAGTTACTTTGCATAGCCGGTTGCTTTACAGACAATTCAAAATACGCTGCAGTGAAGGCAAGAGCAATATTTTGTCTTTGCTATTGCTTTTAAGGCTGAGTTCTTGTAAATAAAAATGTGAGAAAGTTGTACTAATATCCTCAAGGAAATTTTCATTTTCTACAAAATATATGATTTTAATAAATTTTGAGACTACAAAGCAACATACATTTATAAACAGTATTAAAAGTAATGTGAAATTCTTACAATCTAACTAATCACAAATTCTACATCTGCTCCTAGAGTTGAGTGTTTAACATCTTTGGGCAATTCCTTTTTTTAGCTATGATACCATTTAAAACCAAGTTTTGAAATAAACTGAACTTAGAACCAGAATTTATCCAATAGTCAACCAAAAATTTAAAAGAATGTTAAGACTTATACAATCGTGTTTTTTACTGAAACTTTTAATAATAGTTTTAGGAAGAACAAAAATGTTTTGATACCATTAATACATAACACAAAAAGTATTTTAAAAATACTATTTCAGGCCAGGTATAGTGGTTCACACCTGTAATCTCAGCACTTTGAGAAGCCAAGGTGAGAGGATCTTTTGAGGCCAGGAGTTTGAGACTAGCCTGGGCAACACAGCACGGCTCCATCTCTCCCCCCCCAAAAAAAAAAAAAAAATTTCATCATTATTTCATTTTTATAAAATTCCCCTTTTCTGGGGTATTTTTATAATGTATACAGTATATCAATATGGTAATACATGTGTATAATTTATAAACAATACAATAAAATTAACTAAAACAAATAATAAGGATATGTGTTCAGAAATGTTGTGCTATTAGGGTAAGCCACCAAAAGTTTGCAGATGCTGGCCTGCATAATAGAGACAAAAATCCTCTTCGTGGCACAAAGGACCCCTTCAGTTCTAGTCATGTTTGTCACTGTGTCCTCCAGTCACATGGGACTTCTTGTAGTCCCTCTGACATGCCGTCACCTTCTCTCAGACTCTGTGACCTCACGTAGACTTTGCCTTCTGCTCGAAGTGCCCTCTCCTGCTTATCTCCTGTTCATCTTTGAAAACACGGTTGTTAAGTCACCTTCTTTTGGAAATCTTCCATGACTATTAGAGATATAAACTTGCTTCCTCCCTGTGATGCTTCTGTACCTTTTATATCCTTTAAAAATTGTTACACAATTATTTATTTTCACATCTGTCTTCATTTCTAGATTGTTAGCTACTTGAGGACTGTGTTCCTGGCTTTTCTGTTTTGAATCCACAAAACTTAAAGCTGACACTAAATATAAGTATTTACTGTATTGATTTGTATTTAGTTACAGAGCACATTGTAGAAGATCTATTTCCATTAAAATTAGCTGAAGTATACAACTATGACCTGGCTGCACCTCAGATTTCTGCTTACATATGCCCCAACAATCATGAAATTTCACTATAAAAATGTAATATGTTATTTCTCTCTTCTTTGATAAAGCCTTCTGAAGCCAAAGCAAAGGCAATTGAAAAGATTGATGATCTTCTTGAATTGTACTTGGGAATTCGAGATACTGATTTGGGTAAGATTATATTATTTTAAAGTTTTATATCTCTTACTTTGATGGAACTTAATGCTTATTTATGTCTTGTTTGCACTTACAGCCAATTATACTTTTCAAGGTAAAAAGTATTTGTGGAGTGATGAAGAGAATAATGAACATAAAGATAATAAAGAATAATGAAAAAAAGACCTGATCCTTATCACTTACTAGCTATTAGGTCTTAGGGCCAAGTCAACATTTAAAAATTTTGGTTAGTTCTTAGTCTATAAACTGCGAATAATAATATCTCTCCCAGTCATGTTTTATGGATTTAAAAAATATATATGAAAAGAATTTCATAAATGATACATATGAAAAGCATTATTATTTGATACATCAAATTTATACTGATTAAATTGTATATTTATTATGATACTAAAACTGTGCAGCATTTAATAGAGCTACTGAAATCCTGTGAAATGATGAATCAGAAATATGAAGCAAAAGGACTCACTTGGCATATGACTGATAGGGGCATTTGAGCAATTAAATTTCTGTGTATTTCTTATATCATTACTAGGATGTCAGGGTCTTGATTTATCAGTGAATACTCTATTGGTTACAAATGACAAAAACTAAAACCAAAATGAAACAGAAAACCCTAACTCCAACAGGTTTAAGGAAAAAAGAAATTTATTGGTTCTTACAAATGAAAAGTTCTGAGATAGATCTTGGGTCAAGAATGACTAGATCAAGAGTTCTCATGCTGTTATCAGGATGTGGTTTCTCTTCTCTCAATTCTGGTTTAGTTTTAGGCCCTTATGGTATCCCTTGAAGCTTCAGGCTCTACCTCACGGATCCAAAATGACTGCCATGGCTCCACCCTCTACATCCTCTTGGCATCAAAGACAATGGGAAAAAGGGAGGGCCTCTCTTAAGTCATTCAAACAAAATGCCCAAGATTGTCTCTGATTTTTCTGGTTGGCTAAAGTGAGCCAATCACTGAGGCAAGGAGGTTGATTGGGTCTGGGTCAAATCCCTACCTCTGGGACTGAGAGTAAAAGCCTGAAATACAAGGGTCAAGAGTATGAAAGGCCTGGCCCTTCCCATGTAGAAACAAGATATCCCTTCCCTTAAGAAGGGAAAGTGGGATGCTGGGAAGAGGGTGGGGGGAGAGTAAATGTATACCCTAGGGGAGGAGTTTGTGCCTGCATGCATTTGTGGGCCTGTGTTTGAATCAGGTACTTAATACATTTTTTAAAGTTAAGGACTTGACTGTTTTGGTTACCTGCTACCAGGTAGAATATTTGAAGCTCATTCATCCTTCTCTTTTGTGTTTCCACTCATCTTCCATTTTCCCTTTGGAATTGTCAAAAGACAAGATTTAGAACCAATTTAGTTTGAAGATCTTAATTGTCTTTTATTTGCAATTCTAGAATCAGGCAACAGCCTGTTCTATAAAATAGAATGGGTGTTCTGATGAGCTGAGCAGAGGAGTTTGGCTTTATAGACAGAAAACTGCTGAAAAAAGCAGAAACAGAGAGCAAAAAGTGGCCATTTTAAAGTTGCTTTCCTTATAAAGGTTAAAGCAGAGGGGACTTCCTTATGCCAGCTAAAACTGGCCTGTTTGGGGATTTGACTATGATATCTCTCCTGATTTCTTAGATCAGATAAACAATTTAGTTGTGGCTTGGTGAGTGGAACTTCAGCATGAGTGACTCCATTTCGGTTTGGTCTGTTGGGCCTAGTGCAGGAGCTCTGTCCAAACCAATGGCCTCCTGTAAATTTTATTTAACAGAATCTGTTCTTATTTTTTCTTACCTGCTTGAAATCTAGAATTTCTATACTAAATGTATAGATGATGTCTGTAACTGAAAAACATTTGTACTCTGTTTCTTGCTCCTTGAAGAAAAATAAAAAATTTGCATGTAACAAATTTTTGCTCTAAGCAATCAAGAAGTTTAAGCTGAAAATCAGGGTCTTACAATTTCTGTCCTCAATTCTTTTGCATTTGGAAAAATATCAGGATTTGCATACGTGACATAGGCCTGTGAGGCATGTGCAAATGCATATGCAAATGAGAGTAAATGGGATTTAGGAATGGTAGTGCCCTTTAACTCTACTTAACTAGGTAGTATTTACTGGCAAAATAATATAATGCATTTCTATTCAGTTGAGAAGTTTTCAAATAGCATAACTGTATGACTATTAGAAGATTCAGGAACTAACATTATCAATTGCTGGATTTTTTTGCCTAGTAAAAAGTATTTTATTCAACATTTTCCTGGAAGCAGTAGCCATGTTATCATAGTAAACAGGACCAGAACCAAAAAGATATGAACTTTTGAAAAATAAGCCAAAAATTAATGATATTTGCATATGATACAATTAACCTGGAACAACATTAAATTCAACTGGAAAAATCATAAGAAAGCCCAGAAAATGTGGTGGACACACAAATAATATAGTATAATTGGTGGCCCTAAAGACTTAGACATTCTGTCCTTATTATAGCACAAAT
>NW_012153062.1:20583120-20583514 GCF_000956105.1 Propithecus coquereli | reverse complement strand
GAAATGTTCATTCTTAATGTGAATTACATGGATATCACATTATTCTGGACTTGTTAATGTAAGCATATATTAAAAAAATTATAGGCCGGGTGTTGTGGCTCATGCCTCTAATCCTAGCTAGCACTCTGGGAGGCTGAGGTGGGAGGATCACTTGAGGTCAGGAGTTTGGGACAGCCTGAGCAAGAGCAAGACCCCATCTCTACTAAAAATAGAAAAATCAGCTGGGAGTGGTGGTGTGCGTCTGTAGTCCCAGCTACTCTAGACCCACCTGCTCGGGAGGCTGAGGCAGGAGGATCACTCCAGCCAAGGAGTTTCAGGTTACAGTGAGCTATGATGATGCCATTGCACTCTATCCTGGGGCAACAGAGCAAGACTCTGTCTCAAAAAAAAAAAA
>NW_012153062.1:20561682-20579400 GCF_000956105.1 Propithecus coquereli | reverse complement strand
TTTTGGTTTGTCTAATTTTTTTCCCATAATTGCATTCTAGTTTTCACACTTCTTTGTCAGGAATATCATAAATGTGGTGCTGTCTTCTTTTCATTAAATCTTATCATGAGGCACAGGTTTTTGATTTGTTCTCTTATTAATGTTTACTTTGATGACTTAGGTGGTGTTTGCTAGGCTTCTATATTGTAAAGTTATTCTCCTTAATAAGTATTTTGTGGGGAGATGTTTTGAAACTATGTAAATAAACTGTTCCTCATGAATCAGTTTCTTTCTTTCATTCTTTCTCTTATCTATCTTTAATCAATCAGTTAATCATCTATTTCATTATGGAGTCGTGGTTTCGTATTTTATTCAATGGAGTTATAATCTGTTACTGTTCCTACTTATTCTGATGCTAAAGTTATCCCTGATTCGGTCAGTGGGAGCTCTTGCACTCTGACTTCTGTGTCCTTTTCACATGTTCCTATCGTTTTTTTTTAATACTTTCTTTCTGGTACAAGATGCTCTTGGTTCATATTGCACTTTGCCTGCTCTAGTCTTGGAATCAACCACTTCTCCAAGAAACTCTCATTCTTTTTAGTGAGGAGTGAAATTTAACAACCAAGTTCTGTGTTCTCATTACTCTTGGGGTGTCATGCTTCCAGGACTGAGAAATGGGTGTGTGTGTTTGTGTGTGTGTATGCATGCATTTATATTTTTAGAATCTCTCAGTTGAATATATATATATTTCCTCTGATAGCTGCAATTCCAATTCTATAGGGGATATTCTTGTTTTTTCCCTTTCCCTTTTTATCCTTCTCTAGCAATGACAAACTTGATTCCCATTGTTCTTGATATATAGACTCATGTGATCGTTTTCCATGTACGTAACCAATCTCCCATTGCTGGGACTGCTATCCTTCCTTCCCACCCCCATATCCTCCTCACCACATCTGTACTGTCCCGCCCCACACAAGACTGCCTGGCCAGGTGGAAGCCCTCCTCACCTTATTAGAACTTTGGTCCCTGTACCAGGTCACTCCACCTGCACCCCACTTATGCGTTGATCATGGTGCCCTTCTGTGGGCCACATCCCTTCCTTTCTTCCTAGCCTGCCTTGTGTTAGTACTGAACCACTGGGAAGAGAAACAGCTCTTTTCTGCTCTAAAGAGCCCTAAGTGGATTTAGCTGAAAGACCAGATCTTGTGGTTCGTTAAGGGAAATCATATGAATTTTGATTAGTTCATTCTTAACCTGGGAGGAAAGGAGAGGCTGGAGCATTTCTCTTGGGATTTGGTGCTTCTCTTTTACCTGGAAGTTCTTCACCCAAATCCCAAGTCACATTCATACTGCTCTTTTTGGTTGTTGGCGCTTATTGGGGGCTGAGCAAAAACCAGCTGAACTTCATGGGCTCCCAGCCACCTAGGGGCATGTCCCATGGGGATGTGTACTCCTGAAGATGCTGGTTCCCAGACATAGAATATGGGGCCTAGACAACTTACTAGAAAAACAGAACAAGGGTACCACCTTCACTTTCTGTCCTAAATGGGCGAGGAGTTCAGAAAAGGTACCTTGATTCCATGGGTGGATATATGTCTTCTTCTCCTTCTCTCTAGCTTTATTGCTCTCTTGCGAGCTCTCATCCTTTGTCTTTTTTTTTTACTTTGGGATGGGACGACTGGACTCCATCATAGTTGGGAGTGGGAGGAGGAGGCAGAGAGAGCTAGTAACTATAGGGAGATGCGAGAAGTACTCTTAAGTTTCCTGCCAGTGTTAGCCACAGAATTTTCTCTCAGGGGATCTTGTTTCACCCACAGGAATGCCAGAGGTTCCCAAATGATGGGCCTCAAGGTCGGGTAGAGGGCAGGGGTGGCAGCTGCAAACCTGAGTGCAGTGGACAGATTGTTGAAAAATATCTCTGCCACCTTGATATGTGAGAGGGGTATGTTACTGTTTTAATTTGAGCTAGAAATGTATGATACATATGCATGTGATTTTTAGAAAGTAATTTTCCTAGTGCCACTTTCTCAGTCCCCTGACGCTATCTCCATTTATCATTAATTTTTTAAAATTATTTTTGACAGCTACCACAATGTTTGAAGCTGGAAAGGACAAAAGTAATCCAGATGAATTTTCTATGGCGCTCAACGAAACTCTTGGAGACTTTGCGTTCCCAGATGAATTTATCTTTGATCTTTGGGGAGCCATTGGTGATGCCAGACGAGGATGATTATGATGTGGGTGATCCGCTCCTGAGGAAATGAACTGTTGTTCTTATTTTTAAAAAAGCCCATAAAATCTGCTTTTGGACACCTGTACGAACTCTGGTTTAATTGTATGTGTATGGAATACATTCTTTGAAATACAATTTTGATTTCTGGGTACTTGTTAATGCAGTTGCTTATGTAAGTATTCTTGAAATAAATTACCTAAAATATGGTCCCTTTTAATATTCCTTCAAAAGTTTAAAAAAGGTTTAAGAAGTATTTCTAGAGAGATGATTTTGCTCCTCATTAACTCCCATGCTTGTTTCCCACATGTAAGTAGTTGATTGCAATAGCTTTGTAGTTCTTTTGCAAAATCTCAAAGTAATGAAAATTAGAATTGGAGTATGATTTACCTCATAGCATCTTAATTTTGTTATACTGGTTTGAACAGGACATATTCAGGAAATGAAATATGAATTATGCCTGGACGGTCTAGAAGCTTTTTTTTTTTTTTTTGACCCACTGAGTAAGGGAAGGAAGACTTTTTCTTGGCCTGTTGATCTCTAAGGCCCACGTTCTCTCTTTGTAAAATAAGGATTGAGTGATTTTCTTTGCCTCTTTGTAATTGCTCCTAAAACTTGTGGTTGAAATCTACTGTGCTGTGTGTGAACATGGTTGCATGTGTGGAAGAAGGGTGAAGAAGAGGCAGGTAGGGTAGAACCACTTGCATTTGATTTTTTTTTTTTTTTTTGGTTCTTAAAACATTATTTCTTTTTTTCACTATAGCTACTTTCATGTTACCTTTTATAAGCACTCCAGGGAACGTTTTATGTCCTTTATAGAATTCATCTTTTGAAAGATATTTACTCAAAATAACTATGTTTGAGAAAAATTTTTTTTGGGTTAAACAGCAGCCCTTTTCTGCCCCTAAACTTTAGAGGAGATACTATCAGAAATAGATTTCTTCCAACTGGAAATAAAGGAGGATGGGAGAATTGAGAAAATATATTAGTCTATTATTTTAGAGTTCTAGCACATTCCCTCTAAATCTTACATGCTTGAGAAAATTGAGGGTAAATGACTGTCTTATCATTCTTATTTGACATTTTACAGATGTAAGAGAAATGGAAATGAATGGTTTCAACATAGATCATTTGATAAGGCAGAGCATGGTGTGACCAAGCTTCTTCTCAAGTGTTAGATGAAAAATGCTGTGTGCTGCCATGGTAATCAGAAATAATCACCCGTGAGGGACATAGTCTAGGAAATCAGAGGTAGTTCCCTTTTCATGCTGGGTTATTGCTTAGATAACTCTGTTGCTTTCTGGGGAAAACTTTACTTTTACTGCCATCCACTCCCCTTTCCCATAAGTTTAATGCTGTGAAGCTGATATCCTTTGTCCGATTAATTAGAAACCTGTACAGAAGCTGTTTTAGTCATTAATGTGTAACAAAGGTAGCTTATAGAAATACGGATTGTCCCATTGCTCTTGCTCATCACTTGAAAATAGAATCCCCTCAGGTTGTAATTTGTTGGTCCTTGTCTAGTGGATTTCTTTTGGAGCTTCCAAAATATTTATTCTTTTTTTTTTTTTTTTTTGAGACAGAGTCTCACTCTGTTGCCCTGGCTAGAGTGAGTGCCGTGGCGTCAGCCTAGCTCACAGCAATCTCAAACTCCTGGGCTCAAGCGATCCTCCTGCCTCAGCCTCCCGAGTAGCTGGGACTACAGACATGCGCCACCATGCCCGGCTAATTTTTTCTATATAGATTTTTAGTTGTCCAAATAATTTCTTTCTATTTTTAGTAGAGATGGGGTCTCGCTCTTGCTCAGGCTGGTCTCGAACTCCTGACCTTGAGCGATCCACCCGCCTCGGCCTCCCAGAGTGCTAGGATTACAGGCGTGAGCCACCGTGCCTGGCCCAAAATATTTATTCTTAATACCACTTCTCTTGGAAAGACAAAAAAGGAGTCTATATTTTTAGGGATAGGAAAGTTATTGGCTGACTTAGGAGGCTAGGCCCATAGAGACAGTTTAAACAATAACAAAAATAATTTTTTTGGCACTAGATATTAGATTTTAAACGAGTCATTGCTTATTATTGGTGGATGTCAGTTTCTTCTTCCTTTTTGGGCTTGCATAAAAGCTGAACTGAAACATGGTGCCGATTCCCTGTGATTCATGGAATGTCACATTCACAATGATCTTTCTAGAATTTTGTGTGTAAGGTGCCAATATCCATACATAGCTGTAACTATTCTTGTCTGTCAGCATTCAATGGACCACTGTCATTACTAAGGGCTCCAACTGGGCCCAAGTGCTTTATATACTACCTGTAGTAGGTTTTCCCTTGAAATGTCCTTATCTCTCACCTTTATTGCTAAACTAATAGTAAGGTCAGTTTCCTCATGCCATTTTGTTTCCATACCTGAAAATGCATCTTTTGTGAACTTTGTGCCTTTTCATAACTCTCAGTGCACAAAAATGGTCTGTTTTTAGTGTAGTCATGTAATCTATAAGTGTGGGGTACTCTTCTGCTGCTATGAGACACACCATTTTTTTAAACATCCCATTTTATTGGCACTGTCAGACGTTTTCAGGATTCTGTTGTTTTCCCTTGTTCTATGTTTTTTTTTCAGTGGGGGATGATTAATTTATTTGTTCTTGATTTCCTTCCATTGAAAACAGCATCTTCTTTCAGTGGCCACTACTAAGAGCACACACAACGTATTTTTTTAGATTGTGGCAGGAAATGCAGCTAATAATTGAAAATTGGGCTCATTGGGGCTTTGAACATAGCTGGGTCCTGATCATATGTATGCATGCTGATAATTACAAATAGGTACATTTTGGGTGTCTGTGGTGTTTCAAAAATATAATTATATAATTTTAAGATGTGAAACTCTTTAAGAATTCAATTATAAAAGCAGTAATCAGTTAACCTCTGGAGCTGCTATATCCGATATTATAATGTGACTGATAATTAACTAAAAAGAGATAACTTATTTTTTTCAAATGATGTATAGTATGCAATATTTTCCCTGGTAACTTTAGCAAGTAGACATTTTCCAAGTAAATCATACTTTATTTAGTTCCCTGTTATTTATTACTAGATCTTTATCACATCTAGAGACTCCTTGGTCTCCTTCAGTTATCACTGCCTGTCTAGCATAATAAATGTAAAATGTAAAATGAATTTCATCAGCAAAATGGAGTTATCAACATAATGGTTCTTCTAAATAGAGCAGAGTTATCAACCAAAGATGTAAAAGATTGATCATATAATGGCCCTTTTGCTATCTGATATATCTAAAAATATACCAATAGCATTGCTATTACTCTGGTGGAGGTGCTAGTTTAGAAGAACATGTAAGTGTATTACCCAAGCTATTAGTGAATACAGAGATAGGAGATGCTATTCAACTCACAGACCCAAGTATTAGTGCCCTGTGCAAAATGCACATTTATTATCATCTTGACACAGATTGAAGGAGATAGAGTAATTACAAGTTCTTATACATATCATGATTATAAAATGTTTCTAAAGTTGTGAAGTGTACAAAATGGCACAGTCTGTCCCTACCCTATTACCTGAAAACCTAATTCTGAGAAATGACTCATGGCTATTATCTGCTAGGAGGGTGAAAATTGAATATGACATCTTTATTTCAATTGGAGACATTAGTCTTCATAAGATTTAAGTATAGCCATAGATATTTTTCCAGCAGTAACAAAAAGGAGAAATTAAAGACTATTTTCTAAAGGTAGTTTTGAGTAAACATTTTATATTTTGAACCATTTTTGCCATGCAATAGTATGGACTATATACAGATAAGACATTCTACATTTGTTTTGGGAAAAAAGAGATTTTCTTTTTTATAAAAATCATAGCATTACTTTAAAATGTTTTCTTTAAGGTTGAAATTTGGGGATTTATTAATCAATGTATGCAAGTGTAAGTTGTATTTTGATACTTTCTAAAATGTATTATTATATTTCTACTTATACATATTTAGTTATGTGTTGATCAAAAAGTGAATTATTTGTAAAGTTATAATTTTATATTTCTTATATACCTTTTCATGAAAAAAAGTGATGGGTATTTTTGTCATAAAAATTTTGGGTTTAATAATTTTAGATTTTTTAATATTGTTTAAATAAATGACAGGAATAACACAAGGTATTGTTTAAGCCTTTCTATTTTTAACATATCTTTGGTATATTTTTTCTTAATGTATTTGTACAAGGTATAATAAGGTCTCTCTAGCTTTAAAATCCCCAAATTATTTGCTTTGATTCAGTAGAAATGCATGGATCTGCTGTGATGCTCTAAGATAAAAGTCATAAGCTGTTTCTGTTACAAGATGAAGGTTTACCCAGGGTGACACTTTCTCCTTTATTTTTTCATTCATCAAATTTTATGGAAGTAGTTTCCAAACAATTGTGTGAAGTAAGAAGTAGAAGAAATACCAACCCATAGCTCTTAGGTAGTTATGCCCTTTGGGTTTATTATCTTCTTGATAGTCAGTGCTGTTGGAAATCATTACAGAAACCATGGTAATTCCATATGTTTGGGGGTGAGGCCCAGCAATCTGCATTTTCACACATCCTCTAGGTGAATCATAGACCTTTCCTTTGAGGTCTCTGAAGCCCCTGGCCTAGCATTAGGGTGGAAAGATAGGTAAGACTTCAAGAACTTATGATCTATCAAGGTAGGCAGAGACGTGAAAGAGATTTCTAATACAATTAGATAAGTGCTAACATGAACATCAGGTAGTGTGGGAAAAAGCTACTTATGATGGGATTTCTCTTAAGTTTACAAAGTAGCTGATTTTCTAAATATAACTTGATATGCTGGAAGGGTTTGTTACCTTAACGAAATTGACTTCTTGATTGACACACTGTGGATGAACCCACGTGATGGTTTTGCCTCAGTTTACAAGCAACGTTTGATGCTTATTGATGATATAAGTAAATATTAGTTATTTACTTATCGTTGTTAGGTATTTTATCTTGCAGTTTTACAGATGAGGATCCTTTGAAACTATGGCTTGTAAAGAATGTTTTTTGCTTTTAATAGGGTGGAATTGACATGCATGATAAGAAGATTGGCCTCTCTCAATGACCGTAACTTCAGTGGGTGCTGTGGTTCTGATTATGGAAGACCTAAGCTTATAAAAATGCTTCTTGAATTCTCCTTGTATAGATTTTCTCTTAGCAAGCATCCCTTCGTGTAGGGGGTAGAGTATTGAACACGATTTATGCTTTATCTTAAGTGTCATCTGGGGAATAATGTTTACGATTTTTAAAAATTATGAATCTGAAGAATTAATTCAGCCTTGGAAAAGTGGTTTCCCTAAAAGTTAGCATTTCTACCCCCTTGTGGTTCAGATAGGTTATTATATACATAATTTGATTTGTTTTAATTTTAATTTTAACAGCTTTTCAGTGAACAGTAAACAGAAACATAAAAATGAAATAAACCAGAAACTTTCTTCCCCATAAAACAAAACATGACCTCTTCCACAGCGGCACTGCGGAAAGTGAGGAAATCCTGCAAACCGAAGGACTGGTGGAAGAGCCCTGTGATAGTTTAGCTGGGAGGACAGTTGTGGCCTGACTACTGCCATGCCCTGCCCTCCTCTTATTCCTTCCTTTACCCGCTCTGTCTTCTCATCCAGCCTCCATTGCGGGGTTCCTCAGGCCTCTGGGTTCCTACGCCCGACTCTACCCATTTTTCTTGGGTGACTCATCTGTTCCTGTGGCTTTAAACATCTTTATTTTTATGACTCCTAAATTTATATCTACAGTTCAGACCTCTCTTCTGAGCTCCAGACTCAGATATTCAGCTTCTTCCTTGACATCTCCTCTCGGTGTCTTGAAACTTTAACACGTCCAGGAAAAAACTTTAGATTTTTCTTAATTGTCTTGTTTTCCTCAATTTTCTCTGACAGGAAGTGGCATCACACTTCCCCTCACTGCTCCTTCACCTGCCCGGTCAAATTCATCAGCAAGTCCTTTTCATCTTATTTCCAAAAATATCTCCCCAGTATCTCTACTTCTTCCCGGTTTTGCTGTCACTCCTTGAGTCCACACCCTCGTGTCTCGTCTGGGCTGCTGGGGCAGGCTCTGGGCCGCTCCTCTGCCCCCACTCCTGCCCTCCTGCGATTTGGGGTTTACGCAGGATGGGAGTGTTGTAAAGATGTCTGTGGTGGGACATGAGTGTGCAGCTTTTTTTCCTAAGTGAGAATGTAAATGTCTCATTTCTTTCTTTTGTCAGAGAATTTGATATTAAGCCCATTCTGTCTCTGAGGGAAGGGGCACCAGTTTTTGGATTATTCAACTTCTGCTCCTAAAGGGCCCACAGAGTCTACTGCGAGAGAGCTAGGAGGATGGAAAAGGCAGAGGGAGAATTTCACAGGTGTAGACTAAAGGCTATAATGAAGTGTGTATGTGTCCTTGGGATGGGGAGAGAGCAATGTCTGCAGATGTTCAAGCAGAGGAGGACTGTGCCTTGTTTTCCCACAGGCACATGGTAGCTAGATGGAGCGTTTAGATAGACAGGAACGAAAGCCTTCCAAAGATTCCTGATCTCTTAGCATGGCACAGAGGCATTCAGACCCACAGTGACCACAGTGGGGGAGGTGTTTGAGCAGGGCATTAGGGGTCTCCAGAGAAACAGAAACAACAGGGTGGAGGTATATATACATGTATATAAATATGAGACTAATAGGAATTGGCGAGCATGGTTATGGAGGCTGAGAAGTCCCATGATCTGTCATTCACAGCCTGGAGAACCAGGAAAGCTAGGGGTGTAACTGAGTTTGAATCCTAAGGCCTGAGGATGAAGGTTTAGTAGGGGGATCATGTAAGTCCTGGTCTAAGTCTGAAAGTCTGAGAACCAGGAGCACAATGTCCAAGGACAGGAGAAGATGGGTGTCCCAGCTCAAGCAGAGAGAGAGAATTTGCCTTCCTATGCCTTTTTCATCCTTTTCAGGCCCTCAGTGGGTTGAGTGATGCCCAACCACATTGGGAAGGGTCATTTGGTTTACTCAGTTTGCCAATTCATATGCTTATCTCTTCTGGAAACTCCCTCTAAAATACACCCAGAAATAATGCTTACCAGCTACCTGGGCATCCCTTAGCCCAGTCAAGTTGACATAAAATTAACCATCACAAGCACCCAAGCCCCTTGCAGAAGCTTAACTCACTGACCCAAAACTCACGGCATCCACAGCACCGGCACTTCCCATCCCCTGTTTGTTCCTATTGTCAGTGTTTGGTGAGGATCTGTTTGTCAGCAGCCTTGCCTGTTATTGCCCATCAGGAGTGTCACCCCATCAGCCCAAACCTTTCTGGCTTATATGTGTGGATGCCCCACTCCCAGATGCTTTTTTTTTTTTGCAATGATATGACCCACATGCATAACCCTTAGAAAGGAGAGGTGGTCCCTTGGACACCCGGGGCAATGGTGGGAGAAACCTTCGCACTGGTACGTGCGGAGGCTGGCCTGAACTAGCATGAGACCCCTGGTTGGGACATGAGAGAGTGACCCTTCCTGCTACACATTAATGGGTTCACATCACTCCCCTTCAAGCTCCTTTAGTGGCCTCTGAAGCCCTGCCCACTTCATTTCACACTCTGCCTAGCTCTATGCTGTGGTTACATTGAACTTTCTTTCACTTCCATGCTCTTACCTTTCTCAGACCTTTTTTAGCTTGCTATTTTCTCCGCCTTGAACATTCTTCCTCTTATTTGTTGAGACAGATCCTTGTCATCCTTTGGCTATTATTTTATATCATTTTGTTTGTGTTTAAAGACAAGGTCTCACTATGTTGCCCAGGCAGGACTCGAACTTCCCCTCTGGAGTAGCTGGGACTATGGGTGCCTGCTGCTGGGCCCCACTCTGGTTATTAGTTTAAATGCCACTCCTTTGGAGAAGCCATTCTTTACCTTTTCCTCCCCTTATTCTCTGTATTCTCCGTCTAAGCCCTTGTTTATTTCCATCGTAACACATGACTATTAGTAATGACTCTATTTGTATGCTTTTTTTTTTTTTTTTTGTGACAGAGTCTTGCTCTGTTGCTCTAGCTAGAGTGCACTGGCATCATCCTAGCTCACTGCAACCTCAAACTCCTGGGCTCATGTGATCCTCCTGCCTCAGCCTCCCGGGTAGCTGGGACTACAGGTGTACGCCACTATGTCCAGCAAAGTTTTCTATTTTTTGTAGAGATAGGGTCTCACTCTTGCTTAGGCTGGTCTCAAACTCCTGGCCTCAAGCAGTCCTTTGTCCTTGGCCTTCTAGAATGCTAGGATTACAGGCGTGAGCCACTGTGCTCAGCTCTATATAGTTTTATTTTATGTTATTTTGCACTTTAATGTGTTTCTTGGGATGGGATTGTTTCTTTCTCACCATTGTATCACCAGCACTTAGCATATAGTCTGGTGCATATTAAACACTTAAAACAATTACTGATGAGGAACTTCAGCAAATATCTGTTGAATGTTTACTTTGTGCCCAGTCACAGGGAATGGATCACCTCACCCAATCTTTAGCAACCTCTTGAGGTAGGTAATGATTACCCCCACTTTAAAAATGAAGAAACAGGCCCAGAGAAATTAAATCACTTGCTCTAGGGCATATATTTTGTTAGTGGCAAAGGCAAGATTTGAACTCAGTTTTGAGTTTAAGTCCTGAGCTCTCTCCAAAGCTGATTCTGTTAATATTTTACCAGAACAATGTAAAATGTACTAGTCACTCAACCGAAGAAAATTATGTAGGGGATTGAAGCCCGGAGAGCAAGGTTATAGATTCAAATGACTGCTCTCCTCAGCCTGAGTAAGCGAACAGCTTCGCAGAGGTCAGGCCAGGAAGAAGCAGATTTAGTGCTTCAGTGATGGATTTTAGGTTAGAAACCATATACCGAAGGATTTTAGTAGTTCTTTAGGTAAAAAAATAAAATTAGTAACTATTAAATCTAGAATTTTTAAAAACATTATACCGGAATAATAAATTCTTGTCAGTATGACTAAAAGGAAAAAAAAAAAGATTACGACTAAACTTTTTTTGGAGAGGAAGGATGAGGGCTGGCCTTAGAATCCTTTAAGGCTTCTGTGGGTATTTTGCTTTCTGGAGTCATTATTGTTTAGTTTCTATCTCAGAAAACTATTAAGGGAAATTGCTGTGTTCTTTAGGGTTTTTTTTTTTTTGATAATATGAAAGAGAAATTTTAAGAAAGTAGCAGCTTGTTATCAAATGCCTTGTGTGCCATTTACTATTTGAAAATGGCATTAGCATTTGAGGTTTTATGGGCCATGGGATCTTATTATTAACTACTTTTAAAACTCTGAGATATTTAAGTTCTGAGGAATGAATTGGAAAGTTATTTTGCTTCCGAAGGCCCATTTCTGGACTAAAACTCTAATTTGTATGCTGAAGGGGTGAATTTATAGAGATGACTATAAATTTCCTTAATATATTTCCAGCTCAATCATTTCCTATACAGAAAACCAGTCAATTTCAACATATTAATTTGTGAGATAATGAATAAGGAATACTCGTGAGACTTCCCTCAATATTAAACTCAAAATAAGTCTATTTGTAACTGTGTTGATTTAAAAAAAATGAAATCAATCATGTTCCTTGCCAGAGAATCAAATATTAATTTGTAATGGAAACGTGTTTATTGAAATCCAATTTAAATGAGGTCCAGGGAAATTCCGAAGTAGGTAGACTGAAATCAAGACAGTGGCATTTTAGAGAGTGATCTTTCTAAAATTCTGTGGAGTATGTTAGTGATTCTCCTTTTCAACTTTCTTGATAAACATAGCTAATATATTTGGTTTAATCTTTTAAAATGGGTTAACTATATTCCAGAAAGTTTCCTCCAGGCGATCTAATGTTTATTTCACTGATTAGAAGGGGATCTCCCACTCTCACAACCCCACATCGCCCAATATGGCAGAAGCGAATTCACTAGACTCTTTCTTTTTTTCTACCTTGGCTGACCAGTAGGTGGCATTGCTTATCCTGGCTGCTACCTCAAGTCTACTTTCTTCTTTTCAGAATGTGAATAGCCAGTCGGGTATTTGTTATATTGTTGTTGTATCCATTCTGATTTGTCCAGTCTGATTTTTGAGCTCGTCTGTAATCCCAGTAAGGATAGCCCCATGACAGCTAACATGTCTTTGATACCCAGATAGCTTTTCTGAACTTTGGGGATTATATCATGTGGTCCCAGAGGGTATTCAAAGTGAATGACTAATTCTACCAAACCAACGGAGGTTTCTCTGGACCTGAGAGGCGAAGAAATGACTGAGCACTGAAGTGCTGCAGAGGTGATTATAGTTAATATCCTGTGAAAATTATAGATGACTTCATACCAAGCATAAAATTAAATAGGTACATTAAAAACTTTAAAACCCTATTCATGACTTCAAAACTTTTAAATGAGGTTCAAGCAAACAGTTGATTGTGAATTAAATTGTTCTTTGCTTGAATAAATAAAGCAAGTTGAACTTCTTTGCATCTGGCAATCAATATTATGTAGATAATTGACACTAGGAAAAGACTTTTCCATTGACATAGAATTATGGCGAGGCATTGGTTCATGTGTTACTGTTTCAATGCTGTCAGTTGAACTATTTCTTCTTTCTGATGTTTTTCACATTTAATTCACCAATATTTTTGAGCTACGATACTGTGAAAATTTTCCTCTTATTTAGCGTGTATTAGCTCTATTATCACCTGATGTTACTTGGGAGACTCATTAGCTATAGTTAAATGACATTTGTTAGAAACAAGAGTTTTTAAAGTTGGAATATTAATAGTTTCCTGTAATTATAAAAATACAGACCATACTTGCCTGTTCTTGATCCAGAGCCTATATGAATGATTTCCTGCTGCTGTATGAGGTTGAGTTGCCCATGAGAGAAGTAGCTGAATCACAGACCAACACCCTCAATCCAGAATGTTATCTCTGGAATAGCAGAGGTGTAAAAGCAAAGGGGAAGCTGAAAGGAATTGTGGCTTCTAGAGAATTTCCCTTCACTACACCTACTGGAAAGCAGTGTTGTAAGCATTATCTTAGTTTCAATGTCTGAATTCTTCACATTGCTTTGATTATAAGGATTTCATTATCTCTGAAGCTTAGTAATTGGTTTCAGGAGTAGCATGGACAGTTAGGTGGTGAATGTCACACATGAAATTATTGTTAGATTTATTAACATAGCTCATTTGTGGCTCATTTTTACACTGATGTTTGTTTTCTCTGTCCACAGTGTTTTATTAGGTATGGCATGTTCCTCCTAATTAGAACCAAATATCCCAACCAAATGTTGGACGTGGATTTTAGTAGCCTGTGAGAGATCATGTTCTCCCGATTGACAGTCATGGGGACCTATCTATGTGCTTCATTTTCTTTTCTTGTGTTTTGTTTTTTGAGACAGAGTCTTGTTCTGTTGCCCAGGCTGGAGAGCGGCAGCCCCATCATAGCTCACTGCAGCCTTGAACTTCCAGGCTCAAGCGACCCTCCCACCTCAGTCTCATGAGTAGCTAGGACTTACAGGTGTGTGCCACCATGCCCAACTAATTTTTTAATTGTTTGTAGAGACAGAGTCTTGCTATATTTCTCAGGCTGGTTTCAAACTTCTGGGCTCAAGTGACCGTCCTGCCTCAGCCTCCCAAAGTGCTGGGATCACAGGCATGAGCCACGGTGTCTGTGCCTCATTTTCTGTGGATCTGGAGGATTATGACTCATCTTTTTGAGGGCACAAAGGGCACAAAGAATCTCCACTCAGTCTCATTGCCCATGAGAGAGTGTCCCTCCCCTGATGGTCTTGAACCTCTCATTGTTCTTGGGCCCTATAAACTGAATTTTATATAACCTATCCTGTTAGTCAGGATTCAGTTGCAGAGAACACAATCTGCTCTGTTTTAAGATGAAAGGGATTTTGTATAGGTTACTAAAAAGGCCTCAGAATTGTTTGAAGGACTCCAGAGAGAAGACTCTCAGCTGAGGAGGCAGACACTAGAATGAATTCCCAAGCCTTGCTTCCCAGCTGGGCTGCCAAAGCTGCTTTTGCTAAATTGGTACTGACTCTGGGTCCATACTACTTCCTATCTATCTGCACCAGCATGAATGATGCCCCATGTCCTGTCTCTTTCATAATTAACTCAGTTTTGAATTCAAGCATTGAGTGCACATGGTTGGCAGAGTTAAATCATATCCAGAACTCATAGCTGCAAGGAAATCTGGGAAAGGTAATTTAGCTTTTTGGCCATGATAGTATAAGAAGGATAACACAAAGAGATAGAAATAGATGATGAGCATGCCAATCCACATTCTTTTTTGTCATTACCAATAGTCTGTATTTAAATCAGACCACCCCAAACTTACTTTCCAAATTGGTAAAAATCCATCTCTCCAGGCAGTTTTTTGGCATGATGGATAGTAAGCAGACAGCCAGAACGTATTTATATAGATTGCTAAACTATTTTTCCTTTGTTTATGCTGCCATGCTTCTACTTTTAAATAAAATCAGTACTTAAATGAATAAGAACTAGCTAACATCTTTTGTTGAGGCTTACATGAAAGTTGGTGAAGATAACTATTGGACATAGGGTACAACAATACTACTCAGTGAGACACCATTGACTTAAGACAAAATCGTCTACATTAGAGGATGTTATTCTCAAAGACATGTAGTACAAGTGAATTTCAAAGATTAATTGCTGACTTGTGTGGCATGAGGCAACTTGTTCGTACATTCCTCTGTCTGCATTTCTGTCTTTGGTGATATGGCACATATCAGGGCTGCTTTTAGTATGGAACTCAGTGAGTGGCAACCAGCCACTGTGTTTTTCTTTCAGTTGTATTTTACCTGCCTTATTGGGGGACTGAAGTGTTCTAGTTTTCTTACGTTTCTTAAAAAAATCCCTTTATTCCTATGCAAATGGTAGTTCACTTGAAATAACTTCATTAAGCTAACTTCACTATTAAATACTATCTCAATGCAAAGGATATAGACAAATCATATTAAGGAACTAATAGGCTTTTAACTGATCTAAATGAGCAAATGGCTTTTTTGCCTCCTTCTTGTCCATGCTAAAATATTTTCCCAATAAAGTACATATTTACTTTCCAAGCTGGATTTCATAAGCAAGGCTAAATGACAGTAATATTTTCCTTTATTTACTCTAAGAACTGATCTAAATGAATACTCACTCTCTTTTAATTATTCTAATCACTGATGCTTAATTAGTATAATTCTATCCTGATTGATTGTTGAGGCACTAGTTCAGCCATTCTCATAATAGATATCTTCATTTTTGTTTTAATAACTGTAGATAATGTAATGTTTACATGTCCCATACACTGAGAAATTCATGCTGCTATAAATCTCTTGGCTCTAAGACATAAAAGCAGCAATATAAGTGCTGCTGATATCATTGCCATATCATTTAACATACTATAGAACAAGCCCTGCACCTAGAACTTCATTTTGGCAAGAAAATGTTGTAAAATGTAGAACATTTTCAGCTTTTGGAAAAGCCTAGGATTTCCCAAGTGTATGTCTCTTGCAACCTTGTAGTAAAGGCTTTTGTATCTTATAAAGTCAGACTCCTTTTTTTCCCCTTTTTCAGTTCAGATTCTTTCACCATCTGTAACAGGTGAGAGAAATAGGTAATGTTTGTAAACATCAATTAAGTAATACATTGAAGACTGGCAGAGAAAAATAGCTCATAATGGAAGACAAAATTGCATCATGGTTAAAGAAATGGGCTGAAATATAGACTTGGATACTAAACTAGCTCTGTCACCTACAGGTTGGATAAATTACTTCTTCAATATTCCATTTGCTTGTCTCTTAAATGGGATTAATAATATCTGTTTTTTGTGAAGTTATTGTAAAGATTACATTGTACCTAAAGCACTTAGTGCAGCATCTAGAACATAGTTAATATTTAATAAATTTACTTGTTATTACTACTGATACACTGCCAGGCAGACGTTGAGTTTTCAAAAGCTGGTGGAGAGGTTTCTGAATATGATGGCAGCTAGCTAGAAGTGCCTGATTGCCTTCTCCCACCTTTCCATTTAAATAATTTTGAAATATGCTGAAAACTAGAATATTCAGCAACAATCTGCCCGACTCAAGAAGGAATTCTCGCCAATAAACTGCAGGTAAAATAAATATATTTTTGGAAAAAGCAATCCAAATTGATTCAGCATGGGTAGAAAACCTAAATAATTCAATAATTATGGAGGAATTTGCCCCACCTCCCAAATGATGCTATGTGTAAATTGTTAGGAAATGTGAATTTTTTATTTTAGAAAGAGATAATTCCCGTTTTATAGAAACTGTTGCATAAAGACATCATGCTGAATTTGTTTTTTTTTTTTTTTTGATACAGGGGTCTTGCTCTGCCACCCAGGCTGGAGTGCAGTGGTGTGATCATAGCTCACTGTAACCTCAAACTGCTGAGCTCAAACAATCCTTCCTGCCTCAGCCTCCTTAGTATCTAGGACTGCAGGCATGTGCTACCATGCTCAGCTAATTTTTATTTTTTGTAGAGACAGGGATCTCACTATGTTTCCCAGGTTGGTCTCAAACTCCTGGCCTCAAGTGATCCTCTGCCTCTGCCTCCCAAAATGCTGGGATTACAGGTGTGAACCACCATGCCCAAACATGCTGGAATTTTATCAATTAATTTACAAATGTAGCATGATGCTGATACAGAACTTGATTTTTATTGTATTTATTTGTATAAATTCGTAGACTATGAAGGAAGAGAAATTACAGGATATAAAAGAGTAGAACTGATTCCAAGGTATAGCAGAGAAATTGACAAAAAGGCTAATGGGAAAGCATGATGTGGAAGGCAGACATTGAAGATGGTCCCCAGTGATCTCCATCTTCTGGCATTCATGCCCTTAGGTAATCTCTCCTGAGTATGGGCTGGACTTAATGACTTGGCTCTAGCCCATAGAATATGGCAAAGATGATAGGCTGTCACTTCTGTGATTAGGTTATTAAATATTGTGACTTCTCTGCTAGCAAGAGCTTCTCTTGCTAGCAGACATTTCCTGTTGTCTTCTCAGCTTGCATGCTTTGATGAAGCAAGTTGCCATGTGGGATACGTATATTGTTAAGGTAATGAGGGTAACCTCTGGCCACCATCTAGCAAGGAACTGAGGTCCTTTGTCCAACAGCCTGTGAAGAACTGACTGCTGTGAACAATCACTGAGTAGGTTTGGGCAGTTGATCCTTCCAGAGTTGGACCTTCAGATGAGACTGTAAACCCTGGGTCAACGCTTTGACAAAGACACCATGAAGCAGGGGACCCAGATAAGCTGTGCTCAGACTCATTTCCCATTGAAACTGAGATAATAAATGTGTAAATGTTTTAAGCTGCTGATTTTGGGGTAAATTGTTACGCAGCAATACAAAAGAATACAGATTTGACCAGAAAGAATAGGTGAGAGCAAATTCAAAGACCATGCAAAAGATGCTTATTTATACTGAAGGTTAT
>NW_012153062.1:20555249-20556047 GCF_000956105.1 Propithecus coquereli | reverse complement strand
CTCAGCCTCCCAAGTAGCTGGGACAACAAGTGCCACCATGCCTGACTAATTTTTAAAAGGTTTTTGTAGAGGTGGGGGTCTCACTGTGTTGCTCAGGCTGGTCTCAAACTCCCAGCCTCAAGTGATCCTCCTGCCTTGGCCTCTCCAAAGTGCTGGGATTACAAGGGTATGCCACTGCACCCTGCTGGAAAATACTTATTGAATATCCATCCTATACATATAAGGTGCTATACTTGGTACTGGAAATATAAAAAAGGAATAGAAGCAAATCCTCTTTGTCCTCAGGAAGCTTGTGGTTTAGAGCAGCCATCAAACAAGACCAGCAAGTCAGAAGATAGCTATGCTGCAAAGTGGGGAGTGGTAACTTCCTGAGAGAGAGATAATGGGATTATAAAGAAAGGAAAGAACACATCCCACTGGAACCAGGGAAGATTGCATGGGTGGGGTTTTAGTGGCACCATAACCAATGGCGGGCAAGGGAGCAGGGAGAGAATTCCAGGCACAGGGCAAAGCACAGATGGAACATTGAAGCACAGGTATGAGAGCAAGTAATTGTGTGAAGAAAAGTAATGGAATTTTAGCCTGCAAAACATGCTCATGCATGCACACACACAGCCCCCATTTTCATAAAGAAGCAGATTTTACAAGGTGAGTTTTTCTCTAAAGGCTATTGATTTCTCAATTTTCTTAATGAATTTGGCAGGATTCATTTTGATATGAGTTGCAGCTTTAACAGACTGCAAAAGCTGTTGTCAGCTTGGTGATTACATGTTTCATATTCTCAATTTTGGGGAGCAA
>NW_012153062.1:20550767-20554944 GCF_000956105.1 Propithecus coquereli | reverse complement strand
TGACTAATGGTAACAAGTTTGGGACATGTTTAGCATCTATGAACTCATCATTTAAACAAAGTCTTGGACTTCAGGGGAAAAGATATCATCTTAGGAAATCTAGCTACAACGTCATAGAGAAACGTCAGAGTAAAAATCAAGTGGCTGACCTATGCCAGTAGACAGATTCTACTAGAACCAGCAGAGACACGGTTGTTACCACAATTTCACCATTTGACAGAGAAGTCGTGTCCATGTGATATTTTTCAGCTTTTTTGTTTTTGATTGTTAATCTTGTCTTTTTCTCCAGTAAGTGGGCTAAAATCAGTTTCAAAACAGATGCTTAAACATTTAAAAACACTATCAGAATTTCCCAAATAACTGTCTTCCTAAATGTTTTATACTGTAGTTCCTTGGTTTTTGGCAAGTCATTTTTTAACTCAAGTTGGAAGTAAAATTGCCAGCAAGTTTTAAAGTGCTCAATTCAGACTTTCTTCACTCTCCTCCAGATACATTTTATTAAACATAAGAAATGAATTAACAAAATATGAGTAGTCATGCATCTGATGCAGTGTTTTGCCCTAGAATCTAGATATGTTAATGCCTTTTCCGATTCTAAATTTCTACGATTTTATAATTTCATCAGTAAGAGTGATTAGAAAAATTATTGGATGACATCTGACACCAGGGTTAATTAACAGTTTTCATTCTTCTCTGACCACACCTCAATCCTAATGAAGTCTCCCTTTCTATATGTACTTCCTAGTGAGTTGACTCTGTGTCCACATAATTGGCTGTGCTGATTCTTCCAAATAGAATATTGGAATTTGAAGGATATCAAGGCACTTTTTCCAGTTGCAAAGGTCTTGACCCTGTGTCCTGGGCCAGCAGTCATGCTTTTGCTCTAAAAGTTTTGAGAAAAACGTCTTTATGTAATTGATGTTCTATTAATACATCTATCGATTGTGAAATTTTGGGGCTTCTTCCTAGAAAATGTACTGTATGAAGTGAAAAGGTTTTGTATTGCTATATATATGTGAGAATTCTCATGGCTTTGAAGAAGTGTCTGACCTCTGATTGCATCAGCATCCCACAATGCTACACATAATGTGAAGCTGACTTTGCATTTCTAATCAGAACTGAGATTAACATAAATCCTACTGTGTATGTTTCCAAAAAGACTTTTCAAGCTAAAAGACAAAGCCCAAATTCATAAAGGTGGTAGAAAGAAATACCAGAAAAGGAGAATTTGAAATGAATGTGAACATTATTTCTCCCTAATTAACCTAGAAAAGTTACTAGGTTTTTAGGAAGAAAAATGTAGCGGGGGTTCTTAATATCCAATTTGTGATATATTCTATTGGCATAGGGAAGAATGTAAGTATTTCTTGAACTAGGCAAGTGTATCAGGCTTTGGGAACTTGTCAACTGATAATCCAAAGAGAAGGTCTTACAATCTCAGCTTCTGTAGCTAATAAATCTGTAACCGAGCTGCCTCACATGCCTGGACATCACATGCTTTTCTTTTTCCTTTTATTTCCTTCTGCTAAATTTCTTTTCTACAAATATCCATTCTTTTCACCTTAAAAAATTTAATGAGCATTTACTGTGTAGGTTTACATTATACCTTATGCTGGGGACATAAAGATGTGATTCCTGCCCTCAGGGAAGCCTAACTTTGAGATCTTCTCCTAATTCTAACTAACCCTCAGCTCTGGACCGGAAGGTAGGATATCATCATTTGTTCTAGACATCATTCTCGTAGTCCTAAAGTTTGATCTCTTTTTTTCACCAGGCATTTTATTAGCTGTTGTTTGTAATTTGTTAATAATCATCACCATCTGATTTAAGTTGTCCTTTCCGTTTCTTTAGTACTCATTTCCCCCACTCAGGCATTTTTTCCTTGTCTTTGTCTAGATGGTAAATGTGAAAAATAATAACCTTTACTTAAGTAAGATTTTTTTCAGAAAGGAGCGTAACTCTAAAAGAATTAATGTCCAAATCTATGTCTTAGTAAGTTTAGGCGTTACCTGGAGACATAGTAATTGACAGTCTAGATTTAAATTAGACTTTCAATTACCAAGTTTGAAAATAAGGGATACAAATGTAAATTATACCCCTAATTGCTATAAAGGGAATTGTAGATTCTTAAATATTTGAGACTAAAAAGTACTTGTGTTAAATTCAGACTAGGAAAGTACATAAATTATAAAGTTACTGTAAGGACAAGAAAAGGTTGAGAGAAAAGTTCATTTTTGAATGTAATGTATGTAGTATTTACATTTACTAGCTGTGTTCCATTGGTCATTTCTGTGCCTCAGTTTCTTCATCTTTATTATTGAGATAATAATATTAACTACCACATAGGGTTGTTGTGAGGATTAAGTTGGGTAGAGTAAGGAAAGGAAAGCAGAAGCTTTGATGAAAGCTCTATTTACACCCATTCTGGGCCTTCCTGCGGCCAACATTCTTATCCAACGGCCCATGGGCAGGGATGCCGTCTGTAAATGCTCTCAAAAAGACAATGTCCTACAGTGGACTCCGGTCAGCCTTCCCCCTGCGATGAGGTGAACAACTTGTTCCTCTTGACATCAACCATAATTGGCTAATGCTCTGAAAATAGTGGTTCTTAACTCTTCTATTATGAAAGTTTTTTATAGTGTAATAGTTATAAAAATTATTTTATTCTATCAACTGAGGAAATAAATGCGAAAAAATCTTCCAGGGATTCAGGAATATTTTTAAGAGAATTTATTTAAGAAACTAAGGGATTACTCAAGGTCCCCGTGCCCCTGAAGATCAGATGAAAGTTGCCTTGAACTCCATTTCCAGGGCCTGTAACAGGCAAAGGGCTGTTTGTGTTTCTTTGAGTTTCCCACTCTAATTCCTCATGTCTTGCTTTATTACTGCTTTTTTGCTGTCTGGGATGAGCCTGTGTCACAACTGGAAGCTCAACCCCTTAACCATTTCCCACATAAAGTTTAACCATATACAGAATTTTGTGATGTGGTAATTTTCCTGAAGCTCTGAGAGGTTCCACTGCTCCCCAGGCAGCCTTACACCTCTTGCCGGCTCTACCCCCTCTCTTCCTTTTACTCAGGGCCTTTCAAAGTGGTGCTTCTACCGGGATCCCTCCATGGATCAAGGGCCTCCCTGAGGAGTGGAGTCCTCTCCTTCCCTTGGACAGCTTCTTCCACGGAGTGTGTCCCTGCTGAATTAGCTTGCCTGGCTCCCCCAACCTGCCTGACATTCTGTTGCTCATCAGTGGAGTACATATTCATGTCAAATGGTGATGCGTACGTGCTAGGCACATCATTTGTACCATCCCTAGACAGGGCTCGATGTGGGTATGTAGTTAAGGTCTCCTTGTAATAATTGCAGTAGCCACCAGGCCCCAGAACCCAACACATTGGGGACCACTCCCACGAATCCATTATCTATGGATTTATTTATATTTTCATTTGGGTCTACTCTTGTCTTTTAGTTAACAAAAAATCCAAGGTTTACCCCACTTAGAAAAAACTTGTGCATATCTTCATTTACCCTAAGTTCATCTCCACTTAAACTTCAAGCATATATCTCCTTCTTTATTAGATTCCAGATCTTAGTAAACAAATTTGGTATATTTCAATATTTTATAGACATTGATCTTTTCTACTTTTGTCTTTGACCATTCTATACTGGATAATGCTGATTTGTCCCTGTGTTTTAGCTTCCAACTGTCTTACGGCACCAATGTGGGAACATTATAGATAGTCAATATTGCCTTCCCACCCAGCTGCCCCATGTCAATACCATTTGCTAATGGTATTGATATTAGAAAGGGAGGCAACTGCCCATTTTCTCCTTGCTGGATTGTGTAAGAGAGAATGCTGACATGGTGTTTTAAAAGTTAATAGAAATTCTTTTATAAAAAGGTTGTTTTGCAATAAAGAAGACTTGGAGATTTCAATCTCTTCTAATCAGTAAGCTAAGATATTGGCTCACTGGATAGTCTTAATTTTTGTGATACAACCAGGTACTATTTGGAACCAGGGGTATAGCTCTATTTTTACTTTCCTTGTACATCATCACTGAACTCTCTTACAAAATTGCCCGCCTTCCCTGAGAAGACATCATAGATCACCCAACAATTAAGCTCTGGATCAAAGAGTGGGTTACAGTGATGACTAGTGTGTGTAGAGTCAGTGTCCCCAGT
>NW_012153062.1:20543791-20548852 GCF_000956105.1 Propithecus coquereli | reverse complement strand
CATCTTCTGCCACTCTCTCCCTTGTGTCTACATTTCTGCCAGAGAGAACTCTTTGGTTTCCTCAGGCTATTTCACGAATTTCAATCCTCTGTCTTTCCCTGTGCTGTTCCTTCTGCTTGTGTATAGATTAGGGAAACCTAGTGATGGGAACAGATAAACTCCCAAATCTCAGGGGCTTAATATGATTAAAGCTTATAGTCAAATGCAGTCACTTTTAGAGAGTGGACTTTCTCCACATTTTTTTCAGGGATGCAGGTTTCTCCATCCTATGGCTCCACTGTCTTCACACCGTGACTCCCAAGGTTGTCTTCGTCATCTCCAGTCTAGCCAGCTGGAAGGGAGAGAGCACGGAGGGTCATGAGTCAGATGTTAAATAGACCAGACCTGGTGCCCACGTTTCATTGGTTAGGATGGAGACACATGGCATACCGGCTGCAAGGGAGGCTGGGAAGCAGAGTGTAGTGGGATGCGCAGGAGAAAAAGGGAATGGTTCTGGGGGACCAGCTAACCAGTTTCTTCCATACTCTTTCCTTCTGGTCACAAATGATCTATTCCATTCTTCCTCTCCTACATAGAACAGACTCACCCTTTCCCCATGGGAGGCAAACCAAAGACCCTCAGAGGCAGCCCAAGGACCCACAAAGTCAGTGCAGCAGCAGCAGCACAAAGTTCAGGATCTCCAGATGATGCACGACCTTCTCCATGGTGTCTGGATGGGGCTTCTTGTGGTGACCTGTGAATAAAAAGACAAGCTGCTCGTCCCCTCTCCTCTCAATTTGCAATGGTGGAGCAGGGGAAGGATGACTGGGATAAAAACTCTTTTTCAAAAAAGAGAAGAGTGGAAGACACTCAGCAACTACTGGTTGCTAGAACTCACGAAATCCTATTGAGCAGGCATTGTGAACGTCTCCTACCTTGTGGGTGGGGACGTTCCTTCCTTCTGCTCTCTGGGAGAAACTCTCTCGCCCAAGACACTTGGCCCATCCCCTGGGAGGGTCTTCAGGTCCTGTCCTCCATGGCCACATCTGAAGACGACATTTGGGAGTGTTTTCTCCTTGAGTGCCATATAGCTTTCAGAGCGGCCTCCTGCCTATGCAAGCAGGGGGTCCTGAGGATTGCTCTGGTGCTCAAATAGTCAAAGGCTTTTTCAGGTTGGGATCCTGTTTATTTGACATAAAATTTATGCAGAAACTTAGAAAGTTTCTGATTTGTTGGCTTCTAGACAGTTCCGCATGCTGGTAAATATATCCAAAGTTTTGCCTAGATGTCATTCTCAAGTCTCACTTATTTATTTGTCTCCTTGTCCCCAGGCCCTTCTTTCTCAATTTAGTGGTAGCTACTTTGAGGCCAATAGGTGTGGGTGGGAAGGCTACCTTTAATGTAATCTTTGCAACGACATTGAGATTTTTCAAAAATTCAAACGATTGATTCTCATAGATTGCTGATCATTTTACAGAGAATAATGCAATATTAAAATACAACGTCCTCAATCAATTATTATTCACTTAAGAATCTGATTGTTATGGGTAAAATATAGCATATAGGGCTTTCATTAAAAATACAAATTTTATGAAAATTAAAAAAAATTTTGAGAATGGAAATTATAAAAGTTGATGCTAAAGAAAATTCTACTTTTGGATAAGAAGTATCTTAAAATTCTATGAAAAATGTTTTCATCCTGAAAACAATGTCAGAAAAGAATACTTGAATTCTTCTAAAACCATTAGTTCTAGTATCCAGTTGCTGTTTTGATTACACTAAGAAAAAATGCATTTAAAATTTTATACTGCAAACATTTGTTGAGTAATTTGGGTAGAATAAATGTTGAAATACACATTAAGTTGGCCATTACTTATAATTTTTAAAAAGACAGTGCTTTTTCATTCACTTAAATCTTAAAAAAATGCTCAATTGAAATACACACTTAGATTCTAATATTCTAAAAACGTTTGGAGACATTTTTCTCAACTTATAGAACTGAAAGTCCATCCTAATGCTTCTAGCAATAGCCACTATAACCAAATGAAATTAGTGTTTTGTGGTTTTAATAGTTTATAGGACTTACTATCTTTGAGGGTGTGATACAGTGGCTGAATCCTTCCATTTGTTTATGTGGTCTGAAAACACAGTTCTGCACAGTGGACATGTTTTCTCTCTGTTAAACCTTAAGGTAATGGACTCTTTTTGGAAAATACATGCTAGCAGGTGGAAAGAATAGGTTTCTGAAATTCAGTTTGACACACTGAACAAATATCCACATCTGAACAAACCACTCCGTAACTCGGCTGTGTAAAAAATATTCACAAAATCTCTTTGAAAGTTCTCAGATATACCAAAAAATCAGAAAACTTTAAAATGAGCTGGACTAAAGCTAGTAATATACCAAGAATCTATCTAGTTATGTTATCAGACTCCCCAAAGCCAATAAAGTAACAAAACCCCATTGGTATGGGAACAAAATTCAGAGATACTGACATAATTCTTCTAAGAGCATGTACCAGTAACCCTTAGATTTAAAAGGCATGATGAAAGAAGGCACCAACAAAATAATACCTTCCGAGCTATAAAAAGAAATTTCAGAATGAAGTCTGTAATTCCAGCAATCCAAAGTACTTCCTAGAAGCTCAAATGATCCAAAGTAGGATTTAAAAAGATTAAGCTGTCATAAAGTGACTGGGAATGAGAAAGAACAGAAAATCCTGCTAAGAGTACCAGTAACCCAGCATACTGAGTCTTTGAGCACCTTTTTCTTAGAAAAGTCTGATTTATAATGCTTTTGTTTGCATGCATAAAAGTTGTTAGAAGTCCAGTGTCAAGAGAAATTCTTATGTTTCTGGAGCTTGGGTTTTCAGCACATTCTGTAGGCATGGAGTTTATCTGGATATAAACATCTCCAGAAAGAAGGCAACAGTTTTACCAAATGTTTTTTTCCTGTATAAGTTGGCTATCCATCTTCATAGCTCTGTTATACATTCCTTTATAATAAGTCTTGAAATCAAATGGGGAAAAGTCCTCCAACTTTGTTCTTTTTCAAAGTTATTTTGGCTACTTTGCAGTTCTATATGAATTTTAGAATAGTCTTTTTAATCGTTACAAAAAAGCCTGCTGGGATTAGAAACTGGGAAAGTAGGGGTTCAGAGAGGAGAGTTGGTGAATCAGGGAAGAGTGACTGGTAACCCTCCTGAAACACCGGCCTGGCAGACTAGTCAGCGCTCCAGGGCAATCTGCTGGGGAGGGTCCCCAAACGGAGCTGTTGTGGAAGTCTACGGAAGGCTGTGGCCTGTTCCTAGGTGTTGCCTCATGAGTTTGCGGTAGGCATCTTGTCATGGGTTGCTGTTGGTCATCTGGGCTTGCTGATAAAAAGAACAGCTGGACATGGAGGCCGAAGAGGATATAGAGTTGGGAAGAAGACTGAGGACAGACTGACACCTGCTAGCACCTGTGTCTCTCATTCATCACCCATGACCACGACGACCTTCAGAGCATAATGGCTGCTGGTCCACTTCATTTTCTGAATCTCATACAAGCTTTTCTTTTGGTCTAACCTAACCCAGGACCATATAGGGAAGGGGATTTTGAAATGCCGCTACCACTTAGCCAGACCAATACAAAATAGAACCACTTTATCTTTGACTGCTCTCTTTGCTTTACCATCTTCACTCAAATGTCATCAACCCCTGTTGATTCTACATCTTAACACTTCTGGATTATGACCCCTTCTTTGCCATTGCCCTTCCTTAGTTCAAGCATTCATACATTTTATGCCTACATTACTGTATGCTGTGGTTCGGATATGGTTTGTCCCCACCAAACTCATGTTAATATTTGATGTGGTGGTATTGGGTGGTAGGGGTGGTCTAGTGGGAGGTGTTTGAGTTATGGGGGCAGATCTCTTATAAATGGTGTGGTGTTTTTCTGGCGGTAGTGAATGAGTTCTCACGCTCCAGCAACTGGATTAGTTCTCGTGGGAATGGATTAGTTCTGGAAGAGTGGGTTGTTATGAAGCCAGGACTTCCCTCAGCTTTTCTGTTCTTTGAATGTGTCACCTTCTCCTTTGACCTCGCCTGCCACATTGTGATTCAGTGCAAAAGCCCTTGCTAGAAGCCAGGGCCATGCCCTTGACCTTCTTAGCATGCAGAACTGTGAGCTAAATAAACCTCTTTTCTTTATAAATTACCCAGTTTCAGATATTCTGTTACAGCAACAAAAATGGACTAATAGCTTCCTGACTTGCAGGGCCATTAAGTATGGCCATGTAGGTTGTGTACTGCACAACACCAAGGAGGTGCCATTCACAGACCACAATTCTATGTCCCTCCCTAGAGTTGTACAAGATACAACATGCAGATATGTACATGGTGGTCCTGTCTCAGTCTAGACCCTCCTTCCTCCCCTGCCCCAGTAATTTGGGCCATCCTTTAAAAAAGAAAACTGACCGTGTCACTCTCCTACCTAAAATCCTTCCTGGCCCCCCAGTGGCCTTCAAGGTAAAGTTCAAATTCCTTAGCATAGCATAAAATCCATTCATAATTAGCAAATGAGCCTAGACTCTGGAATTGGAATTTCTAAGTTGGAATTCTATCTTAGCCACTTGTAAAACATATGACCTTGGACAAGTGATTTAATCTCACTGGGCTTCTGTTTATTTAGCTGTAAAATGGGGTTGGGGGGTAAGAATAATGCTTTTCTCATCAGTTTTTGTTAGGATTCAATGAAATATAAAGCACTTAATATAGTGGCTGGTACATGCTAAATTTTCAAAAAACAAATATGGAAATATTATTATTCTTCCCTCTATAGTGCAGTCTCTCACCACTGTCTATCCCCACCCCAACTCTGTGCTTCAACTAAACTGAACTCCTTATCATAGTTCTCCACATGGTTACCCATCCTGCCTTTGTGCCTTTACACATGAATACCTTTTCTTTATTCCCCTGGCTAGAACCGGCTCATATTCTACAGGTCTCAATGACTCATTGTCACTTCTTCCTAGAAGACCCCTCAGCCTCAGTTAGTGGCTGCTCCCTTGGACTGTCAGTCAATGCTTGATTGTATCACAAT
>NW_012153062.1:20533054-20542551 GCF_000956105.1 Propithecus coquereli | reverse complement strand
GGCTGTCTGGAAAGTATCCAGCCATGTAACTGTTCTTGTTATATTAACGATGGCTGGATACTTTCTGGACAGCCCTCGTATTTTCTTTGAGGGTAGGAACTCTTTTTATTTATCTTTGTATTCTTAGCTCCAAATGTGGCACAAAGTTCCTGATAATGTTTGTTAGAAAGTTCTTAAAAATGTTTATTGAATTAGTGAATGGTAATGAATTATGAGGGAGCTAACAGGCATTGATATACTTATTGAGAAATGTAAAGACAATGCATAATAGCAGGAATTTTAGAATTCTGAAAGTTAATGGTTTAGTAGATTTTAAAGTATAATTGTTTTTGTTAAGAATGGAAATTCTTTTAATAGAAAGAATGACTAAAGACATTTTTGTCAAGGCATTGTTTACTAGAATTTGTTCAATATTCTTTAAGACCTCTTACAAAAATATTATTGAATAATCCATAAAAAGTTCTTTAAGAATATTGTTTATAAACAGTTTTGATACTTAAAAATATAAAAGTGCTATTCATGGCAAATTCTGGATCAACATCCTGGCAACTATCTGTAAATTATATAATGTCTATATGAGTTCAATCATTTTAACAGCATACCTTACCTCAGTCAGTAGTTTATTCCTGAAGTTTCTGATAATGGACTTGTAATAAAGAGAACAAGTAATTACTCTCTGAAGTCTTTTTTTTTTTAACCTCTAAAATTTCATATTTCCATGTACTGAGTATGCTGGAAATAAAGTACATCTATAAAGGATTTTTTTTTTCACATTAGAAATTTCTGAATCAATAATCATTCAACTACTTAAAATTTGGAATAAAAATGCAAGAGGATAACTTAATATCAGGAGATATTAAATCTAAGCACTTCTGTGAGCTGTAGATATTGACCTCTTTTAAAAACCTGTCTCTTCTTCCAATATATTCTTCCATTGGTATAAGTTAAAGTTTTAATAAATACGGAAATGATCACTGTCAACACCAGTGCCATGTTTTGTTAGGCTTAATGATTCTAACTGCCACCCAATGCATCACAAGTCTAAGATTAAGAAGAGTGACTTGCTGAAATATTTTTGCATCTTACAAATGAATAAGAATAAATGAAAATCTCACTAGAGAAATGGGCAAGGACTTTTCAAAGGAGTCAGTAGAGAGAAATAAAAATGGCCAATAAATATATGAAAAAATTTTAATCTCACTAGTAAAGAAATGCAAACCAAAACAATAATGAGATAATATTTTAACCTATTGCAATAGCAGAGCATGAAGAAATGGGCACTTTCATCCATTGATGTTGGGAGTGTAAATCTGTAGTCTTTCTCTGCAACTTGACAGTATGTGGGAGACGGTTTAGAAATGTTTTTAGCTTTGACCCTGGAATCCCACTTCTAGAAATTTGTTCTAAGAAAATAACAGGACAAATGCACAAAGTTGTAGATTGAAGGATATTTACTGCAGCCTGGTTTACAGAATGACATTGGGAGGGTAACCTCTTTTGTCTGGCAACCTGTTTCTGTGTGGAAGGACAGCCACTTCTGTAATAGTTCTGGGACCTCTCCCACCACGTAATTTTCTCCAAGGGAAAAGAAGTAACTTGTTTAGTTGATAAGTCAGGGATCCTCTCCCTCCAGTCCTCCACTTTGGGGTCTGTCTGCCTGCAGAGAGCTGGTGCTTATGTGGGCTCGCTGCCGAGTGCTGCTGTGATGGGGAAGGCCTCCCTCCCCCGGGGAGGCCTGCAGTTTTCCCGCTCCGCCTGTGCCTGTGTGGAAAACTCTGTTTAATTCCAGGTACCCTGTTAGGACTGCATACCTGAGTCATGTCATCCATCCTGCTTTTATTAAAAAAAATATACATTTTTTTGATATTTTGATTTCTATTTGTCTGACTCCCCTCTACTGCTCAGTTAGTGTTGAATATCCCAAGAAGTAACAACAAAACAAAATTTGGATATCCTAAAACTTGGGATTGATTAAAAATATATGTTGATGAAACTGAATATGATGCAGTTATTCAAAATGGTCCTATTGATGTATACGGTGATAAAGAAAAGTAGATTGTAACATAGCATCTGCATATGAACACACTTATCTATGTGTATAGTCTGCTCTTTTCCTCTCTCTTTTTCTCCCTTCTTTTCTCATCTGTATTTTCTGAAGCATCTGTAATAATTTTGTTAAAAGTAAAGTAAAAATGGGTTAATCACCTTTTTCCCTCTGCATAGGTGGTATTTGCAGCTGTTTGCTATGTTTATGGTGTCTGGTACGTGCTTTACCTTACTTATTCTTTTGTCTCTCAGGCAGTTTCCTTGGTGGAGGTAAGCAGGACCTTGGTCACAGGTAAGAGGTCTAGAATTGGGTGAGTTTTTCCCAGCTGGACACCTCCTTTACATGGACACCACTCACAGGACAAGGCCTCCTGATGGTTTGTGGATACATCCCCACCCCGTCCTTCTCTGCAGAGCCTGAGCTGGTCAGAAGGAAGCTCACCTGTGGGCCCAAATGAGACAAGAGTCATCTCGTTCCTCCACTGCCCCATACGATCTCCTTATCTCCTTCCCAGGAGGCTGAAGCTGCTGTCTGAGGAGAGCCAGTGCCTCAGTCATCCTGGGGCTGTTGAGGGGTGGGAGAATTCTCCCATTCAAGAGAACAAAGCAGTAGATCATAACAAGGTCAGGGTGAGCTGGTGCACAGAGTAACCTCCAATTTATGGAGATGACAAAAACATCATTATTTACAATGGCCCCTGGGAAATGGAATTTTCCACATGTCTGAATTTTCTAGATGGCTAGCATTTACTACTTTAAGAGCCTAAACTATTTTTATTAATTATTTTTGATGGAAATGTTATTGAAGTCTTTTCAATTCATTTCAATAAACATTTAACATTTTCTTGATGACTCAGTCTTATCCTTATAAAGAATATTTTATTGTGCTGCAGAGTGGTGATGTTCTCTGAGCTCATTAAACCATGGAGTCCTGAAGGGTCACTCCTGGTTGTATTTTCAAGGTCATGCCTGTGTTTTTTAGATTGTTGGCTTACTTCCCCTGCTGAAAACTGTTCCATGTTGGAACCCGTGTATTCTGGTTCTTTGGAAACCCTGTTATATTGTGCAAGCATTTGGTTGGGAAAGGCTCTGATTAGATCAAGGTGCGGCATCTTGTGGCAGACATCTCTCTGCCACTGTGAGACCATTTCCATTTGTTTCTGAGTTTGCTGCTGGGTTTTGGCTATAACTGTGGTTATGGTGGTCAGCAATCTGACCTCTGGTTGAACAGGCCATTCTTACAACAAGACTTCTATTCAGCTTTTTGACAAGCAAATTAAAATTCACATTTTCCTTTACAAGCAGGCTTCCTTACAGATTAATGATCATTGACATTATAATTTTAGGAAATGTGGTTCAAACAAATGAAGTAAAATTTTCTAATCCTGTTCACAATGAAATGTTCATGCAGTTTAGGCTCTGTTCCTAAGGCTATAAGACTGGAAATCACAGCTATTTCTAAGAGAAATCCAAGGGGACAATTGAATGAATATGCATTCATTCATTTAATAACTCTTATTCAACTTAATTAAAAAATGGATTCTTTTATTGGTTTTCCATTGCCTAAAGTGTAAAGCTCAATATCTTTAACATTGTACCAGTTAGTTTTTACTGCCTAAAAACACCCAAAACATTGTGGTTTAAAACAAAAAATGTTTTATTATGTTTCATGATTACATGGGTCAGTGAGCAGTTCTTTTGGTCTGGCTTGGCGTGGCTAGAGCTGGATGGTCTAAGTTGGCCTCGCTAACATGTCTGGGGTCTTAGCTGGGATGGCTGGGATGACTGGGGCCTCTTTCCACGAAGTCTCATCATTCAGGGGGCTCACCTGAGTGTGTCACATGGTGGCAGAAGGGTTTCCAGCAGAAAGAGAGGGCAAATCCCAATGCACACATTCCTCTCAGTTCTCTGCCTATGTGACATTTGCTAAATGTTCCACAGGCCAAAGCAAGTCACATTGGCTCATGTCAATGTGGAGGGGGCTATGCAAGTGCATGAGTGCAGGAAGGTATGATTCATGCGGGCCATCACCCCAACCATCTACCACAGCACATTCCAATCTATCATTCTACTGCTGCAGTTCTCGAATTGTGGCTGAGATGGCCTTGGATGCCATGGTGAATTCATGCGGTGTTGTGGGATATTTTAAAATTTCGAGGGAAACATAGTTATACCCTGTGACTATTGGACATCACACAAACTACTAGCTTGATGTAGTTCGCAGTGTTAACATCATACTGATACATTCCTTTTGAAGCTGTCATATCTTTGCAAAGCTGGATTTAGGTGGTTGCTGTAATAAAAAGCAAGTACTGCATGGAAATGAATGTGGAACAGGAGATGAGGGTGGTGGTGTTCCATCTGATTCCAAGATATCAGAGGCCGTGAAGTCCCAACAGGTTCATATATCCCATTATTGTGGTTAAGAGTGAAACAAAATATTATCTTTAAAAATTTATATGTATTATGTTTCAAGTGATAACTAAATTGTTATAACAAACATACTTACTAAGTTGTTTGGATCTAAGGACTGAATCTCTGGTGATATCAGGGAAGTTTTCCCCCCTGGATCCCCCTGGATCCCCTGGAATAGATTTTCCATGCTTTTTGTTTTTTCTTCTTCTCCTCTCTCAGGGATACTTATAATTTATATATAATTTATTTATTAGTTCACTTCACATGGTCCCATATTTCCTGAGTGATTGTTCATTCCCCTTTATTTTCTTTTTTGTATCTTTGACTGACTGGGATAGTTTGAGAGCCTTGTCTTCAAGCTCTGAGATTCTTTCTTCTGCTTTGTTTAGCCTGTTTTTGAAGCTTTCTGCTGTATTTTTAACTTTGCTAAATGACTCTTTCATTTCTTTAAGTTCTATCATATCCTTTCTTATGTTCTCTAGCTCTTTAGTGACCTTTTCATTTTTCTATTGATATCCTGAAGAGTTTTTTTTGCTTCTTTTTGTTGGTTTTCAACTTTCTCTTCAATTTCATTCATCTTATTTTCCATCTATATTCAGAATTCCATTTCTGATATTTCAGCAATTTCCTTTTGATGATGTTTATGTGGAGTGGTGGGTTGTTGCCCACACCACTGTTGGAAGCTCAAGTTGGGGGCTGGGCAAGATTTTCTCAGAGGTACTGATCTGTGTTGCTCTCCCTCGGAGGTGGTAGTGACAGCTGGGTGAGGCTATCTAGGTAGTGGTTGTAGGTGTCCACGCTGTGTTTGCTCCAACCAGGTCCAGATGTGATGGTGGCTCAATGTTGGTGGGTCGCTTGTGGACTGTTGGACTTCGGGGTTGTTTTCTTCAGGTGGCCAGTGTGAGCCCCAGGGGCGGGCCATGAAGCTTGATGGCTGTGGGAGCCTCATAGCTGGGATGGGAGCTCTCTGGCAGTGCTGGATCTTCAGGGGCAGAGCCCCAGCACGTGGTAACAGTGCTGAAGCCTCGAGGGTAGAGCTGCTTTTCCAGCAGCAGCTGTGGTGCCTCAGGGTTGGAGCCTCAGGACAGAAGGTGGCATTGAGTCGTGGCCCTGCTTCTGAAGTGGAGCTTTGGAGGCAGAGCCTGGGGCCCAATAGCAGCACTGGAGCCTCAGGGGGTCGAGCCATGAGCCCATTGGCTGTGGTGAACCCCTTGGGGGCAGAGCCTGTGGGCCCGACAGGATAACTAGAGCCTCAGGGCAGAGCTGCGGGGCCCAGCATCAGCACTCTGGCCTCAGCGGGCAGAGCCACTGGCCCTGCAGCTGTGGTGAAGCCTCAGGGTTAGACCCTGGGGGCCCGAGGGGAGCCCCGAAGCATCAGAGGTGGAGCTGTGGGGCCTAGCAGGAGCACTGGGGCCTCAGAGGGGGAACGGGGGACGTCCTGGAGCCTTGGAGCCACAGCTGCCATCTGGAGGCAGGGCAGGAGCTGCACCAGTGGGGCCATGGGATCAGACAGTAGGGTGGTAACCTTGAGGTGGAGTGGCAGCATGGGGGTTGCAGGGGTGAGGCTGCTGGACAGGGGATCTCCCCCTGCCCAGGTCCCACAAATGGAGTCCCTGCAAGGCGTCTCAGGTGGCATCCGTGGTGTCTGTGGTGCTGGGGTCTACTCAAATACCCAGTTGGGGTGAGGGGTGTTTGGCCCCCAGTCACAGGGCACAGCAGCAGAGAGCACCTGCCCTGTCCGCTCCTTCTCTGGCCTATTGGGCCTGATATGGAGGCAGCTGCAGCCAAGCTGAGCCCCTTGCAGACCTGGAGCTCTGAATGATGTCAGTTGTCAGTAACCTGGAAGCAGTAGCCACCAGGCCCCAGCTGTACCCCTCTCTGGTGCAGTGTTGCTGCACAAACTACAAGCAGCTCCCTGATCAGACCAGAGGTCTGTAGCAGTGTTGGGGGTCCCCTCACAGTTTTGGCTTAGTGACTGCAGGGAGAGTGTGGAGCCCCAGGGCTTCTTGTCCTTCCACGTGTGGATACCTCCCTCAGGTACCTGCCGATCTTGCAGAATGAATCACCTGTCACCTTCTCCTTCACTCTGAATGTCCCCCATAGCCTCTCTGATGCTTCATCATGCTCTTTCCAAGAAGGCCCATCCCTAGAGTAGTGGGTGCAGGCTGCTTCTAGTCCACATCTCGTCCCTCTCCCTGGCTTACTTTGTTTTTATTGTGGTAAAATATATATAACATAAAGTTTACCATTTTTAAATGTACAGTTCAGTGACATTAAGTGTATTCCCATCGTTGTGCAACCATCAAAACTACGCATCTCCAAAACTTTTCCCTCATCCCAAATTGAAACACTATATCCATTAAATAATAACTCTCCATTTCTGCCTCCTGCCTCTATGAATTTGACTATTTTAGGTACCTTATGTAAGTAGAATCATGAAATATTTGTACTTTTGTGTTTGGCTTATTTAACTTAGCACAGTGTCTTCAAAGTTAATCCATGGTATAGCATGTATCAGAATTTCATTCCTTTTTAAGGCTGAGTAATATTCCATGGTATATATATACCACATTTTGCTTATCTGTTCATCTGTTGGTGAACATTTGGGTTGTTTCCACCTTTTGGATATTGTGAATAATGCTGCTCTGAACATTGGTGTACAAATATATTTTGAGTCCCTGCTTTCAATTCTTTTGGGTATATACCTAGAAGTGGAATTGCAGGGAAATATGATAGTTCTATGTTTAGTTTTGTAAAGAAATGACATATTGTTTTTCACAGTGGCTGCACCATTTTACATTCCCACCAGCAAAGCACAGAAGTTCCAATTTCTCCACATTTTTGTCGACACTTGTTATTTTCTGTGCTTTTGATGATAGCCATCCTAATGAGTATGATCATTATGGTTTTGATTTTCATTTCCTTAATGATTAGTGATGCTTAGCATCTTCACATGCTTGTTAGACATTTGTATATCTTCTTTGGAGAGATGTCTATTTAAGTCCTTGGCACGCTTTTTAATTGAATTTTTTGTTTTTTTGTGGTCCAATTTGGCTTAAAATTTTTGCAAATGTTAAATGGATGCATTTTATTTTCCCTTTTATTATAATTATTATTTATTTTTGCAAAAGGCAGGCCTTTAAGGGGCACCATGAGGTTTATTGTCCCAGGGAAAGAGAAAGTGAGATCTTGACCTCTTAGGTGTTGTAGAGAGAGAGGGTTTGCTAAATTGCTTTATTTCCCATTTCACACATTACTAGCTGAGCCCAGAAAATTCAGATCACAGAAGGGTCCCCATCACATAGAGAAGACACCCTTGTACATATTTAAAGCTTAACTATAAGATTAGCATCAGGAAGCAGGAGGATATGATACAGGGAAAGTAAAGAAAAACCTCCCCTATTCTCTGCCTTTTTTGACTAAGGAGATGGTGTAATGGAATAGGACAAGAAGTATCTTTCGATTTTTTCCCTTGGCTTGAAAAGAGGAAGCTCTGTTACAAGAGTGAGAGTAAGAAGAGCAAGGGCAGAGAGGAGCTGTTTCCCATTTCTGAGTTGAGGGCCCTAGAAAGGACATCTCTTGTCCTGCCCACCTATACCAGCCTGGGGAATGACCACAACAACTTGGCCATGTCACATGGTCAGACAGAAGGAGATCTTGTGGCTTTGTTTTCCTATGCTGCTCTCAGTTTCTGTGTTTTACAGATGATGTGACAAGAGCTAGTAGGCTTTCCAGGTATCCTTTGCCACTTTGCCTCACCAAGGCAGGGTGGACTGCCAGGCCTGTAGACTGAGTGAGGTACGGAACAGCCACTCCTGCAGCCAACACAGCAGGGGTGAAGCTGAATCATGCAGAGGTGCTACTAGGTCCCAACCCAGCAAGAAGCCCTTGGTGAATAATGGTCATTGTCCTGGTGGCCAGTAGTAACTTCCCAATGCATGCTAATGACCCACATGGGGCCAGGAGGCTCTTACCCCGGTGATACGAGAACCCATAAACACTCCTTCTCTTCAGATATCCAGATGCCATCTTAGGGAGAGAAGCAGGAGAAGGAGGCAGCTGTCAAAGGCCAGTATTGGCTACATAATTTTCTGGGCCTGGTACAAAATGAAAATTCAAGCCCATTGTTCAAAAAAGTTAAGAATTTCAAGATCACATCAGCAGAGCATTGAACCAGGTGTGGGGTCATTTGGAGTGCAGGGCCCTGCGCAACTGCACGGGCTGCATGCCCATGAAGCCAGTCCAGCTGGGAGCCTAAATATTTTTTTCCCCTAGAGATTCTTAGCGTTACCCAAACGGATTGTTCTAATGATCAAATTAGATTAAATTTAAACTGCATTGGCCATACAGTTAATTCTTTCCCCATTAAGTGTGAATGTGGGCTTGAGAGAGATGCCAGATTAGTTTATGGACAATGAAGACATTACTGAGTTGAGTGCAAGTTAAATTTGTAGTCCTGCTATAAAGATGTACTTTTTTTCCCTTTTGTAGGAGAGGAACTGGTAATCAGAGAGGTTAAGGAATTGTTCAAGGACACCAGGTGAAATTGAGTAAATGGAGTGGTGAAATTGAGATTTAAATCAAGGTATGACTCCAAAACTCAGACTTGTTTCCACACTTCTGATGCAGATGTACTAAAGTCAAAGCTAAGTCTGAAAACTTGAACTTTGAAGTGAGATCTCTTTGAAAATATGCTTGTTTTCTTAAGCACACAGATAAAGGAGTGTCTTATCATTAATAGGAATGATACTGTCCCCTAGAGGGCATTTTGCACAATGGGGGAATATTTTTTGTTGTCTGGGAGGGTGCTGGAGGCATTTAGTGGGCTAAGGCTAGGGTTGCTAGTAAGTTGCACTTTGTAGGAAGTCCCACACAAGGAAGAGTTGTTCCATGTTTTGCATAATTTGAAGTCTTTTCCAGTCACTTAGATAAGTGGAAACTTCTTTTTTTTTTTTTTTTTTGAGACAGAGTCTCACTCTTTTTGCCCGGGCTAGAGTGCCGTGGCGTTAGCATAGTTCACAGCAACCTCAAACTCC
>NW_012153062.1:20524975-20530409 GCF_000956105.1 Propithecus coquereli | reverse complement strand
ATAATAGTCTTTTATTCTTATACTCTCTGTAGGGTCTATAGAGATGTCTTCTTTTTCATTCCTGATATTTTGTAATTTTGTCTTCTCTTTCCTTTTGTTGATCAGTCTGGTTAGGAATTTATCAAATTTATTGGTCTTCTGAGAAACAACTTTTTGTTTTTTGATTTTTAAAATCAGTTTTCTGTTCTCAATTTTATTGATTTGTTCTCTTATCCTTATTCATTCCTTCTTTCTGCTTGCTTTGAATTTGGTCATTATTTTTTTTCCTAGTTTTTTAAGGTAGAGACTTTGCTCATTAATTTGAGAATTTTCTTATTTTCTAACATATTTAAGGTTCCAAGTTTCCTTCTAAACACTGTTTTAGCTGCATACCACAAATTTTTTTTTTTTGTTGAGACAGAGTCTCACTCTGTTGCCTGGGCTGGAGTGCCGTGGCGTCAGCCTAGCTCATAGCAACCTCTCACTCCTGGGCTCAAGTGATCCTCCTGCCTCAGCCTCCCTAGTAGCTGGGACTGCAGACACGCGCCACCGTGCCTGGCTACATACTGCAA
Source organism: Propithecus coquereli (assembly GCF_000956105.1). Classification (NCBI taxonomy): domain Eukaryota; kingdom Metazoa; phylum Chordata; class Mammalia; order Primates; family Indriidae; genus Propithecus; species Propithecus coquereli. The sequence goes on along the minus strand of NW_012153062.1, from coordinate 20,529,858 downwards.
ATTTTGATATTTGTGTTTTCATTTTCCTTCAATTCAAAATTTCTGATTGAAAGGCAGACATCTGGAAATGGGTATACTTATCCTTCTGCTAGGCCTGCATTGTAGGGGTTTGCGTTAATCGCAGGCTCCCACACTCTCCCTCCATCTTTCTGTCAGGGAGACAGGTAGAAGGATCTAATCAGGACTTTGTGCCTTTTCCACAGAGGCTGCTGTTCCCCTCTGCATGACTGCACCACAAGAAAGTCTCTCTCAGGTCTCCCTCTGTGCTCCCAGCCCAGTGAGGTCTGTGGAAAAGAGTCTGTAAGTTCTCCATTGTGTTTGTGCCTCCAGGTTTTCTATATCCTCATATTGGCCCACAGTATGCACCTAGCAATTTGCTAAAAATTTTAGTTGGATCCTTATTGGCTTATATAGCATCCAGTATCTGCCTCAGGTGAGCAAGTTCTTGCATCTCCTCTCTCCTTGAAGGCACCTCTGTTTCCTTAAATTTTGGGATAGTTGGTTGCTGTTCTGGAACCTCAGCTTTCTGATGAGTTTAAGAAACATTGTGATTTTGTAGATTCTTTTTCCTTTTTTGGCAATGGTTTTTCCAGCTTTCTGGAAAAGCAGAAGCTAGAAATCCCTTTCTAGCTAGCAGAAGCTAGAAATCCCTTTAAATGCATTCCAATCAGACTCCCCCCACCCACCGGCCCCGTTCCCCAAGTCTACTGAAAATGCTCTAGCTGAAGCCACCAGTGACCTCCACATGACTGAATCCAATAATCTATTCTTAGTCTTTATCTTACTTAACCTATCAGCAGCATTTGACACAGCAGATCTCACCCTTCTCCATGATGTATTAATATGTTCTTTACTTGCCTTCCGTGACAGCACAATCTCTTGGTTTTCTTCCTACTTTACCTGTTTCTTCTCAGTCTCCCTTTGCTGGTTCCTTCTTTTTTCTCTGAGCTCTTTGTTGTTGTCAAGCTCTCTTAGTCCTTGGTTCTCTTCTCTATCTACAATCACTCTTGGAGATCTCATCCAGTCACATGGTTTAAAATACCATCTATATGCCAGTGACTCCCAAATTGTTATCTCCAGGCCAGCTCTCTCTCTCCCAACTTATGTTTAAAAGTGAACTCCTGGTTTTCCTTAATAAATCTGTTTCATCCTCAGCTTTCTTCTCAGTTGATGGCACCTTCATTCTTCTAGTTGGTCCGGCTAGTTTGGAGGCAATCTTAACTTCTCTCTTTCATACTCTGCATCCAACCCACGAGCACATCCTGTTGGCTCCACCTCCAAAATGTATCCAGACTTTGACCTCTACTAACCCACCTCCACTGTTGCTGTTCTGGGACAGAACCCATTCATCTTTCCTTCGGGTTACTGCAATAGCCTCCATGTCGGTTTTTCTGTGTCTGTCCTAGCCATGTTATTGTCTATTCTCAGCACAGCAGTCAGAGTGATTCTTTCACATTTGAAGTGATATATGTTACTTCTTTATTCAAAATCCATTGAAGAGTCCCCATTTCACTCAGAGTAAAAGCCAATGGCTTCACAATGCCTACAAGGTCTCACATTATCTGGGACCTTGCTACTTCTCCGACCTTGTTGTCTACTGCTTCCCCCTTCGCACACTTCTCTACAGTCATACTGCTATGGTCTGAATGTGTCCCCCCAAATTAATGTGTTAGAACTGTAATCCCCAATGCAAGAGTGTTGGGAGGTGGAGCTTAATGGGATGTGTTTAGGTCATGAGAGCACCACCCTCATGAATAGATTAATGCTGCTACAAAAGGGGCTATGGGAGTGGGCTCACTCTCTTCTGCTCTTTTGCTGTATCATGACGCAGTGATCATCCTCACAAGATGCTGGCACCTTGATCTTGGACTACTCAGCCTCCAGAACTGTGAGAAATAAATTTCTATTCTTTATAAATTACCCAATCTGTGATTTTTCTTTGTGTGTGTGGTTGTGCTTTCAGTAAAATGCAAGAAGAAAGAGACAATTTTAAGGCAGAATCTATAATCAAAAGGGAAGCAGAATGTAAAGATTTGGAAACTCCTCCGCCTGGCTATGTAAAAAATAGAAAAGAGAGTTTAGGAGAGAAAACCAAGGATGTAGCATCATGGCCTTTTGATAAGGAAATTCGTATAGGTAGAAGGAAACCAAATGCTATTCATCAAGGCAATGGAAAAATGACACTGAAAGTATTTCAGAGATCTTTGACACTGTCACACTCACCACAGGCCTAGAGTGCCAGGGCCTTGAGGGCAGAACGGTCTGGAGGGAAAGGCCCAGGGCACCCATGAGACCTGGAGCTTGCTGCTCAGGGCCACTTCAAGCCTCTGCTCCCAGCATTTCAGCACAGCGTTCCTCACAGTGGGCCCAGGTATGGCTCAGCCTGCTGCTCTGGAGGATGAAAGCAGTGAGCCTTGTAGACATCTATGTGGTGCTAACTCTGCAGGTGCACAGAGTGCAGGAGCTGTGGTGGCATGGCTACCTCACTGAGATTTCAAAGGACACCATGCACAGCCATGGGCCCCAGGCAGAGACCTGCCACAGGGGCAGAGTCCCCACTAGGGCAATGCCCAGTGGAGCTGTGGGAATGGGGCTTGCCCCAAGATCCCGCCAGTGTGCAACTCTAGCCTGAGAAAGCCACAGGCATGGGACTTCAATGTGTGAAAGCTGAAGAATTGGCTGGGCCCAGCAAATCCATGGAAGTCCATTGTCTTAGTCTGTTTGGACTACTATAATAGAATATCACAGACTGGGCAATTTACAAAGAACAGAAATTTATTTATCACAGTTCTGGGGGCTGGGAAGTCCAAGATCAAGGCAATGGCATCTAGTAAGGGACTTCTTGCTGTGTCCTCACATGGCAGAAAGTGGAAGGACAAGTGGGGGATGAACACTGTGTCCTCTCTTGGCAGAAGAGCAGAAGAGAAAGAACTCACTCTTGCCAGCCATTTTAATAACAGCATTAACCCACTCATAAGGACAGAGCCCTCACGATCTAATCACCTCTTAAAAGTTCCACCCCTCAACACTGTTGCATTGGGAATTAAGTTTCCAACACATGAACTTTGGGGGCACATTCAAACCATAGCGTTTCACCCTCGCCACTGAAATTCATGTTCTTCTCACATGCAAAATACATTAATTCTTTTCCAATAGCCCCAAAAGATCTTAACCCACTCCAGCATCAACTCAAAAGTCTCAAGTCCAGAGTCTCATTTAAATCACTATATGGGTGAGACTCAAGGCAAATTGCTCTCCAGATGTGAGCTTGTGAAATCAAACAGGTTATGCACTTCCAAAATACAATGGTGGGACAGGCATAGGATTGACATTCCCATTCCAAAAGGAAACAATAAGAAGGAAGAAAGGAGTAAGAGGTCCCAAGTAAGTTCAAAACCCAACAGGGCAAACAACATTGAATCTTAAGGCTTGAGAATAATCTGTGACTCCATGTCTTGCCTTCCAGGCACACTGGGGTGGGAGCCTGGAACCCAAGGCCTCAGGCAGCCCGGCTCTCATGCTTTTGCTGGACACATTCCATACTTCAGTTCTCATGCATCGAAGTCTCATGCCTCTGGCTTTCCCAGGCTGGTGTTGCACACTGGTGGCTCTACAGGTCTGGTTGAGGAGTTATTTAAGCCTTTTCCCAAATCTGGTATGGAAATTAAACAGGAGCTAAATTTTATTTCCTGAGCTTATTTTACTTTTAACAAGAAGAAAAGTTTTCCTCATGCCCTTTCGTAATCCCTCCCTCCTACTCCTCTCTTTCTATCTGCTCCCTGGCCTTTGTCCCCAGGAATCACTGATCTGCTCTCTGTTAGTGTAGATTGGTTTGCATTTTCTAGACTTTTATATATATAAATGGAATCATACAGCATGATTAATGTCAAGTTTCAGTGTGAAATGTTGGTTCTTGGCGTGCTCACGGCTGAAGAATGACCAGACACGCCAAAGTAAGGCAAGTATGAAAATGAGGTTTATTGAGGAGAGAAAGAAAGGATTATGGTGCAAGAGCAAGATATAGGTTTACAAAGTGTGATACATACACCACAGATGATGACTGGACCCATTGTCGCAGCAAAGAGCGAGCAAAAAGAAGGGCTCAAAAAAAGGGTTTGGTTATGGTCTGCATTTTTTTTTGTAGTGCCCAGATTGGGATCTCCCTAGTGGCTCAGATGTCACGATGGAACCACTTTGATTGGACAGCTGAGAGCTGAATGACCTGAGTCTTACTGCCCATGCAGATATCCCATGAGCCTCTCTGAAAGTCCATGGCGGGGGTTGAATCTCAGCAGCACCCACTTTCATCCCTAGGAGACCTGGAATCCCTCACTATCTACCTAACATTATACTTTTTTGACTGACTACTATCACTCAGGATGATTATTTTGAGATTCACCCATACTATTGTATGTATCAATAGTTTATCCTTTCTATTGCTGAGTAGTATTTCATTGCATGATTATTTCACATTTTGTTTATTCATTCACCTGTTGGCAAACATTTGGGTTATTTCACATTTTGGCCATTTGCAAGGAAAAGTACTATGAACATTTGTGTACAAGTCTTTGTACATATGGACATAGGCTTTCATTTCTCTTGGGTGAGTAACTTGAAATGGAATAGCCGGATCATATGTTAGACGTATGCCAAGCTTTTTAAAGAAAATGACAAACCTTTTTCCAAAGTGATTGTACCATTTACAAAGAGCAGTACAATATATAAAAGTTCCAGGTACTTCACATACTTACCATCTCTTGGTTTGGTCAGTCTTTTAATTTTTAGTTATTCGAGTGTAGTAGTATTTCACTGTTATTTTAATTTGCATTGCTCTCATGACTAATAATGTTGAGCACTTTTTCATGTGCTTATTTGCCATTCAT
>NW_012153062.1:20522824-20524925 GCF_000956105.1 Propithecus coquereli | reverse complement strand
ATAACGTATGCATTCACAGTATTTTTTGCATGTTTTCAAAGTAGGCTGAATTTTCCATGACTACAACTACTGTGTAAATTGATGGAAGAGTATACTTGATTTGTTTGGAATTTTATCAAGAATTGTCTCTATTTAGGAAAATCACATTATCCAATAGCCATGTTGCTTTTGGCATTCCAGTCACCAATACAATACACCTAAATTAGTCTGCATTTGTAGATGTCAAATTCCCACTAATTCTTTGTGTAGATGCATTGAGTACTTCTCTGTGTCTTCTGGTATAGTTGTGCCTGAGCCTCTTTGCATGTATGTTATTTTATTATAAATTCCATTCTTTTCATTTCTTCTTTGTATTATCGGATATTATACTGTTTTGTTAAAAATTGTATGTGTAGGAAGGTTACAATTTTTTTTTTATGAAGTCCATTTTAGGACAGCAAAGGGAGCACTGAAAACTATTTGCTATTGAAAGGGTGGTGCCTTGTATATTGAGAGCCACTGAGGTCAGAGACACAAGTGTTTGGCATCAGTGAAGAGCAGATTTCTTTTTGCAAGAAAACATCAGAGGTATTGACTTTTCCCGAAGGCCTGTGGCTATGAGGGCAATATTCTTGGGCTTGATGTGAAAGAGTTATTAGAGTTTTCAAGAGACTATATACTGTGTGTTAGCAGTCAAGATGCCTGAAATCATTTGCTTAAGGAATAAGGCTTTACAGATGACCTCCTTTTTTTTTTAAGTTAATTTTTGTCCTCTTGGCTGAGCAAAGCTGTGTTTTTCATTTGAGGGAACAACCTTGGCAGAAAAAAAGACAAAACTTTTCTGATTTTTTTTTGTCTCTTGAGAGGTAAAATAAGAACTGTGTGAGACACTGACATCGAAACTCAGAAGACTCCCTGTTACTAATTGCTATGAGGAGGCTGCAACCCAGGGCTTTGGGCAAAATGTCCCAATCCACTGAGTTTCCTGCAGATCCACTTTCCTTATGTAACCCCAGGACTCTGCCCTTTTTCTGGAAGGGGGTGTGTTACACTGTAATATTAACAATGTTACTTTTGCCAGTCAATTATAGGAGAAAAACAGCACTTTACTTTGGCTTTGAGTTACATCTTTTAACCAGAGGATCGGTCCAACTCTAGAATGGTTGCTCTGCTTGATTTGACTTGGCCAACTTCTTAAAGAGAGGGAGCCTGTTGTTGTAGACACTTGGGGCCTTTCCATGTAGCGATCTGTATTATGGTGATTAGGGAAAATCCTGGATCTCTCCCCTACTTGTGCCCATGTCCCTTTCGGCCCTTGAATGCTTCCCAGGCACTTGCCTCTTAGTTGCCTCAGTCTGGGTGATTGGTCGAGCAGGATGGAGGGAAGGGTGAGATGGGAAAATACCTGTGGATTTTCAGGCAGATATCTACCCATAGTATAGATAGTGTAGTGTAATGTTTAACAGCCCAGTCTCTAGAACCAGACAGTATAATCCAGGCTGTACAATTAATAGTTGCATGACTTAAACTCTCTGTGCCTCAGTTTCCTCATCTATAAAACAGGAATTATAATAATACCCAATCCTTGGGTTGTTATGATGATTAAATGTATTAATATATATAAGTGGGAAGCAGGAAGGAAAAAAATCTTTCTGCTACACTTAGACATTTAAATAGAAGAATATTTTGTTTGCTTCTGTTTCCCAGTTGGTGTTTTATTATAGATTTGTTGAGCTTAATTGACTTCTTTATTTTTTTGGATGGTGGGACTAGGAGAACAACTGAACTAATACAAAGTAGAAAGAGTCATTGGTTTTGGTTTTATATTTAGAGGTTGGGCTTGTTGAAGTCTGCACCGCAGGTGTACCCATTTTATCCCAGACAGATTAACCACTGATAGGAAATGACCATGTTAGTGAAGTACCACTCATTTTGTTTATTCGAAAATATTTCTTGAGTACCTGCAACGTTTCGAGCACCATGCTAAGCCCTGTGAATACCACTGTTGAAAAGACAAAGTGAGGAAACAGACCATAAACAAATCCATAAAAAAGTAAACAAGATCATTTTGTGTGGCATAATTACTTTGAAGACTATAAAACCAAATTTGTGTGCTATCTAG
>NW_012153062.1:20519362-20520365 GCF_000956105.1 Propithecus coquereli | reverse complement strand
ATTAACAAAAAGATATATTATAGGTCCTGGAATGGATAGATCAATGGAATTCAACTTTAAAATGACCCCAGAAAATAGGTTTATTGTATCATTGGAGAGTTGAGTGGGGGGATTATACACATACACACACAATATGTGCAATAAAGGGTAGAGCTATATGTTCTTTATTGTTGTAGTTAGTACCACCCTCCCCCTTCTAATATCTCTCCTCAACAACAGGAACTCAATCCTGGAAAGCACATTTTCGAGACTCCCTTAAGAACATGGCTCTGGTTAGAGTCTGCTAATGAGAGGCGCTCCATTGACATTTGCAAGGCGGAGGGAAGTAGACGCCATTATTTTACAGAGGACTGCAGTCTTCAGCTGATGGATGGCAGGTGTGGGCTCTGCCCACAGCTATTAAACATCCTTCTGGCATTACTGGTGATGGCTCACAGCAGCCTCCAGCAACTTCCTGAAGTTTGCCTATTTTGTTGTTGCAGATGTCTCTGGAATCCCTACACTTGGAATTGTTCAGAGTGACATTCCCCACCTTTGAGCCCCAACTTTTCAACAGTCATGTAAACCTCTATTTCCCCATATTAAACTTTTTCTTACTCAAAAATCTAGCGTAGCTTCTGTTTTTTGATCTAATCCTGTATGACACAGGCTAGTAAAAGTCCCTAGCATTTTGAGAACATCATTTCATAGCCCTGAGGATGTCACAAGCCGTGGGACATTTACCATTTACTCCTGTGGCAGCCAGGAGGTCTAGATTGACAGCCCTCAATTGTGTTGGACTGTGACGAACGACAAGGTGTCCAACCTGACCCTCAGGACCTGCTAACTCAGGCATGTGTTGTGGTTCCTTCTTTCTCCACTAAATTTTATTCCAACTATAGGAAACATTTATTTTTTGAGAACAGTCAATCCTCACATTGTCTTTCTTTCCACATGTACAGAAATTATGGAATAATTTTTGGCTAATGTAGTGTACCAAAGATAAGAAAAAAATTTCACTCTA
>NW_012153062.1:20517063-20519312 GCF_000956105.1 Propithecus coquereli | reverse complement strand
TCTAGCCCAGATTTTTCTTAGTAGATATGAGTTGCCTCTGATTCCAAATACTTTGGCATAGTCTAAAAGAGTTAAAATGACATCTGACAGGTAAGAACTGTGGGCATTGAGGATGTTATCCATTTAAATATTTTCTTAATTTTAATAATTGTGACCCAAATTAGCTCATATTATTTGCAAAGTGTTTAGCACACAATCTGGCACAGAATGAGTGTTCAATAGATGTCAGCCATTATCATTTTTGTTAATAAAGTATTTTCCTTTACACCTTTCTTCTCTAGGTCTTTCTCTAACATGATTCTTTGATACAACATTATACGCAAATGCATGTTAACTGAAAAGATCTGTGAAAGAACAATTCACTTGTGCTTTTTTATTTTGTGTACTGAGTTCCCATTTGGCTTGTTTTCTTGTATGAAGGCTGGTGTCACTATTGTTGTGGTTTGTGTTGCAGACCTTTCTTCTCACATTCTTTTTTTTTTTTCTTGAGACAAAGTCTTGCTCTGTTGCCTGGGCTAGAGTGCCGTGGCATCAGCCTAGCTCATGGCAACCTCAAACTGCTGGGCCCAAGTGATCCTCCTGCCTCAGCCTCCCTTGTAGCTGAGACTACAGGTGTATGCCAGCACGTCTGGCTAATTTTTTCTATTTTTAGTAGAGATGGGGTCTTGCTCTCGCCCAGACTGGTCTCGAACACCTGACCTCAAGCGATCCTCCTGCCTCAGCCTCTCAGAGTGCTAGGATTATAGGCGTGAGCCACCATGCCTGGCTCCCCTCACATTCTTTATACCATCTACATCCCAAATCAGACCCGTCTCTTTTGTTTGCGTCAACATGGTCAATCAGTTGCTATAGCTTCTTCAGGTGTTTATAGCCAAAGTCTCCCTTTTTGCTGAGGGGATTACTAACAACAACAATCACTATAATAATAGCAGCTAATATTTTTTGACTGCTTTCTCTAGGCCAGACTATGTAGTACTTAACATCTATTTGTCCCTTAATTAGCACAATATATTTATGGAGTAGAAGTCGGTTTGTAAATTATGATATTCTGTTAAGGTAATGCTGCTGTCATCCCCAAATTCTGGTCAAGTCTTGTTTAAGTGCTCTAGCCATGTCATCGCTTTGCTGCTGGGTACCAATGCACAGATATGCTGGGCCTGGGGTTGAACATGGGGGGAAGGCAGTGCGTCAATTCTTAAGCCAGAGAATGAACAAGCAGCACAAGCAAAAGTGGATTATTTTTCTGTTGCTGCTATAACAAGTTACCAAAAATTTAGTGGCTTAAAACAGCACAGCACTGATTTATTATCTTATATTCCTATAGTTCACAAGTCTGATGTGGTTTTCACTGGGCTAAAATCAAGGAGTCAGCAGGGCTTCATGCCTTTCTGGAGGCTCTAGGAGAGAACCGATTTCCTTGCCTTTTCCAGCTTTTAGGGACTGCGGCATTCCTTGGCTCATGACCCCTTCAGTCTTTAAAGCCAGTGACATTTGAACAAGTCATTCTCGTGCTGCCATTTCTCTGACTCTCCTGCTCTTCTGCCTCCTGCTTCCATTATAAGAGCCCTTGTGACTGCACTGGGCCCACCCAGCTTATCTAGGAGAATCTGATAATCTGATTATCTAGGATACTCATCTCAAAGTCAGCTGATTAGCAACCCTAAATCCATATAACTCCCCTCTGCCATGTAACTGAACATATTCACAAGTTCCAAGTATTAAGATGTGGACATTTTTGGGAGGTCACCACTCTGTCTGCCACAAGAAGTTGAACCCTTGGGAACAGTGTTGAGGCCCCATGGAATAGCCACTTCTCTCGCAGCCCAGGAGATTCTCCTAATAGGGTCAACATTAGTGACCCTGGCTATTCTTATATTTAAGAATAGACTTTATAAGGGCCTGTATGCAACATGCCATAGCAGCCATGGCAGCATACATTTTACTTATATTACCTCTTAGTCTCCACCACAATCTTGCAATGTGGTTATCCTGCCCATTTTACATGTGAAGATACATATGCTTGGAGAGGTTAAGGAGTAGATCCAAGTTCATTTAGCTATTGTGCATTAGTTTTCTTTGCTGCATAATAGGTCACACAAACTTAGCAGCTTAAAACAACACTCATTCATTAGCTCACAGTTCTGTTAAGTCAGAAGCCTGATCAAGATGTGTCTGGGTTCTCTGCTCATGTTCTCGCAAGTCTGAAATCTGGGCATTGACCAGGATGCATTGTTTTTTCTGGTGGCTCC
>NW_012153062.1:20508874-20510458 GCF_000956105.1 Propithecus coquereli | reverse complement strand
TGCGAGTTCCCTACCCGCCAGCCCTCCCAGGTGCTACTTGCCTGGGGACTCCAGGAGAGTGGGGCAAATCCCGAGGTGGAGTGAAATCGATCCAGCTTGGGCGCCCTGTAGGTGACTCGGGACCAGCACCCCTCCCTCTGACAGGGTCAGGGATTGATCTCCAGGGTCCAGGGGACAGGCCTGGAGACCAGACCCTGTACACCCAGGTCAGGATCACACTGCCCTGGGGCACAGAAGAGAGATCTGTGAAAGAGCCTACTGAGGAGTATGTGCCTTCAGGGGCAGATCAGCATGCCAGAGCGGCAACCCTCCTCCCAAAAGAGGGCTGTGCACCCACCTCAGGCTACGATCCTGGGGAGGGAACCTCCTGGCCCACATCACAGCCAGGGGAGATCCATCGGCTTGAGGTCCTGCTTGCTGGCAAAGGCCTGGGAGAGGCCACGGAGAGGGGAGAGTGCAGGGGAGTGAGACCTGCTCCAGAGTGCGGGTCTTGACAAGCCCCAGCCCCCAAGCCCAGACTTTCTGCTGAGCAGAGCCATTTAAGCCCCTCCCAGCAGCTTTGTACAGAAACAAAGAACAGACCTTTGACCCTGCTAACAGCAGTTGTGGAGCCTGAGGGCAGGCTTACCCAACCCAGCCCCACCCAGACTCACTCCCCCCACTGAGGAGGAGAATAAGGACACACCTGGAAGTCCCAGGTCCCCACCCACCACCTGAGGCACAAGAGGGCCTCTCCAGAGGAACAAGAGCTGGTAACAGGACCCAAAAACAGCACTGCATCTTGCTCCTCCCAGCAAGTGGCATCTACTGACAGGGAGATCATCCCGCACACCCTTTTACTGCATCTACTGATTCATCATAAAGGGTGTGGTCGAATCTCACCCACAAACACCACCTACTGGCTCAGAGACTAAACAAGGCATGTCATTATCCAAACGAAAATCTAAAGGCAAGAAGAAACAACTGATCCAGATGGGAAGGAACCAGTGAAAGAACTCTGGAAGTATGAAGACTGAAACAGAAAGCACACCCCCAAAGAGGAAGAACAGCTCCCCAGCAATGGACATTAACCAAACTCAGAACACTAAAATGACAGAAGAAGAATTTCAAACATGGATGGTAAGAAAAACTGAATGATATGCAAGAAAAAATGGATGACCAACACAAAGAAACCACAAAAAAAAAATCCAGGACTAGGAAGAAAAATTCACTACAGAAATTGAAATATTAAAGAAAAATCAAACTGATCTCCTGGAAATAAAGGACTTATACAGGGAACTACGAAACACCATGGACAGCCTCAAAAACAGGGTAGATCAAACAGAAGAAAGAATCTCAGAGATTGAAGACAACTCCTTCCAATTAAATAAGTCAGTCACAGAAATTGAGCAGAAAATTAAGAGAAAAGAAATAAGCCTACAAAAAATGTGGGATTATGGGAAAAACCAAACCTGAGGGTGATAGGGGTTCCAGAAGGTGAAGAAGAAAACACTGAAGGGCTGGATAAGCTATTTGAAGAATTAATAGAGGAGAATTTTCCAGAACTTGCTAAAAATCTAGATATACAGGTACAAGAAGCTCAAC
>NW_012153062.1:20505601-20508824 GCF_000956105.1 Propithecus coquereli | reverse complement strand
GTTTTCTGCTGTGCTCTATAAATGTCAATTAGGACAAATTGGCTGATAGTTGTATTAATTTCCTAGGGCTACTGTAACAAATTACCACAAACAGGTGGCTTAAAACAACAGAAATTTATTCTCTCACAGGTCTGGAGGCTAGAATTTCAAAATCAACATGATGGCGGGGCCGTGCTCTTTCTGAAGTCTCTTGGGGAGGATCTTTCTTTGCTCTTTCTGAGCTTCTGGTGGTTGCTGGCAATCCTTAGTTTGAAGATGCATCACTTCGATCTCTGCATCCATTGTCACATGGCATTCTTCCTGTCTCTGTCCAAATGTCCCTCTTCTCATAAGGACACCAGTCCTTGTATTAGGACCCCCCCCTAATCCGGTATGACCTCATTTTAACTTGGTTACTTCCACAAAGAATGTATTTCCACATACGGTCACATTTACAGGTACCAGGGATTAGGATTTGAACGTATCTTTTTGGGGGACACAATTCAGGCCACAATAGTGTTCCTTGAGTCTTCCATATTGTTATTGATTTTTCTGTGTACTTGTTTTATCAGTTATGGAGAGAGAGATGTTGAAAATTGACTGTAATTCATGGATCTTTTATTTCTCTTTGTAGTTCTACTAGTTTGTTCCATGAATTGTGCTCGATTATTAAGACGTATAAACTTTGTTGATTATTATGTCCTTTGAGGAACTGACCCATTTATCATTATGCAATAACATTCTTTGTCCCTGGTAATATTCTTTGCTCTGAATTATACTTTGTTGTTCATACAGCCACTGTAGCTTTTTTTGATTAGTGTTAATGTTTTATACTTTCTCCTATCCTTTTATTTTTAACCTTTTCATGTCTTTATATTTAAAGTGAGTTTCTAGTAGCCAGTGTATGATTGAAACTTGCTTTTTAATTCAATATTTAAGTCTACTTATCTCTTATTCTGGAATGTCTAACATGCTATTAATATCATCCAATGTATTTTTCTTCTCAGACACTTCAGTTTTTCATTTCTAGAGTTCAATTTAGATATTTTAAAAAAGATCTTTCATGTGTGTACTTAGTATTAATGTGTTCAGTCTTTACTTTACCAACATATGGAATACAGTTGTAAAAACTTTAAAAAATGTATTTGCTTACTAATTTTATCATGCGTGTCTGTTCTGCACCAGTTTTTATTTCTTTCTCCTTATAGATTATACTTTCTACTTTTTTTTTTTGCTTGCCAGTTAATTTTTGATTGGATGGCAGATGTTGTGACTTTTCCCTTGCTAGGTGCTAGATATTTTTGTATTCCTATAAATATTCTTGAACTTTGTTTTGGGATGCAGTTGAGTTACTTGGAAACATATTGATCCTTGTGAGTCTTGCATTTCATCACTTTTACATAAGACCATGATACAGTTCAGTCTAGGGCTAAATTTTTCCCATTCCCGATGCAAGACCCTTGTGAATACTATGATGCATGAGGAATTGAGTATTTTTTTTTCAGTCTGGCTAGTGTAAACAGGCATAACTCCTGGATCTATGTGAGCACCAAGTATTGTTATGTAATGGTTAATTTTATGTGTCAACATGACTGGGCCACGGTGCCCAGATATTTGGGCAAACATCATTCTGGATGTTTCTGTGAGAGTGTTTTTTGGGAAGATATTAACATTTACATGGGTGGGCTTTGAGTAAAGCAGATTACCCTCTGTATTATGAGTGGACCTCATCCAATCAGTAGAAAGCCTTAATAGAACAAAGACTATTCTCCCCTGAGCAAGATGGAATTCTGCCAGCAGGCAGCACTGGAACTCACACTGCAAGTCTTCCAGGGGTCTCCAGCCTGCTGGCCTACCCTACAGATTTTAGATTCACCAAGCCTACACAATCACGTGAGCCAATTTCTTAAACATCTCATGCTATATATATACATGTCCTGTTGGTTCTGTTTCTCTGGTGAACCCTGACTAGCACAGTTACCTCTGATAATTTCTGGTGGCTCTTTCCTCAGCTTCAGAGGCTGGGGAGTAATTGTTGGGCTCGCCTAGTTTGTTTCCCTTCTTTCAGGGATCACTCTCCCTCATTGCCTGATGTCCAGTATGTTGAAAACCATTGTTTAATATATTTGTCTATTTTTTAAAGTTGTTTCAGGTATGAGGATAAATCCGGTCCCTATTACTCCATCTTGACCAGATGTTAAAGTGATTAGGTGTGTTTTCTTCTGTCTTCTTCTCTTAGCAATCTGGCTTTCTCTCTTTCTGTGCTACGTTTATAACTACTCATAGCTTTTTCTTACTCATTATTTCAGTTTCTTTAAAAGTGTGATTTTCTTATTGTTTCTTTCATCTTTTTAAAAAGTGTTTTATGTTATTTGTAACTGACACATAATAATGTAGCTATTTATGGGATACAATGTGATGTTTTGATGTATACATTGTATAATGATGAAGTCAGGTTAATTACCAAATCCATCACCTCAAACTCCTCCTTCTGTGTGCGTTGTTTTAGCATCAGTCCTTGCAGTCAATCTATAGATGAGCTGCCCTTGGGCTAAGTGCCCTCTTCTGACTGGAGCTACCTGGATGTGGTGGAACAGGTTCATGCAATGCAGAACAAGGCTGAATAAGCTTGTCCTTCTGCAAGAAGGTGCCGGACAGTTTTTCTTAGAAGAGCTATTGGACATGACAGGCTCTGTGCAGAACAAAGCTCATTTTTATTTCATAGAAACAAAATAGTAGATGAATAATTCAGTTCACCTTTGTCACATTTTATGTCCCTCTATCATGCTAGAATGTAAGCTTCCCAAGAGCAGAGACAGCGAGTGTCTTATTTGTTGTTGCATTCTTATCATCTACTATAATGTCTGGTACTTAGCATCTATTCTATTACCTAAGGAATGAATGAATGGATATGTTATATCCTCTGCTCCCAAGTGGTTTTATCACTGTTTTTCCTGTCATAAACATAAATTAACAAAGCCCTTCTGGTTGTTCTCAGGCTTTCTTATTTTCTTATAATTATACACCATTCTTGTTTTTCATGACTTTTTACATTGTGAATTCCACCTTAGAAGATGATCATTTTGGGACTGCTCCTCCACCTAAAAGAAACTAAGGCAAGGCCATTTAGAGAGAGTTTTGAGAAGCCTTTAGCCCTGACGCATTTATACAAACTGTCTGGGCTATGTCTTTGCAGAACTCGTCAAATTGTTTTGGTCCCAATGTCTGTTCAGAGTATTGTTCT
>NW_012153062.1:20500433-20500976 GCF_000956105.1 Propithecus coquereli | reverse complement strand
GGATCAAGGTGCTAATGGGAATGTCGAAATAAACAGGTCTAGCAAGAACTCCTGCTTTGGCTTTTTATCATCTTCCAGATTTTAAAAAGAACTGAGCCATGCTTAAAAGAAATAAATGAAAATCCTCAGATGTAAGAAATGTAGTGAAACTCAAAGCCAGAAGGGCAAGGTGAAGCTAAGGTATCTCTTGGGGATGGTGAAGCCAGATTAAGCCCTTTTTGGCTGGGATCTGGGATTTTAACACTCACACAAAGTCAGAAGGTGAGGTCTCAGGACTGTGCAAGGTAGGGAACTAGGTCTGGGACCACTGCATAGAGCAAGAAGCTTCACAGAACTGCCCATTCCACAGAGGGACTAGATCAGTGTGGCTCACTGGCCCAGGAAAGGTGGGGGCAGCATCCTGCCTTATCACTCTTGTGGAATGCCAAGCTGAAAAATTAATGTATGCACTGATCTAGAAACTGAATTGCAGCAGAGAAAAATGGGAAATTGTTCTATAGAGATGACCAGAGGTCATCTCCCTGCTCCAGATAAAAAATTGCA
>NW_012153062.1:20497850-20498278 GCF_000956105.1 Propithecus coquereli | reverse complement strand
ATCTGTGAAAGAGCCTACTGAGGAGTATGTGCCTTCAGGGGCAGATCAGCGTGCTGGAGCAGCAACCCTCCTCCCAAAAGAGGGCTGTGCACCCACCTCAGGCTATGATCCTGGGGAGGGAACCTCCTGGCCCACATCACAGCCAGGGGAGATCCATCGGCTTGAGGTCCCACTTGCTGGCAAAGGCCTGGGAGAGGCCACGGAGAGGGGAGAGTGCAGGGGAGTGAGACCTGCTCCAGAGTGCGGGTCTTGACAAGCCCCGGCCCCCAAGCCCAGACTTTCAGCTGAGTGGAGCCATTTCAGCCCCTCCCAGCAGCTTTGCACAGAAACAAGGAACAGACCTTTGACCCTGCTAACAGCAGTTGTGGAGCCTGAGGGCAGGCTTACCCAACCCAGCCCCACCCAGACTCACTCCCCCCACTGAGGAG
>NW_012153062.1:20497488-20497800 GCF_000956105.1 Propithecus coquereli | reverse complement strand
ACAGCAGTTGTGGAGCCTGAGGGCAGGCTTACCCAACCCAGCCCCACCCAGACTCACTCCCCCCACTGAGGAGGAGAATAAGGACACACCTGGAAATCCCAGGGCCCCATCCACAACCCGAGGCACAAGAGGGCCTCTCTAGAGGAATAAGAACTAGCTACAGGACCCAAAAACAGCACTGCAGCTCGCTCCTTCCTGCAAGTGCCACCTACTGACCGGGAGGTCATCCTGCACACCCTTTTACTGCATCTACTGATTCATCATAAAGGGTGTGGTCGAATCTCACCCACAAACACCACCTACTGGCTCAGA
>NW_012153062.1:20480799-20486415 GCF_000956105.1 Propithecus coquereli | reverse complement strand
CCATAATATGCTGAAATAAAAAAAACAAAAAAAAAAAAAAAGAAAAAAAAGGTCAGTTAAACTGATGGTGATTCTCATCAGCATTAATTAATGTCAGGAGAAAATGAAATATTACCTTCAAAATGCTGCGGGGGAGACAACAGATGCTAACCTAGGAGTCTATACATTCAGCTAAACTGTAATTTAATGAATTGGGGAGAATGCCTATCTCAAAAATTTGATCCATAAAGTAAATTAAAATTCTTTCATTTCATGGTTTCAGCTGGAGATTTGTTTAGCTAAGGAGTACTGACAAGGATTAGGTGGCTTTCTAATGGCTTTTGTTTCTTACGTGTTTTTAATTCATTGGTAAACCCAGGGGCATAGGATGAAGGTAAGGAGATGAACACAAGGGCATTGCCACTACTCTGCACAATAGTGCCATTGCTTTCTCTGTTGTGAGCAGGGACAGAGGTGCAGATTATATGTAACAAGCAAAACATGAGTGTTCTTTTGTGGAGATTTGGGCTGTACTTGCCCTGAGGCTTACAATTTATCATTGGGAGGTGAATGTATCTGTGTTTGAGCCGGCAGTTAACCACTGGACGGTCAGGAAGCACAAGGAAGCACAACTGCCTTTCACAGTGATGGGGAGATCTCCAAAAAATCAGACGAAGGACTGCGAGAGTCTAACTGAGCTGCCTTGATGTAGTCCCAAGTGATGATATTCTAATTTGAATAACTCAGGTTTAGGGAAATGTTCACTTGAGTGATTACTGCATTCCACAGATGACACAGAGCTGGAGGGATGTGGGGAATTGGACAATATACTCTAGAGTCTGACCAATTTCCGTTGGGTAGAGAGTGAGGTTATTTCTAAGGGGAAGTGGAGAGCCCACTGCTGGAGGTTTGGTGAAGACAGGGGAACAAGATTAGGAGCAGGGATGTGACCAGCAGGACACCATTGTGAAGAGTTTTAATTTTTTAATGCTTTCTCCATGGATTTTGATGACAACCTTATTTAGCACAGGGTTAAGAACATTCACTCCCACTTTACAATTTTGTTTGGCTCCCTCTAACCTGTTAGTAAAGACTGATCTATCAGTGCAGTGGAGAACGAAGGGATGGGGGCAATACAAGGCCGTGTGGCCGGCCCCCCAGTCCTCTCCGCTGAGACCCGCTGGAAGTAGCAGCATCCTATTAAGGAGGCCTGTGACTCAGCGGGGCCTACAGCGGGCTCAGAGCAGATGGGAGGAGAGTGTGCAGCGCAGCAGGAGCAACTGCTGAGTGGACAGCTCTGCCCACGCGTGCACCCCCGTTTTCCTGACTGAAAGAAAGAGGCCCTGAATGGTCATTAAACTCTTTTAAAATGGCAAACTTCCTTTTCTGGAAAAAAATAAAAAAAAAACCCCAAAAACCCACCGTATAATCTTATCCCCTTAAAGTAACTTTTCTAGTATTTACATACTACCTTCCAGTTCTAGCGCACTTGCGCGTGCATTCCTAATAAAGATGTCGTCATATTTTTCGTGCTATTTTGCCTTTTATGTGACCTAGGTTTGGATTTTAGCTGTGTTAGTCAGGAGCAGTGTGGCATTGGGAAAATTATATAACCCCTCTGAGCCTCTGTTTCCTTTTGTGTAAAACAGTAAAATGGGAGTAATAAGAGCTTCCTCAAAATATTTTATGCAGGGGCTCAGTGCTGGGGATAGGAAGGTGAGCATATGCCGACATGGTCCTGGTCTCATGGGCTCACAGCCCTGTTGGGAGCAGGGGCTAGAGAAAATAACTGACCTGCACAGTTGTGATGAGTGGTCTAGTGCAGAGGCACCGGGACCTCTGCAAGTCTGAATGAGATATAGGGACTTGACTGAGTTAGTCGATCAGGGTGTCTTCCCTGAGGCAGAGAAGCTTGTGTTGAAAGCTGAAGGATAAGGAGGAGTTAGACAAAGAGGTGAAGAAGAATGTTCTGGCCCGGGGAACAGCATGTGTGAAGGACCTGTGGCGGGAGGGAGTGTGCACAGTCCAGGTGGCTCTGAGGTCAGTGTGGCTGCACAGTAGGGAGAGCATGTGTGGGCCAGAAAGTGCTATGGAGCCTGGAAAAACATTCTGGCTTCGGAGAGTGCATCGAGGGAGCCAGGATGGGTAGACCCCTAGGAGCCAATGCAGTCCTTTCTGGCCAGGAGAGGATGGTGGCCATGGTGGAAACAAGAGGGATGGAGAAAAGTGAAGGGATTCCAGAGACATTTAGGCAGTAAGGGCTCAGGAGTCAGTGAGGGGTTGGATAAAGGGGATGAGGGATGGCAGTTTCATCAAATCCTCTTGCAAGTGAATCACATGGTTCTAAAACAGCAAACAATGCAAGAAAAAATGGCAGATGTGGTTGCACAACCTAAACTACAAATAAATTTTCCTTTGAAGAAGGTAACTTTGGAAAAGGGTGAACCGAACATGGCAAGGCATAAATTTTCCGATATTGTTGCAAAATTAATTACAAAAACATATTAAGCCTCAGCTTCAGAATATGTAAAGCACCACTAAAAATTTTGCATGTGCATTAAAGTCAGTTATCATTATGAGAATTATTAAGATTTTATCAAAGAAGGTAATTTATATTGGTAGGAAAAGTAAGTAAGGTTTAATTTTAAATAAAATCCAGCTCGATTGATGTTCACTGAGCAGTACTAGAAGGGGATGGCTTGTTTGTTTATTTATTTATTTAGAGACAGAGTCTCATGCTGTCTCCCGGGCTAGAGTGCCGTGGCGTCAGCCTAGCTCACAGTAACCTCAAACTCCTGAGCTCAAGATCCTTCTGCCCCAGCCTCCTGAGTAGCTGGGACTACGGGCATGTGTCACCATGCCCGGTTGGATAGTTTGTTTAGAATCAGTCACAATGTCATGGAAAATGTGTTTAGGGATGGTTTTTTTTTGATTGAGGACTTACTTGATAAAGGGTGTAAGGATATTATGTATTTTGATTCAGTTTGATTCATTTAGCAAATATTTTTGGGCTCCTACTAACTGCTAAACACTGTGCTAGATCTTGAATAAACAGTGATGAACAAAATAGCAAGGTTTCTAGTCTCATGGAGCTCATGTGGGAGAGAGCTAAACAAATAAACTCATCTTTGTAACAGTGGCCAGTGCTTTGAAGGAAAAGAGAAGAATGCAGCAGTAGGGAATAGCTTGGGAGACTGGCTTGGCAGTTCATGGCTGGGGAAGGCCTCTCCACGGAAGTGACACACTTAGGCTGGGACCTGAGGGATAAGGAGGCAGCTAAGCAAGGGATGTGTTGGGGAGACTGAAGCAGATGGAGTGAAGGGTTTGACATGGGAAAGTGCTGGCATGTTTGATGAATGCAAAGGTCAGTATGTCTGGAATGTTTGAATGACTGGACTTTTTTCTTTAATGGCTTGCAATAAATCAAGGCAGTCAGATGGTTGGGGAGGGAAGTTGGAGGAGAGGAGGCGAATCATAGGTAGCTTGAAGCTAGATTAAGGAGCACAGATTTATATATTAAAAGTCCAGCTCTTTCTCAAACACCATTTCCCACCTCCCATGTAAATTTTGTTTGTACTATTATCTGTCATTTGATCAAGGAAATAGTTAAGTACTTTCTCTAGGTAAGTAGTTGAAGATTATGTGCAAGTGAAAATACTTTCTCTGATTAATCTTGTTCCAGTATCTGATCGTAGGAGAACATTTTGTGTTGCACAGTTATTCGCATGCTAGTCACTTCTGGCCTGGGTTATTTAATATTCACAACAACTAATGAGACAGTTTGTGTGCTTGAAAGAGCAGGGTGGGAAAAAAGATTGCAATTTTATAATTAACTCTTGGTTTTTGTGTAGCATTCTCTGTTCACAGAGTGTTAAATGCTTTTAAAAACGTATGTCAGAGATTTTTATTTATGAAGGCCTGTCTGATTTTCCTAATTATTTTGAATCTTACTATGATTCATTAAAAAGTTGCACCATCTTTCAACCAGAGTTACAATACTTTGCATTGCTACGTCTATCTTAACTGTCATCAAATTCCTTTGACCAAAAGATTTTTTAATGTTTTTCAAGTCTTAGCCTTTCCTTAGTCTTGGTGTCTTCTATCTTGAAGTTATGTTTTTTCATTGTTTCAAGTGTGTTCATTAGGTATACTTGGTAGAGGCCAATTTCAGGACCACTGTAGTATGGCTTAGCGGTATAGTGGAAATAGCATTGACATTGCATTGGAGTTAGACAGACCTGGGTGTGAATTCCAGCCCTACTGTTTACTTAGCTATGTCATCTTTGGTTAGTTACATAAATTTTAAATCTTAGCTTTCTCATCTTTAAAATGGAGACAATGGGGGGAAGAGGGAATGGGTAAATTCATGGCTAACAGGTATAATGGACACTATCTGGGTGATGGACACACTTATAACTTTGACTCAAACTGTATAAAAGCAATTCATGTGCAAAACGTTTGTGTCCCCATAATATTCTGGTAATAAAAAAATGGAGACAATAATCTCTTCCTCATAGCTTTGGCAGGATTAAGTGAGATGATATATGTAAAGTGCAGTGTAGTGCCTGCTACTTGCTGGGTGCTCAGCGGTGTGTGTGTTCTTTGGCAGATCAGATAGCATTTCTTAGAATTGTATTTCAAATAGTAGAAAAAGATTTGCACTATTTTATCTTGTCCCTTTTTGTCCAAGGACACTGATTTATTTCTCACTAGGGATAGAGGAAAGGGTTACTGAGTGGAACAAGACCGACTATGGCCAGGAGGGAGCAGCAGAATGTCACACTACCTTGATCAGAAGGCTCTGCAGCTGGGGTGGGCTGCTAATGGAAGCCCAGGCCAGTGTTTAAGCAAAAGACCCCAATCTTGGGGGAAGAAAGTATGGTTGGAAGCTAAATTAAAAAGCATAATCCAGGGCTGTAGACAGGAAGCCAGATTATTCATTCAAAAAACATGGATTGGGAAACTTCCATGTGCAGGCAATATGCTAAGCACTGAGTTTACCAAAGTGGGGCACAGTGTCCCAGGGAGTTTATAATCAGAGAGGGAGCCCCATAGTTATAATACAGTGTGGTACGTGCTATCAAAGTGGTGCTAAGCAGGGAAAGGGTGAAGGGATCTGAGAGTGAAGGAGAGACAGTCATTTTATATTTCTGGGAGAGGGATGAGAGGCAAAAGGTTCCAGAAAGCCACACCTGAGCCAGGAATGAAATGAAAAGTTTAATAATAGGAAGGTAAATTGTAGGTTAAATGGTGAAGAATGGGTTCTGAAGCTCTCTTGTTTCTGGTCCTTAAAGCAGGTAAGAAACAAAGCAAGGATGGTAATGAAATTGGTTTTGGTAGTACGTATGGGATGCTCTCTGGAGATCCAGACACTGCCCAAAGAACAGAGGATGCTGCTTGACCTGTCAGGAACTGAAATTCTGACCTTGCTTTCATTGACTTGAAGCAGAAATTATTTAAATGATGCTAGTGATCTGAAATTGTTCTTATGAAACTTCTTTTTTTATATATTTTTTTGGGGGTCTCACCCTGTCACTCAGGCTAGAGTGCAATGGCATGATGATAGCTCACTGAGGCTCAAGTGATCCTCCTGCTTCAGTCTCATGAGTAGCTGGGACTACAGGTGTTTTATTTTTT
>NW_012153062.1:20460964-20461629 GCF_000956105.1 Propithecus coquereli | reverse complement strand
AGGCGTGAGCCACCGCGCCCAGCCTGGAAGTTAATTTTAAATTGATTTCCACAGGGTAACTATGTTGGAGAGAAAAGATTCCTTTTACCCTTGGCTCCGTGTTTCTGTAAGGTGGCCCTGTCTGTTGATGCAAAACTCCAGTGGAAGATGTTGGGGCGGAAATGGATTTCACCAAACTTGACTATATAAAAATGAAACCTCTCCCTCCTCCCATAACAAAAATTTTTATCTTGAACTTCTATACTGTCTGAGACAGAAATCTTAATTCAACCACTGAGAAATAAACTCAGGCACTTCTGATATTTTTCTTACACATTTCATGTTTAAACTCAATTAACTTTAGGATTTTTAACAATATCCTCCCAATTTTCTTGTTTCTGGGGTTGCTGCTAAGCTTGGCTTGGGGAGAGGTACAAATGCCACCTCAAACAGGTGGGAGATTTCTGTGTCTTCATTAAAGGTGTCCAGGGCTCTGTTGCTGTATCCTGCAAAAGTGCTCATCTTGCTGAGCCTTGTGTGTCCCCATCTAAGCTGGTATCCACAGAGTCCCATCTTGTCCCTAGCCTCATGGTCTCATCTCTATATTCTTATTCCTGGTTGTGTGTAGTAGTTTTCTATGGCTGCCTAACAAACGACCACAAACCCAGTGACTTAAAAAAAAAAAA
>NW_012153062.1:20459230-20460914 GCF_000956105.1 Propithecus coquereli | reverse complement strand
AGTAGAGACAGGGTCTTGCTCTTGCTCAGGCTGGTCTCGAACTCCTGAGCTCAACCAATCCGCCCGTCTCAGCCTCCCAGAGTGCTAGGATTACAGGCGTGAGCCACCGCACCCGGCCTAAAATGCACTCTAAGAGACCTGTCTCTGTGATTGTCTGGGGGAAGATACAGCTGAAAGAGTAATGGTATTTACCAGAAACTAGAGGTATTTGCCATTTCTTTCTGCAGCCAAGGTTTGTCAGGTTGATTTCCTACTGAGAATTCACTTGAGAATAAGCAGTAACACTAACTTGTGCTTACATTATGATTTCAGAATAACTGCATTCCAAAATGTTCTCAAATATCGTAATTCTGGGAAAGTGAAGATTTATACAGGAAATACTTTATTTACTTCTTACTACGGTCTGTTTCTGTAGTCCCTGCAGTCCCCCATTACTACACTTTATAGACATAGCTGTTTCAGTCAATAAAAATCTGGAAATTGTTTGCAAAGTGAGGTAGAAGGTACTCACTAGTTGAATTATTAAAGTCTGTAAATGTAATTTTAAAACGATCAGGGGATTTAAAAATCACCAATGGGTATATCTCTCCTTTCTGACTGTTGCATAGACAACTCTGTTATCTGGCTTGTAGTCTTAAGCCACTAAGTTTTAGGGTGATTTGTTATGCAGCAAGAGATAACTGAAACAATGGATCAAATAGCACCTCATTTACATTCATGATAGGTAGCTGGGGTCTTGTTCAAGCATTTTATTTCAGTTAGGTCCAGTAGCAAACCAGGAGCTGTTTCTTAAAAGGTGAAAATTAAGTTATCAGCAGAGGAGGACTCCAGGGGTCTTTGCTGTGATTCTTTTATTACGACTTGCCAAAGACTCCAAACCACATCTCTGTTTATCACAGACACTTGGACTTTCCCTGGATTTACTGGTCACAAGGGTGGCGTGCATCCAAGCTCAGACCTCCTACAGAGAGTTCTGTAGCTCTGGCCCCACTCAAAACTAGCAGCGTTAGGGCTATTCTGTAAATGGATCAGAGCAGCGCCTCTAAATCTGGGATCAGTTGCCTCCAATACCCAAAACAATGTTGAATTGCTTTCCAGGGCTTATAATGTATACCCTCTCTGGCAGTTTATGAGAAGCCGCAGCCCTTCACATCCTTGCCTACGCTTGTTATTGTTACATCTTTTAATGTTTGCCAATCTGTCGGGTATAAAATAAAAGCCCATTGTGTTGTTCATGCAGTTTGCTGATTACTGATGAGGTTGAGCATCTTTTTATATATTTATTGGCAATTTTCGTTTCCTCTTATTTGAAACATCTGTTTCTGAATTTTACCCTTCTTTCTATTGGATTGTTTATCTTTCTTATAGCTTTTTTGATGTTATTTATATATTTTGGGTAGAATCTTCATTTACTTTCTTTTGGCTAGAAAAAATAAAATGGTGAATTTACAGTGAAGAAGATTCTCTTGTCCTAAACATTTGTACCCCCATAATATGCTGAAATAAAAAAGAAAAAAATAAAAACAAGGAATCTTCTGGGCATCTTCCTGGCTGCTACCTCCATTCTCCATGTACTTCTTGCCCCATTGAAGGCTTAGTGAATCTTTCCCAGGTCTTTGTCGTCTCACCTTTGGTCCCATGTATTGCTCCAGGAGTGGGGTTTGGGGGTGGGTGAAGGGGAGAC
>NW_012153062.1:20453229-20454254 GCF_000956105.1 Propithecus coquereli | reverse complement strand
GAATATAATAGCTGCTCAATATTTGTTGATAACATGAACGCATCAATGAAATATATATCTACTTACCTATCTGTCTCCCGTCCAAGTACCAACCAGGCCCGATCCTGCTTAGCTTCCAAGAACAGACAAGATCAGGTGCATTCAGGCTGGTATGGACATAGACAGCTCTCCTATCTGTTTCTCTCCCGGCTAGACATAACCACTTTGAAGGTAAGGACCTACCTTATTCATTTTTGGATCCCTAATATCTAACATACTGCCTGGCATATAATTGATTCCCAAGCAAAGTTTACTGAATAAATGAATAATAATCAGGAGTTTACTGAATATCTCAGCATACTATAAAATGATAATTAGCTCTGATGTCATAATTTCAGAATATACTACTGCAGAAGTAAGTAAGAAAAGATGATCAAGTTTAGTTGGTCTTCAAACAATTGCTGGGAAATTGGACAGAAGAAGGGTGCAATGAGAAATAAGTTTTAAGAGATTCCAGGTGAGTGTTTTTTCTCTATGCAGTCTTTACAAAGTCAAGTGCATTTCTGATCCAAGGCAGAGAACAAACGCATCCTTTTTTTTCTTTTTCCTTAAGATGAAATACAACCTTAAATGTTTCCTTGAAAATCAGTATGAGATCCTTTTAACCAAATGGCCACAGGGAGTTGAAATCTGAGCTGGCATCGGAGTCAGACAGTTGGAATAATTTTCATAAGCAGTACTCCTTGTGCCACTGCTGGTTTGGTAACTACCTCAAAGCACATCTCATTTATTCCCAGCATGGACCTTAATTTGCTTGAGCCAAAAATGAACAAAGAAATGATGAAGAACAGAGCCTGTTTCTTTCCCAGTGGTATCCTCAGGTTTGAAAATAAGATGAGATGATTATCCTTTTTTTCTACCTATGTCTCCCTCAAAGTTCTGCAAGCTCTTTGCTCTTTTCTGTGCCTTTGCCCATAATTTCTATATATTTTAATAATCTGGATATAGTATTTTTTCCTGCCATGTTGAACCTCATAGAGTTGCAT
>NW_012153062.1:20450407-20453179 GCF_000956105.1 Propithecus coquereli | reverse complement strand
ATGGGTCGGAAGTCCAGGCACTGTTGAGCTGAGTCCACTGCTCAGTGTCTTACAAGGCTGAAATCAAGGGGTCGCCAGGCTGTGTTCTCACCTGGAGGTTCTGGGAAAGCATCTGCCTCTAAGCTCATTTGCGCTGTTGGCAGAATTTATTTCCTATATTTGTATGACGGAGATTCTCGCTTTCTTGCTAGCTGTTGGCCAGGAACCACTCTTGGCTCCTAGGACTGCCCTCAGGGCCTTGCCGGGTGGCCCTCTCACAACACAGCCATTGGCTTGTTCAAGGCCAGCAGAAGAATCTTTCTCACTTCTAATTTCAGGGCTCCTCTGATTAGGTCACAGCCACCCTAGATAATCTGCTTTTTGATGAACTCAAGTCAATTGATTAGGCACCTTAATCATGTCTTCAAATTCCTTTCACCTTTGCCGTATAAGATAGCCTAATCACTATTGTAAAATCTTATATTTGACAGTCCTGACACACTTGAGGGCTGACCCCAGGGGCTGGGAATCTTGGGAGTATCTCAGAACTCTACCAACCCCACTGTGGGACCCTTGGAGTTCTAGTTCTCTCTCTCTCTCTGCTAATTTCTGTGTCTCCCTTGGGGTCTGGGGCATGGCAATTTCAGACACTCTGCTGTGCCACTCAAGAACAGAGGGAAAAGTCAGGGCTTTTTCCAGCCCTGCCTGCAGTCTGCCTTTCCTCTCTGTGGCAGAGGAACTTGCAGGGCTGAGGGCCTTCTCACAGAGGCCTGTCTCATGTCCTTAGGCTGACAGGGACAACCACCTCCCTTTCATGCTACAAGTCCCTGGTATGGTTGGGCACAGAATGCGACTCATCTTTTATTTTTCTCCAAACTCTTTTTACCTCCTCTAATCTGTAAAGGTCTCTTTTGCTCTTCCTATTGTAGGGTGGAGGAGGGATAGAAGGATTGGCTAGTTAAATAGTCTTTCAAATTTATTGCTTATTCTAGATCCCTGGCGCTGGAAACTTAAAAGCTAAAAATTAACTTCTTTTGTTTCTATTTGCATTTCAAGTATGGCCTAGCTTTTTTGAGGGCAGCAGATGCCAGGATTAGTTTAAAGTGGGGGTGGGAGCTACAGCGATTGCAAGGCTGTCTCGTATCTCCCCCTCACCTGTTATTTATGTGTTAATACTTTACATACAACCTGCCACAATAGTATCCAAAACAATCTAGGTTTTCTGAATCATGCTGAGAATTGGATTAGTTCCATGTGAATTTTTATGCCTCATCTACTGTATTCTTTATCTATGAATATTTTTTTCCCTTTCTCAGAGCAGGTGGAAACCCCAGAGAAGGACAAATTGAAACACTTTTAGAAATTAACAAAATGTTAATTAAGTTTTCCTTTGCTGAGGGGAGAGCAAAGCTTGGCAGTGTTTCAGAGACGATAAAGGACTTGTGCTTGCACTAATTAGGAGTATTACTCAAGTGAAATAATTGAAAGTCAATATAAACTCCAAAGCTTGGCACATAGAGATAGAGCTGGGATGGAATAAAAATGGGCAAAAGAGTGAGTCCAAAAAGCAGTTGGTATTTCTCACTAGAATGTTTATGTTATGGTACTTTCGCACTTAGCTATTAGGTTATCAAGTATGGAATGTCCGATTTCCTTAAGTACTAAGTTTGACAGTTGATATCTCTGACATTTGACTTTGACGCTTTTTTTTTTTTTTAAATTGTGAAGGTACATTCTCATTCTTTTAAATGCACAGTGTGGCTTGTGATTATTTTTCATTTTTTTTAGAGCAACTTTTGTAAAACCATGGATAAGTGAAAAATTCGAGTTATTTTTGAATATGAGTTCTGTCGTGGAACCAATGCAGTACAGACAGCTCGAAATACCAATGAAGTGTTTGGGAAGGATGTGGCTAATGAACGCACAGTACGTTGATGATTTGAGAAGCTCCATTCTGGTGATTTTAATCTTGAAAATGAGCCACATGGGCGACCTGAGACCAAAATGGATAATGATGAGCTGAAAGCTGTAGTGGAAGCAAATCCATCTCAACCCATGTGCAAATTAGCAGTAAGGTTTGGTGTTACTATTCCAACAATATTGGACCATTTGAAACAAACTGGCAAATAAAGAAGATGGATACGTGGGTTCCGCATGAATTAAACGAGCATCACAGAGAAATCGTCTCGAAGCCTGCCTTCTTTGCTGTCAGGACATAAAGGTGAACCATTTCCACACTGTATTTTTATGTGCAATGAAAAATGGATTATTTTTGACCATCACAAGCATTTGGCACAACAGTTGGATAAAGACGAAGTGCTGAAACACAGTCCAAAACTGAATATTCATAAGAAAAACTAATGGTGTCTGTTTGGTGGTCCAGCGCTGGTATTATCCACTACAGTTTCATGAAACCTGGTCAGTCAATTACAGAGGATGTTTCCTGTAACCAGCTGGATGAAATGATGAGAATGCTTGCAATTAAGAAGCCGAGACTGGTCAGTAGAGACAGGCCAATCCTCTTGTAAGACCGCATGTTGCAGAAGACAATGCTGCTCAAACTGCAGAAACTGGACCTGGAAACTCTCTGTCATCGACCGTATTCACCAGACCTTGCACCAACTGACTACCACTTCTTCTAGGCTTTGGACCACTTCTTACAAGGAAAAATATTCAATTCTCAACAAGCTGTGGAAAATGCCTTTCATGATTTCATCGCCACTTGCTCTCCAGGCTTCCTCGCTGTTGGCATAAACAAGCTATCGTAAAGACAGCAAAATTGTGCCAGTAGTT
>NW_012153062.1:20433615-20438715 GCF_000956105.1 Propithecus coquereli | reverse complement strand
TGAATAGAAGTGGAGATAGTGGGCAACCTTGTCTGGTTCCAGTTCTAAGTGGGAATGCTTTCAATTTTTCCCCATTCAGTATGATGTTGGCTATGGGTTTGTCATATATGGCTTGTATCATTTTTAGGTAAGCCCCGTGTATGCCTATTTTGTTAAGTGTTCTTATCATAAAGGGTGTTGAATTTTGTCAAATGCTTTTTCTGTGTCTATGGAGAGGATCATGTGGTCTTTTTTTTTGCTTCTATTTATGTGGTGAATTACATTTATAGATTTGTGTATGTTGAACAATTCCTGCGTCTCTGGGATGAGGCCCACTTGGTCGTGATGGATTATTTTTTTTGATAAGCACCTGAATTTGGTTTGCTAGGATTTTGTTGACAATTTTTGCATCTATATTAATAAGGGATATAGGTCTGTAGTTTTCTTTTTTTGTTGCGTCCTTTCCTGATTTTGGCATCAGGGTTATGTTGGCTTCATAAATGTGTTGGGGAGGATTCCTTCCTTCTCGATGTTGTGGAATAATTTCTGCAGGATAGGCACCAGTTCTTTGTAGGTCTGGTAAAATTTGGATGTGAAACCATCTAGTCCAGGACTTTTCTTTTTAGGAAGGTTTTTTATTGCTGTTTCAATTTCAGTCCTTGATATCGGTCTGTTCAGGAATTCTGTTTCTTCCTGGTTGAGCCTAGGGAGGCTATGTGTTTCTAAAAATTTGTTCATTTCTGCCACATTTTCCAGTTTATGTGGATAAAGGTTTTTGTAGTATTCATAGATGATATCTTGTATCTCCATGGCATCAGTTGTAATTTCTCCTTTTTCATTCCTGACGGAACTTATTAGAGTTCTTTCTTTTCTGCTTCATTAGTCTAGCCAGAGGCATGTCAATTTTGTTTATTTTTTCAAAGAACCAACTTTTTGTTTTATTAATCTTCCATATAGTTTTTTTATTGTCTATTTCATTTAGTTATGATTTGATCTTATTAATTTCACTTTTTCTGCTGGGTTTGGGGTCAGTCTGTTCATCTTTTTCCAGCTCTTTGAGATGATTCATTAGGTTGTCTATTTGTGATCTTTCTGTCTTTTGGATGTAGGCATTTATGGAAATAAACTTTCCTCTCAGGATTGCTTTAGCTGTGTCCCACAGATTTTGATAACTTGTGTCTCCTTTGTCATTTAGTTCAAAGAATCTTTTGATTTTCATCTTGATTTCCTCATTTATGAAATAATCATTCAGCAGAAAGTTGTTTAGTTTCCATGACTTTGTGTAGAGATGAGAGTTTCTGTTAGGGTTGATTTCTAATTTTATTCCACTGTGATCTGAGAAGATGCATGGTACAATTTCTATTTTTTTAAAAATTTTTTGAGACATGCTTTGTGACCTAGGATATGGTCAATCTTAGAGAATGTCCCATGAGCTGACGAGAAGAACGTATATTCAGTGGTTTTTGGTTAGAATGTTCTGTAAATGTCATAGAGTTCTGCTTAAGTCTGTTATTTCTTTGTTAATTTTCTGTTTGGAGCATCTGTTCTGTTCTGTCAGAGAGGTGTTGAAGTCTCCGGCTATTATGGTGTTGCTGTTTATCATTTTGTTTAGATCAAGTAGAGTTTGCTTTATGAATCTGCGTGCACCTAAGTTGGGTGCATACATATTTAGAATTGTTATGTCTTCTTGTTGAACTGTACCCTTTACCATTATATATTGAGCCTCTTTGTCTTTCATTACTTTTGTTGATTTAAGGACTAAGTTATCTGAAATTAAAACTGCCAAGCCAGCCTTCTTTTGGCTTCCATTTGCTTGAAATATTTTTTTCCACCCCTTCACCTTGAGTCTGAATGCATCCTTGTGGGTTAGATATGTTTCCTGAAGACAGCAGATACTTGGCTTGTGTGTATTTATCCATTCTGCCAGCCTATGTCTCTTTAGTGGGCAGTTCAAGGCATTCACATTTATTGAGAAAACTGATATGTGGGGCAAATTTCTGTTCATCCTATTGGGTTGAACTTTGTTGCTTTGTTTTCTCTCTTGAGCCGTTGTGATATCTGGCCTTTGATCTTTAGCTTTTGAGTGATTGTACATTCGTGAGTGTTTATTTTGCTGATCCTGTGTAACAGTGTTTTTAGTATTTCTTGGAGGGCTGATCTTGTCTTGGTGAATTCCCTCAGTCTCTGCTTATCTGAGAATATCTTTATTTTTCCTTCATATACAAAACTTACTTTTGCAGAGTACAAAATTCCAGGCTGGGCATTATTCTGTTTGAGAAGAGTGAGAATGGAGCCCCAGTGTCTTCTTGCTTGTAAGGTTTCAGTTGAGAAATATGGTGTTATTCGGATGGGCTTTCCTTTGTATGTTACTTGTTTCTTTTGCCTTACAGCTTGTAGAAGGGCCTCTTTAGTAGATATTTTGGTCAGTTTGATGACTGCATGTCATGGTGTCTCCTGTTTTCAATGAATCTCCCAGGAGTCCTTTGAGGTTCTTTTACCTGGACATCTAGATTTTTAGCAAGGCCTGGGAAATTTTCCTCTATTATATCTTCAAATAGCTCATCCAACCCTTGTGTATTTTCTTCTTCACCCTCAGGGATGCCCATAACTCTCATGTTAGGCTTCTTCACATAATCCCATGTTTCTTGTAGGCTTTGCTCCTTTGTCTTATTTGTCTCCTCTATCTCTGTGACTGACTTATTTAATTGGAAGGAGTTGTCTTCAATCCCTGAGATTATTTCTTCTGTTTGATCTACCCTGTTCTTGAGGCTTTCCACTGTGTTTTGTAGTTCCTTGAATAAATTCTTCATTTCCAGGAGTTTGGTTTGATTTTTCTTTAATATTTCAATTTCTTTAGTGAATTTTTCTTCCAAGTCCTGGATTTTTTTTTGTGGTTTCTTTGTGTTGGTCATCCATTTTTTCTTGCATATCATTGACTTTTCTTACAATCCATGTTGTAAATTCTTCTGTCATTTTAGTGTTCTGAATTTGGTTAATGTCCATTTCTAGAGAGCTGGTGTTCCTCTTTGGGGATGTGCTTTCTGTTTGATTTTTCATAGTTCCAGAGTTCTTTCACGGAGTCCTTCTCATTTGGATCAGCCATTGCTTCCCACCTTTCAGTTTTCATTTGGAAAGTAACATGCCTTGTGTAGGCTCTGTTCCAGTAGATGCTGTGGGAACAAGACAGATCATGGCTGCTGCCTACCAGCGTGGATGTGTGTGCTTCTATGGTTGCTTGATCTGCTGGTAGGGGGAGCCGCTAATATGTTGTTCAGGGTTCTTCTACCATAGTTGGGAGGCTACTCCTGATGGGAGGGGTTACTTGTGGAGCCTATTGTGGCCACTTGCCAGGATTTTTGTTCCCTGACCATGGACCCCACTGTTGACAGACCACTGGAGGCAGAAATCCAGCCCCAGAGTTATGATCCTACTGGATGACCTAAACCAGTCTGACGAACAAAGTTACTGGGCTGTCAACTATTGATCTGCACCAAGGCCCCACGGATTCACGCTAGTCATAGAGGGAAAGTGGCTTTTCTTGTCTCTCCCTACCTCCAGGGGTGGAGGGAAAGTTGGCGTGAAAGTTGCTGGCTAGGGGGAGAGGGTGGTGCCCCAGTCTGCCCAGGGCCCCAGCACCTGTAAGTCCCGCAGGTGTTAGCCTCCCACAACTGGGAAAGTATTCAGAATTCACCCATCTAAACTGACCTGGCTAGTGGACCATAGGTTGTGTAAGGGAACAGCTCGTTGTGAGAGTGCCCGGGCTGGGGGAAGACACCATAGGGCATCGCAGCGTCTGGGTTGTGGACCCTGAAAACGGCAACCGCCTGCCCACAGAGCGCTAGTGCTGGGGGCGACTGTTCAGGAGTTGGCAGGTGCCGGATCAGAGAGCTGAGTCATCAGAATGCCCCCTTGTCTCTTTTATGTCGTCCTCCCACAATCTCACACCTGTCCAGCAGGAGCTCTCACTCTTTCCAATCCACCTGAGTGGGCCTATTCACCCGCAGAGCTTTCCAGGTTGCAGTCCCCTACTTAGTGTTCACCTCCATTGATCTGGACCTGCTGAGTGCCAGAGGCAAGTTACCTGTCTCCCAACTCCCTCCAGCGGTAGCTCAGACCAGTTCCTCCCCCTCCCGGTGCAGTCCTGGCATCGAGCTCTAGGGGGTTCAAGATGCTTCCCGCTATTGTTTTCTTCACAAAGCCCCCCTGCCACAATTTTGCCTGACTTCAGGCAGGTCCCTGTCTGAGTGGGTGTGTAGCTCAGTGGGGAAGCAGGACGTTCTCCTGTCAGTCAGATCACACTACACTCACTGACCAGGTGGGCGCAGCCGTCCCATGCTCTATTCCCTATTGTTTGTCTCGCGCTCTCCAGATTTCATGATCCTATCTCCTGTTCAACTTTTTTTCCTGTTTTGTGTGTCCCACGCTGATTCTGTGTGATTCACAGCACTGTTCTTGAGGGGGAGTGATCCACTCATGTGTAGCAGACTGAGATCTACACCTCTTTCTCTGGGAACAGGAATCCAGGAGGTCACCTTTACTCCACCATTTTTGTCTCCCCTGTAACAATCCTTTGACTTTAAAGGAAGCAAACTGACTTGCTCTCATTGGTTCCTGAGATCAGAGGTTGTCCTGCCTTGCAGACATTCTTCGCCTTAGTGATAACAAGAGCATATTTTGAGTAATAAAGGATGATATACAGGATTTCATGTTAAATGTCACTATAATAGCTTCCAACCATTCAATTGGTCAGATAGGCACATAATGCTTGTTAATACAGTTAATGATTATTTCAAAATGATGTAGATTTCAAAATTATGTAGACCAGTAGTTCTCAAACTTTAGAGTACATAGAAAAAAGATCTTATAAAAATTCAAAATTTTGACTGTTACTGTCACAGATTCTGACCCAGCTGATACAAGTGTTTAACAAAACTGCCCAAGTAATTTTGATGTCAATGGCCCTTGACCACAATTTACAAAATACTAACACGGAAACAACAGGGAAAATACAGGGTCAAAGAAGTCTTATATGTGGCCCTAGAAAGCATCTAATCTATATAGCGAACTTCAGCATTTCTCAAACGGAACTCTATTTGCATGAGAATTTGATAGGTGCCCTCA
>NW_012153062.1:20432568-20433565 GCF_000956105.1 Propithecus coquereli | reverse complement strand
AAATGTCATAGAGTTCTGCTTAAGTCTGTTATTTCTTTGTTAATTTTCTGTTTGGAGCAACTGTTCTGTTCTGTCAGAGAGGTGTTGAAGTCTCCGGCTATTATGGTGTTGCTGTTTATCATTTTGTTTAGATCAAGTAGAGTTTGCTTTATGAATCTGCGTGCACCTAAGTTGGGTGCATACATATTTAGAATTGTTATGTCTTCTTGTTGAACTGTACCCTTTACCATTATATATTGAGCCTCTTTGTCTTTCATTACTTTTGTTGATTTAAGGACTAAGTTATCTGAAATTAAAACTGCCAAGCCAGCCTTCTTTTGGCTTCCATTTGCTTGAAATATTTTTTTCCACCCCTTCACCTTGAGTCTTAATGCATCCTTGTGGGTTAGATATGTTTCCTGAAGACAGCAGATACTTGGCTTGTGTGTATTTATCCATTCTGCCAGCCTATGTCTCTTTAGTGGGCAGTTCAAGGCATTCACATTTATTGAGAAAACTGATATGTGGGGCAAATTTCTGTTCATCCTATTGGGTTGAACTTTGTTGCTTTGTTTTCTCTCTTGAGCCGTTGTGATATCTGGCCTTTGATCTTTAGCTTTTGAGTGATTGTACATTCGTGAGTGTTTATTTTGCTGATCCTGTGTAACAGTGTTTTTAGTACTTCTTGGAGGGCTGATCTTGTCTTGGTGAATTCCCTCAGTCTCTGCTTATCTGAGAATATCTTTATTTTTCCTTCATATACAAAACTTACTTTTGCAGAGTACAAAATTCCAGGCTGGGAATTATTCTGTTTGAGAAGAGTGAGAATGGAGCCCCAGTGTCTTCTTGCTTGTAAGGTTTCAGTTGAGAAATATGGTGTTATTCGGATGGGCTTTCCTTTGTATGTTACTTGTTTCTTTTGCCTTACAGCTTGTAGAAGGGCCTCTTTAGTAGATATTTTGGTCAGTTTGATGACTGCATGTCATGGTGTCTCCTGTTTTCAATGAATCTCCCAGGA